>NC_084614.1:27056298-27386298 GCF_033978795.1 Nerophis ophidion | reverse complement strand
GTTGTTTGTGAATTTACTAAATAGATTTGTTTTTTGTGGTGAATGAGCAGGTGAGGGCAGCGTGATGATAACCAGTTCTATGCAAACGATAAATATAATTGCATGCTCTGACTAATTGTAACAATGATCCTCTGAGTCACTGTGATGATATTGCAAGCAATACAATTCAGTATGTTTTGTGTCCGGATGTTGGGATGCAGCGAGAATAAAGACAGGAGCATCTGGTGCGATCGGACCCCTTATTTAGACTGCTGACTGAACAACTCATTCTCCTCCTCTGCACGCTAGTATTCAGCTGTACTGTACATGCCTAGAGGTTCTCCCTCTATGTCAGCTCTTCATCTGTTTATTACTGAACCAATAAAAATAAAATCAAGTTTGGAGTAAAACGTGTCGTGTGTTGCTTCATGAAGGTATATTTGAATCCTCAATTAAATGTTGACTTTAATTACACGGTTTTCCTGTTATCTTGAACCATCATATTTTGTTAGTTGACCCCAAAAATATGAATTTAAACATACAAAATAAAGTTGTTTTGTGGAACAAAGAAGCAATATGAGAATTTGCAACCGAGTCATTTCAAATATTGATACCAAAGGTGTTATCCGTATCCAATCAATATTGGCATGATGAGATATTTTTACATCATTTTCTGTTTACCACAAAGATCTGTGTTTTTTGTTGTGTTCATATTGTTACAGTGCTGATAAAGTTATATTGATTTATTGCAATATTCTTGATAAACTAGGAGAATAAATATATACGCATTGTATATATATATATACTGTATGTGTGTGTGTGTGTGTATATACATATATATATATATATATATATACACACATGGTATATATATATATATATATATACACACATGGTATATATATATATACACACACATGGTGTATATATATATATATATATGACTACTTATTTTGCACAAACTTTGTTTTGCTTAATGGGAGTCTGGAATCTGTGTTGGCCCTACGATGATGTGGCGAATTATTGTCCAGGGTGTACGATACCTTCTGCCCGAGTCCATCCGGGATAGGCTCCAGCACCCCTTGCGACCCCGAAAGGGACATGCGGTAGTAAATAGATGGAGTACTTTAATTATTTTGATGATATTGTAACATTGTTTTGTATTGCGCTATGAAGTTTGCGGTTTCACTATATTGTAGATTTTTTTTTATAGTATATCATAAAGAATTAAGTGTTTTTAGGCATAAAAATTGCTAAATGAACTAAAAATATCAATACTACGGTAATATTGGCCATGAGATGAGACTAAACCAATCAGAGGGTGTTGTTCAGTATTGTGGCCACTGATTTGCTAAGCCTCTGGCAGCACTCCTAAATTGGTGTAAAGTATAAAGGTAGCTGAGAGAGGCACTATCGCCCCCCGCGACCCCAAAGGGAATAAGCCGTACAAAAATGGATGGATGGATGGGGACGTTGTTGTTATCGCATGTCTGGATATGAGAAGCCGTTACATCAGAATTACTTCCTACACACAATACTGAAATGTTTTTACATAAATAACTGAAAAATAATTCTCACACAGTACTGAAATCCTCTCATCCACACTACTGAAACGTTTTTCTCTTATTCACACTACTGAAATTCTCTAATACGCACTACTGAAATTGTCTCATACACACTACTTTGTATATATATATACACAGTATGTATATATATGTATATATATATATATATATATATATATGTATATATATATATATATATATATATATATATATATACACACATGATAGATAGATATATATATATACACACACATACAATATATATATATATACATATATATGTATATGTATATATATATATACATATATGTGTATATATATATATATATATATATATATATATATATATATATATATATATATATATATATATATATATATATATATATATATACATATACATATGTGTGTGTGTGGGCAGCACGGTGGGGGAAGGGTTAGTGAGTATGCCTCACAATACGAAGGTCCTGGTTTTGATCCTGCACTCAGGATCTTTCTGTGTGCCGTTTGCATGTTCACCCCGTGACTGCGTGGGTTCCCTGCGGGTACTCCGGCTTCCTCCCACTTCCAAAGACATGCACCTGGGGATCAATCAATCAATGTTTATTTATATAGCCCTAAATCATAAGTTTCTCAAAGGGTTGCACAAACCACAACGACATCCTCGGTAGAGCCCACATAAGGGCAAGGAAAAACTCACACCCAATGTGACGTCGGTGACAGTGACAATGATGACTATGAGCAGCCTAAGAGAGGACCGCATATGTGGGCAACCCTCCCCCACACCCCCAGGGGACCGAAAGCATAGGATGTCGAGCGGGTCTAACATGATATTGTGAAAGTCCAATCCATAGTGGATCTAACATAACGGTGAGAGTCCAGTCCAAAGTGGATCGGATATAGTAGCATGAGTCCCGTCCATAGTGAAGCCAGCAGGAAGTCTTCCCAAGCGGAGGCGGATCAGCAGCGCAGAGATGTGCCCAACCGATACACAGGCGAGCGGTCCATCCTGGGTCCCGACTCTGGACAGCCAGTACTTCATCATGGCCACCGGACCTGTGTCCCCCCCGCCCAACCCCTCCTCAAAGGAGAGGGGGGCAGAGGAGAGAAAGAAGGAAATAAAGAAAATATAGAAAGGATAGGTTGACTGGCAACACTAATTTGGCCCAAGTGTGTAAATGTGAGTGTGAATGTTGTCTATCTGTGTTGGCCCTGCGATGAGGTGGCGAAATGTCCCGGGTGTATCCCGCCTTCCTCCCGACTGCAGCCAAGACAAGCTCCAGCACCCCCCGCGACCCTGAAAGGGACAAGCGGTAGGAAATGGATGGATGGATTGATGGATGGATGGATGGATGGATATATATATATATATATATATATATATATATATATATATATATATATATATATATATATATATACATACATGAAGTGAATTATATCTAATTATATCTATATAGCGCTTTTTCTCTACTGACTCAAAGCGCTTTAAATAGTGAAACCCATTATCTATTTAAACCAGTATGGGTGGCACTGGGAGCATGTGGCTAAAGTGTCTTACCCAAAGACACAACGGCAGTGACTAGGATGGCGGAAGCGGGGATCACACCTGGAACCCTCAAGTTGCTGGCACGGCCGCTCTACCAACTGAGCTCTACCAAAATATTAACTTTCGCTAAATTTATGTTAAATTATTTTCAAATATTCGAGAAATTGTTTGCTCCCTGACAAAATCTTGGTTTTTACGTTGTTTGAATTAAAAAGTGTCTTCACAGCTGCAAAACTTGCAATTGTGTCCGACTCCTTAGTGTGTTTCAAAATCTACAGTATAAACACATTCATATGTGTTATATTTTTATTTGTAAATAAGGAAATAACTTTGTACAGCATTTAGTGTTTGAAAAACGTTTTAGTATTTACAGTTAGCTATTTTCTCCCTGTATTTAGAGTCTACTTCCGGGTTACCAGATTTTGTTATTCATAACTCACCTGCTGGTTCCTGAAGTAACACAGTAAGCCAACTGGTAAGAAAACCACATTAGCTTTTGCTAACTTTGTGTCATATTATTTTCAAATGTTCCAGAAATGGTCCAATTTTCCCTCTGACAAAAACTTGGTATTTACATTGTTCAAATGACAAAGTGTCTTCACACTCTGTTAGCATTGTCATGTAGCCTAGCTGCCAAACTAGCAACAGTGTTATTGGTGTGTTTTAAAATGTATAAACATATTCAGAGGTGTCTTATTCCTCTTTCTGTACTGTATGCGTAAATAACTATGTACAGCATTTAATGTTTGAAAGGTGCTTTGCAATTTACAGTTTGTTTAAACAGATAAGTCGGACACACTATGAAGCTTGTTATCCTCTCAATAGTTTTGAACCAACCTCTGCTAAGGTAAATGTCTACTAATACTGAACCGCTGCACACAAAAGGGTGAACATTTCGCTAAACATAAACCCATATTAGGTTATCTTTGCTATTATTTTTCAGATTATTACATTTTCCCTTCTGTTCCCTTTTTTAATTTGTATGTAATTCACTCAATATGAAGCATACTTGCCAACCTTAAGACCTCCGATTTCAGGAGGTGGGGGGGGGGGGCTTGGTTGGGCGGGGGGCATGGTTAACAGGGGAGGAGTATAATTCACCAACTCGAGTATTTCATATATATTCCATACAAATATATATAAATGGGGATGGCGTGGCACAGTGGAAGAGTGGCTGTGCGCAACCCGAGGGTCCCTGGTTCAATCCCCACCTAGTACCAACCTCGTCACGTCCGTTGTGTCTTGAGCAAGACACTTCACCCTTGCTCCTGATGGGTGCTGGTTAGTGCCGTGCATGGCAGCTCCCTCCATCAGTGTGTGAATGTGTGTGTGAATGGGTAAATGTGGAAGTAGTGTCAAAGCGCTTTGAGTACCTTGAAGGTAGAAAAGCGCTATACAAGTACAACTCATTTATATATATATATATATATATATATATATATATATATATATATAAATAAATGAGTTGTACTTGTATAGCGCTTTTCATATATACATATATATATATGTATATATGTATGAAATACTTGACTTTCAGTGAATTCTAGCTATATATATTTATTTTATTATATATATATATATATATAAATAAAATAAATAGTAGAATTTCTGGCGGCACCTATCAAAAACACAGTAATAAAAACACAGTTGTTCTACTACCTCTACTGTGCTTGCTGGTTACTAAAAAAACAACAAGAACACTTACCTTTCACTATTTGAGTAACCTTTGTTCTGCCATTTGCGTACTGGCGAGCGATCTCCGAATCCGGAAACATATCCTTCACGGATTTGTTGTAGACATCCGCAAATGAGAACGGGATGTTGCTTCCAGCTATCAGCATAGCCATCTTTGTCTCAGCATAAGTTACACCATCGGGTCTCCATTTTGCGAGGTGGCCCATAATACTGGGTTGTGAACGATGCTGCATTGTGAACGATGCTGCGCTGCGGACGCTTTGTGTTTCGCTGACCGTTCATGACTGAGTATATCCGTTCGGCCATCGTGTTCAATGGAGAAGTATGTTCTACAACATTTACAGGCCAAATACTCCTTCCCCTTTGAACTCTCCTGGATAAACTGAAATTATTGTTTCCATTTGTTTTGGAACTTGCAAGCGTATTTCTTCATTTTGCTCGTTGACGGTGTCATATATTCGGTCCGAGTCAATAACCTGGCGACGTGATGAAATTACGTCTCTTTACTGTGGGCTTCAGAACAGACTCCCTAATGCATATCTTCCTTGACTGCACTTAAATGTAGAATATAAGTAGAATATATTTATATTATTCATATATTATATATATATAATATATTATATATATTTTATTATTTATTATTATCATTGTTTATTGTGAGTGAACTGTGGTGCTGAATTTCCCCCAGGGATCAATAAAGTACATTCTATTATATTCTATGTACAGTAGATGGCAGTATTGTCCTGTTTAAGAGGGTCACAACATTGCTGAGTCAGGTCCGCATGGAGCTGGAGGGGGCATGGCCTTCAGCTCCGCCTGAACTTCGGGAGATTTTTGGGAGAAAATTTGTCCCGGGAGGTTTTAGGGAGAGGCGCTGAATTTCGGGAGTCTCATGGATTTTCCGGGAGGGTTGGCAAGTATGATATGACGTCAAAACATTTTATACAAGAGTAAATTGTTAATGGAAGGAGCAGAAATAAGTCTAAACTTATGAGAGCTTACACCTAAACACCACACGGTGGAGCTGTTATCAAACCAATAAGCTTTACTCTTGTTAGAACAGCCATCCATCCATTTTCTACCGCATGTCCCGTTCGGGGTCGCGGGGAATCGCTGCAGCCTATCTCAGCTGCATTTGGGCAGAAGGCGGTGTACACCCTGGACAAGTCGCCACCTCATCGCAGGGCCAACACAGATAGAAAGACAACATTCACACTAGGGCCAATTTAGTGTTGCCAATCAACCTATCCCCAGGTGCATGTTTTTGGCGGTGGGAGGAAGCCGGAGTACCTGGAGGGAACCCACGCAGTCCAAAGTTTGACCCAGGACCCAGTCGCCCTTTTTAGCCAAAAGCTCAATTTGTATTGTCCCTCGGCATATTCTAAAAATAACATTCATACATTATTGCTTATTATACCAATTTGCTTGCACCCACAACACAATGCTAAACCTGCTAATGTTTTGTTATATACACTAGTTTGCCAAAAGTATTTGACCACCCATCCAAATGATGTGAATCAGGTGTCCCAATCACTTGGCCTGGCCACAGGTGTATCAAATCAAGCACTTATGCTTGGAGACTGTTTCTACAAACATTTGTGAAAGAATGGGCCGCTCTCAGGAGCTCAGTGATTTTCAGCATGGAACTGTCAGAGGATGCCACCTGTGCAACAAATCCAGACGTGAAATTTCCTCGCTTCTAAATATTCCAAAGTCAACTGTCGGCTTTATTATAAGAAAATGGAAGAGTTTGGGAACAACAGCAACTCAGCCACAAAGTGGTAGGCCGCGTAAACTGACAGAGAGGGCTCAGCGGATGCTGAAGCGCATAGTGCAAAGACTTTCTGCACAGTCAATTGCTACAGAGCTCCAAACTTCATGTGAACTTCCAATTCGCCCACGTACAGTGCGCCGAGAGCTTAATGGAATGAGTTTCTATGGCCGAGCAGCTGCATCTAATTAATACATCACCAAGTCCAATGCAAAGGGTCAGATGGAGTGGTGTAAAGCACTGGACTCTAGAGCAGTAGAGACGCGTTCTCTGGAGTGATGAATCACGCTTTTCCATCTGTCAATCTGATGGACGAGTCTGGGTTTGGAAGTTGCCAGAAGAACAGTACATTTCAGACTGCATTGTGCCGAGTGTGAAATTTGGTAAAGGAGGAATTATTGTGTGGGGTTGTATTTCTGGAGTTGGACTTGGCCCCTTAGTTCCAGTGAAAGGAACTTTGAATGCTCCAGGATACCAAAACATTTTGGACAATGCCATGCTCCCAACCTTTTGGGAACAGTTTGGAGAAGGCCCCTCCCTGTTACAACATGACTGTGCACCAGTGCACAAAGCAAGGTCCATAAAGACATAGATGACAGAGTCTGGTGTGGATGAACTTGACTGGCCTGCACAGAGTCCTGACCTCAACCCGATAGAACACCTTTGGGATGAATTAGAAGGGAGACTGAGAGCCAGGCCTTCTCGACTAACATCAGTGTGTCACCTCACCAATGCGCTTTTGGAAGAATGGTCGAAAATTCCTATAAACACACTCAGCAACCTTGTGGACAGCCTTCTCAGAAGAGTTGAAGCTGTAATAGCTGCAACAGGGGGACCGACATCAAATTGAACCCTATGGATTAGCAATGGGATGGCTCTTCAAGTTCATATGTGAGTCAAGGCAGGTGGCCAAATATTGGTAAACAAACTTTTTAAACCATCTTTATCATGTTGTTTACATTTTCACATTGTGAGACCAAGACGGCGCCTAACAACTGATCAACAGTACCTTATCATTCTCAGAAGAAGGTGGTCACTGAGTTCAGAGCTGGGCGATTATGGCAAAGACTTAAATAACGATTTATGGATCCTTCTACCTTGATTTGGATTAAGGTGTGATTATCCCACTATCAACAACTACTCTACTTTTAGGTCAACATCATCCTTTTTGTAGCCAAAGTGCACGCAAACAACTAACACAAAATTCACTTCAGGTACAATCTGCTCCTATTGTGCTGTTGGATCGGTTTAAAATTTTGATTTAAAAAAATTGTACCGTTTCCCAGTACCTGAGAATCGGCAACGGTACTCAATGATACCAATTGGAGCCAATGAGAGGTCTTCTATTCCACCCGTTAGATCCACTAAATAACCATCCAAAAAGCGCCATTTTGTGACTTGAACATTTAACAAGTATTAGTGATATTGTTTTGAAAAGCGCTTACGCAGACAGACTATTTATAGCTGCGCTGTGATAACAAGCTTGTGTATAACTTCAACATGATCGACTGGCAAGGTGTTTTCTGGCTTCCTTGCTCCCTGGTAGTTTATTGTAGATCATAAATCATGCCTTTTACTTGGAAAGTAGATGGTTGAGGACATACTTTGACAAGTTGGCAGACATTGATGCCCATTGAAATGGCAAGATTGACAGGAAAAAATATTTAATTGTTTTAAATATTAGTTTGTACTGTAGCACTTTAAGATTTAGTTAAATGAAACATATTTAACAAATACAATATATTATTATTATTTATTATATCTGGTGGGTTTTGTGGCATCCTGCTCTGTTCAGCGGTCCTACGATCAACCCGTTTTAACTTTTATGAGTACAGGTTGTAGGTTGAATATGTGCAACATTGAATAGCTTATTTGCTCAGACAGCAATGAGTACGTATATGTATATGTGTGTGTGTGCGTAGTGTTTCCCCCAGATAATTTGTTAGTTAAGGTGGTGACTCTCCAGGGGGAGGGGACCGGGGAAATGGGTGGGTGTAACGATCGGTGTATTTTGGCCTGTTGCCATCACGTCTCCACCTCGTTGCTGCCACCACAGCCTGTGGTGACGTAGGCTGGCTTCGTCGCTGAAGAAGCCTACAACTTTTGGTTGTGTTTTCCGCTCCATTTGCTGAATGGCAATGTACAATATATACCTCGATATTTTTTCCGTAAAGTAAAGCCTGAGATACTAAAATAATGACTTACAAAGTCAAATTAATGACTTACAGTAAGTAAGCGTTTGCAACAAACGTTTGAAAAAAAGAGTTAAAAGTGGGGCCACAAGTTGACATATGCTCAACTCATCATGCTTAATTTATTTCAGCATTTGGGAAGACTGTAGTTGACTTTTATCATGTAAATCTTATATTTTTTATCAACGTGTGATAGCAGGGACCCTGCCATTCAAAACTAGGCTGCTACATTACTAATGATTAGTGTAACTATAACTGAAAAATAGTAGAATAGCATTAGGAGAAACTATTCTTCCCTGAACACCATGGAATTCATATATGTCAGGGTTATTTGGTGACGAACCCCAAGATCCAGAGAAGGAGGGAGGCATTTTGCAGGAAAACATAGTTTAATTTAAAATACTACAACTAGAACAAACAAAGGGTACAAACAAAAAGCACGCACGTGGGCGGATATAACAAACTAAGGGCTATGAACAAACAAATCGGAAGCAGGGAACAAAAAACAGTAAGCTACAAAACATCTACCAAATATAGCTTACCGCTACGCTGCATTCACACGACCAGTAGGAATGACAAGTAGAAAATGACATTGACACGACAATAATCCAGCCCTGACTGGAGGAGAAAACAGGTCTTAAATAGTGGCTGGCTGATTGATCCCAGGTGTGGCCAGGTGCCAATCAGCCACTGCTGAGGGTTACACAGCACTCAGGTAGACAAACAGGAAACAGAACCAAAATAAGAGTGCTGACAGGACCTAAAGACAAACGCAGAGGAAAAACTAAGACATAGACAAAAACTGTCAGGGACAAGCCTTACAATATAGGCTTCATGATGCAGTTACATTATTTATATCAACTATCGGAGACAGCCTTAGGAAACTCTTCATTTAAGATAATGTCGTTTTTTGCTGCTTTACACAACTCAATCAACACAGAAAAAGGTAAAGTGAAATAACTTAGTTGTTAACTGTAGGTCAATAATGCTTGTCTTTCTCTCAGATAGACAGGGTTTTGCTGTCCGTAACGCGCGCACGCATACACACATACACACAAACACACACACACACACACACATACACACTGAACAGTGAGTTAATGCGGCGCTAAACGCTAATTAGCCTTCACCTCAAGGACTGCGGCACGCTAAGCTGCCGTTTATGTTTCTAGAATGTCAACGGGCTCATAGTGATGTTACTAGTAGTTGACTTGTGAGTAGGGCTGGGCGATATTGCCTTTTTTATATATCCTCGATATTTTTAGGCCATATCCCGATATACGTTATATATTACAATATTTTGCCTTTGGCCTTGAATGAACACTTGATGCATGTAATCCCAGCAGTATGATGTTTCTATGTGTATACATTAAAACATTTCTCTTCATACTGCATTCATACATGCTACTTATAAACTTTAATGCAGAGGGAAATCACAACTAAGTCAATTGACTAAAAGTGTATTTATTAAATTTATTAAGCAATGGCACAAACATTCAAGTCATTTCCAAAACATAAATTGGAAGATTGTCAGAGACATTTTAAGTGTGAAATAAAAATGAGCTGCATAATAGGAAATCAAATAGTATTCGTCCTTCACTATGTGGTATGTTACTAAGGTTATGAAATTATCTTCATACTCTAGCGAGTGACTTTACAAATGATGCTACATATTAGCAGTAATTCTACTTTTTATAGCAACGCTTTTTCCCCCCACACTTGACAAAATACAGTTGTCTGTTCAACATATTCCCACTTGAAGCCAAACCACCGCCAGACGATGGAAACCCTGCTGTTTTTATTGGGAATTAAGTCTTCCTTCATTTGTTACCAGATCCGCACCATCTTTCTCTCGTACGGCTACGTTAGCAGCTAACGTTAGTCATGCCGCTACCTCTCTGCTCTGCGAGGGCGTGTATGTGACGTGTGACGTGACAGTTTGTGACGTATGTAAGAATGTGCGCCTGCTTGTCTGTGAGAAGGAGACACAGGAAAGAGCGAGGAGAGCCTGAAGTGTACGCCCGCAGCTAAAAGTCCTGTGTGAGAAAGTATACACAAATATTACGATATAGTCATTTTCTATATCGCACAGAGACAAACCCGCGATATATCGTACATATCGATATATCGCCCAGCCCTACTTGTGTTTATTATAATTTGGGCAGAGTCTGCTGCCTAATGCTTACGTTTCTGCTCACTCCAACGAAGGAGCACTGACTCCATGCGCTCTGCATACGCACTGCTGTTTGGCTGTTACATGCGCTCTGAATACCACTGCTGATTGGCTGTTACATGCACTCTGAATACGTACTGCTGATTGGCTGTTACCGCTCTGCGTGTAACCAATCAGATGGTTCTGTGAGTGGGACAATGCTGGGTGTTGCAGAGAGTACTGACAGAGGCAGAACTAAGCATTTAGGCGGTTGCTCTCAACAAAGCGCTGCGGGAAACCCTGGTGTTTGTGTGTGTGTGTGTGTGTGTGTGTGTGTGTGTGTGTGTGCGCGCGCGCGCACATTGTGGGTGTGGGGTCATGCTTGTAGGATAACTTTCATTAGCAATACCGTCACCTAAATGTATAGTTAGAGCTACAGAAAACATCACCAAGTTAATGTTGAAAGGTAATGACAGAACTATGCACTTTAAAGGCCTACTGAAATTAGATGTTCTTATTTAAACGGGGATAGCAGGTCCATTCTATGTGTCATACTTGATCATTTCGCGATATTGCCATATTTTTGCTGAAAGGATTTAGTAGAGAACATCCACGATAAAGTTCGCAACTTTTGGTGCTGATAAAAAAGCCTTGCCTTTACCGGAAGTCGCAGACGATGACGTCACAAGGGTGAGGGCTCCTCACGTCCTCACATTGTTTATAATGGGAGCCTCCAGCAGCAAGAGCTATTCGGACCGAGAAAACGACAATTTCCCCATTAATTTGAGAGAGGATGAAAGATTTGTGGATGATGATATTGATAGCGAAGGACTAGAAAATAAAAAAATGAAAATAAATAAAGTTTAAAAAAAAAGGCGATTACATTGGGAAGGATTCAGATGTTTTTAGACACATCTTCTAGGATAATTCTGGGAAATCCCTTATCTTTCTATTGTGTTGCTAGTGTTTTAGTGAGATTAAATAGTACCTGATAGTCGAAGGGATGTGTCCACGGGTGTCTTGAGGCCAGTCTCTGAGGGAAGTCGACGGCAGCTGCATGGACGGCGCAAGCTCAGCTGATCTCCGGTAAGAGGCGACTTTTTACCACAATTTTGTCACCGAAACCTGCCGGTTGACATGTGGTCGGGACCCATGTTCGCTTGACCGCTCTGATCCATAGTAAAGCTTCACCTCGGGAATTTTAAACAAGGAATCACCGTGTGTTTGTGTGGCTAAAGGCTAAAGCTTCCCAACTCCGTCTTTCTACTTTGACTTCTCCATTATAAATTCAACAAATTGCAAAATATTTAGCAACACAGATGTCCAGAGTACTGTTTAATTGCGCAATGAAAAGAGACGACTTTTAGCCGCAAATGGTGCTGGCTAATATGTCCTCTACAGTCCGTGACGTCACGCGCATGCGTCATCATTCCATGACGTTTTCAACAAGAAACTCAGCGGGAAATTTAAAATTGCAATTTAGTAAATAAACTAAACCGGCCGTATTGGCAAGTGTTGCAATGTTAATATTTCATCATTGATATATGAACTATCAGACTGCGTGGTCGGTAGTAGTGGGTTTCAGTAGGCCTTTAAAGAAGTATGGTAGTTTATGCACTTTATCTGGAAGCCTGTCTTTATAAGAGGTGTGTAGAAAATGCTCACCCCGAATGCTCTGTATTGATCATTACAAAAGGCCTGCAAGCATGTACAAATTCAACCAGCAGATGTCAGCAGTGAGCTTCATTTGACACCGGAGTGCCAACTGACCTTAAAGTTGTCCGACATAAAAGGCATATATTCCATAGATACACTGATAAGTAAGCCCTGTAATACACTCTAATACACATCAACAATAATATAAAACTGTATATAAATGGTGCGCTTTCGAGAGGTTACAGGGTGTATTCAGTATTTTTGGCCAATTATTAGCTACATGAATTAAGACAAAGCACACTTGATATAAAGTATTTTATTGCAAATACTAGCATGTAAGTTAAAAAAAACAACCTCATCAATAACACAGTGGTATAGCGTCCAATGATTTTTGAGCGCGTCATTGCACGTACAGCTGAACGTTTGAAGATCATATTTCATACTGCATGCAGCAACTTTTTAATATGTATTAAACGCCTTCCCTTTAAATATTCAATGAGCTGCATGGGAGTGCCCTTGCATATCGGTACGCATAAATGTATGCATGCAGACGCAGTGGACCATTTGGATTCAATTGAATGATTGCTTAAAAATGAATATGGTTTTGTTTAACTATGCTTTATTTCCTCCAGTGCACACATATCCACTCACATTTGGTTGTAGACAATGAAAAGTATTGTATATTTATGTCATTTAATGTACTTTTGATTGGCAAAAGTGTAGTGTTAGAGCCTTGCGCCTTCCCTTGGTCCAGTGCGCAGAGACGCGGTCATTCCTGCCCTCACAGGTGGCTGCTGACCAAAAAAAAAAAAAAAGCACCTTGAAATGAACCCCTCAATACCATGTTGGGTTCACTCGTTGTGATGCGTATTGGGTGAGGGGATGTTGAATTTGTATACGCTTTAGTCCCGGGTAGAGAGGAGGGACATGGGCGGGGCTGGGGCGCTTCTCCTTTCCCCTCCATTCTTAGAGGGGCGGCAGGGCTGAAGAGACTTCCGGGGAGCACAGTCGCCAGTCCAGCACGGAGACCCACCTGGTGGAGGGGAAAAAAAAAAAAGCTGCCCCTCACACTTGCCAGGATTGTCAGATATTTCCGAAAAATATACCTGCTATTTATGGCATGTGGCTTGTAACTTTACTCCTGCTGTACTCTCTCCAAGAAGGTAAGACAAATTAAACATTGTCATTTTAGTGCGTGTTTTAGTGATAGTTTCCAAATTTGATACTTAATGTCATTTTTCCAAAAAAGAATTGAGGCTCTGACGCGTCGTCATGTGTTTTCTAATTGAGCGATACATGTCGCTTTATTTGTGCCTAAATATAAATGACTGATAAACATATGGATCTTTTCAAGAAAGTGTGCCTGAAAAGTATTTTTTTCGTGTGCGTGTGTGTGTTTGTGTGTGTGTTCAATCGTATAGGCCACTGCAACGCCTGGATTGTTTTTCGCATTACCAGATATGAATATGTAAAATGGCTGAATGGGGAGAATGAGGTGCAAATACAGCAAGAGGCTGAGGGAGAAGTCAAAACATGCACATGATGCAAATATATCAATGCATCCTCTTCTTTTGAAACGAATTTACTCCAAATGTGGCACTCTTTAAAGTTTTGAGCCTTTTGTGATTTTTTAAGGATTATTCCCCCTCTCGTCGTGCACGTTTTGCTAATTGCAGCTGTTGTGATAGGAACGGTGTTGAAACGCTCCACCGCAAAGCCTGTCATTTTCAACATGATTATTTTAGATGGTTTTATGTCTGGGGCATTAGCGGCAATTTGTAACGAGTAGTAATTTTCTGGAAAACAATCGGCTTTTCCCCGACAACGGCCCTGTTCGTTAAATAGGTCTAAAGCTGCATAAAGGCCCTAATTGCTGCAATTAGTCGCTTCGACATTGCAGGGTTAAAATTGATGCATAAATGCAAAGGACGATGCGCTTGTTTTGAATACAATTTTCTTTCATATATTTGAGCCTGTTGAGTAGCCTTTTTAATAACCCTGCATCGAAAATGACAGAAATTAAACTCAGCAGCCAGGCCTATGAAATGGAAATTTAAAAAAGCCAGTTTGCTCCCTTTGCAAACGAAAAAAAAACATGTTTTGAATTCTTACAATTATTTCCTGCCTGCTTTTTATTTTTATTTTGTACATTTCTTCAAGCCACCGTGCAAAATGTCCCCTTTATTCATTTATACACTAAAAGGAGGAATTAATGAAGCCGTGGTGTGTCTATGTGCATGTTTAATATATGCAAATGAGGGCATCCAAAGGCGTAGGGGGCCAGATTGCAGACTTGCCCGGTCATGTTCCTCACTAATGGCGCACCTGGACCCTCAGACGTGTTCGCGCCCTTGCCGGGACGTGCGCCTCTCGCTGGGTGTGAGTGCGCGCGCCTGCGTAATGGGGGAAGAAGATTGGTGGGTGAGGGGGACGCCCCATGCTTGTTATAAACACTTGGCTGCAACACATTTGTAAACAGCAGAAGTAAGTTTGTGTCTCTCTTTTTGTCTTGATTGGCGTGGTTAATCGGAAACAACTATGGGAAAATGGCGGAAGCATGCACAAAAAGGAGCAATTACCGAACAATTGGTTAAAAGGGCCTGGTCAATTACAACACACTGCACACTATTTTTTAAAATTCCACCAAATTGAAGGCTTTTATATTGTCAAAGCATGGGAACGAATCAGGGGCAGTTTAAGGTATGGAGGCCCGCTGAGCGCGCCCCCTATTAAAACGTGATGCGTTCAAGTTAAAGGGAAATGTGCAGCCTGTGAAGCAATAAGGTGATCCTTCACCCTGGCACATTCGCATCTTCCACATATGCCGCTCAACCTTCACAAATAGAAATATGCTAAATTCGCCCTTCCCTCCCGCAATCCAATTCCCAGTGCTGTCTTTGCAAGGCTGCACAATTAAAGCTGCAATGTGAGCAGTAGGCACCGCTCAATGACAGAGCTGTGCAGGGGCTCCACTGGGGCCACATTATTAAGGCAGGCCTCAAATCTGTCAGCTTCTCCCATTTTAATTCGCAAATGTAATTGATATTGATCCAAAATCAGACCAGTCAACGATGAATTTACTCTGAATGAATGATCCTCGCATAACTTTAAAGAAGTCAAACATTGTTGCCTATCGGCAAACAAAATTCTGTACTTTTAACGATGCAAAGTTGGATGTGGCAGATTGTGTTATGTCACATGCATCACCCTCCAGTCCATTTTTAATCAGACGTGAAGTAAAAATGATCTTTACATGCTTATTTTTGGAGGATGCATTCGACAAATGTCAAATTTCGGAAGCAAGTGGTTGTTTTCGTTCAATCTCCCTCTCCATCGCTCCCTCCCGCCTTTGCTTCTTCCTCTCAGCAACTCCCCTCCCTCTCTTTCCCTCATCACTAGGCAGAATTAAAGGCTGGGGGGAGGGGCATTTTATGCAGACTGTGCTGGGACTTGTGATCCACAGATTTGATATTCACATTAGGAGAGAAACTGGCTGCTTTGATGTGTTTCTGTGTGTGTGTGTGTGGGGAGGGGGGTGTATGGGGAGGGTGGGGGTATTGCAGGTCCCAGGGGACTGCTGAAGTAGCACACTTTTTTTAAACTGACACAGCACAAGCTGGGGAGAGGATGTTGGGTGGGTGGGGCCACGAGCAGATTGTTGGGGACAGGGTGTATAGGACTAGGTGGGGACCCCGTACCCCGACGTTGATTAGATCTAACCCCAACCACCTACCCCTCCTACTCTCCACCTACTTACACGGACCCCTGAGGATTATGTACAAGCTTGCACCTACCTTTATCTCCCTATATCCCACCAATATTCAATGCACACCCCTATTCATTTTGCCCTCCTGCTGCAGGTTTTCACACAGGAGCTATCCTCAAGTCTAAAGTCAACATTTTAGAGATGGCATACAGGACATCAGGGTATACACCTGACATCCAGCTAAAAACATTGAATGTTTGAAAAATTCCATGAAATACACATAATAGTACTCAAAATGACACAGGCCAGTAAGAGACAATGTACTCTGCAGTGGACATTTTTGTTTTGTCTCTGGCTTCCTCCCACCTCCAAAGACATGCACCTGGGGATAGACTGATTGGCAACACTAAATTGGCCCTAGTGAATGAATGTGACTGTGAATGTCCCGAATACAGCTGAGAGAGGCTCCAGGGAAAAGTGATATAAAATGGATGGATGGATGGATAACAATAACATGACAGTTTATTTTGAAACTTTGTAACTCTGACAAAAGAAACAGACCGCAAAAAATGTCCACTGCAGAGGACGCTGGTTCTTAGGAGAGTATGCATGCCATTTCAGGAGTTTTCCAATGCCTTGGCCCCTCATTAATTATCAATCATTTATTTAAATCAGTAGTCTCAAAATTGTAGCCCGCAAGTCATTTGCGGCCTGCTGACCCTTATTTTGTGGCCCTCTACCTAACGTCATAGCTTTTATTGCTAGGGAAAGGCAGGGTACCCGCAGGGTCTTAAAGGAACCCTATTATGCAAAACCCAATTGTTCCTTACCTATACCTGTTGGGTATTTGGGATCTGCATAAGTCCCAAAAAAATTGAATAAAACCATCGAGGCATGGTGGAGATATTTACAAAACCATTCCTGCCTTCCTTCATACTACAGCTGAACAATCCATTTGGAATTTGCCCCATTCGTTACGTTTTTCCCATTGGTGACATCAGGGGATTTTCCATTTGGTAAAGTTTTACCTGAAGAGCTACCTGAAGTCCACCATTGTAGTCCGACAATGTAGTCAATAAGTATCTTCTTATATCCTCTTATTTTGAGGCAGACTGGCTTGTAAATGCACATGCATCCTCTGCTGTTGCCATTTCTAATACAAAGTAGTGTATATTCAAACTTAAATATGTCAAAAGACTTGCAATGGAAACTCTAAACACAACAAAATGGCGGGGAAAAGATGTTGCCAAAGTGGAGCAAAATAAATAAGAGATGGTCAGAAAGCAGCTTGAAAAAGGTCTGTACATTTTGTTTTGCATTTTTCACGTGTTAGGTAGACCACAACAAAGTGTTTTAAATACAGAAAAAAATCACATGACCCCTTTAAAAAGTCTTTAAAAAGTGTAACATCTCTTTGTTCAAATTTAAGGCCTTAAAATAGCTTAGATTCTATTAAAATCCCATAGAAGGTTAGAAATGTAATAACGTTATGTCAGGTCATGACCAGGGTGTGAAGCCATCATCACAGAGGACGTTGTTTGTAAACCTTGTGGTAAAAGTGAAAGGGAGATAATGGAAAAAGTTGAAAATTCAGGAAGTCTGTTTCAAAGGTTGCTAAAATACCTACAAAGTTTTACAGGGATTGACTTGTACTGTTTGTCAGTATGGATGTGTAAATGTAAATTATTGGCATTATGATCTTAAAAATGTCTTAAAAAGTCTTACATTTTATGTGTTGAAAATTGCACAGACCATGGGTGGGTAACCTGTAGCCCAGGAGGCAGATGTGGCTCATTTGATGACTGCATCTGGCTCGCAGATACATTTTACTGCCTTAAAACAGGGTCTCCATCCAGCTACCTGCAAGGCTTGAGCCAAACACACTATTGCTGGGCGACAAGGATAAAGTTTGTGACCATCTCCTGGGGAACTCAACATTTTCAACAGTTTTTAAAATATAAGTCGTCCCTCGTTTATTGCTGCTTATTGGTGGACATGACCACGATAAATGAATTTCCCCTATGTGAGAATAATTGATTATAAATCCAATACTTGCAAAGCTAGAGCATAAAACTGTTTAGGACAGGGGTCGGCAACCCGCGGCTCCGGAGCCGCATGCGGCTCTTTGATCAGTCTGATGTGGCTCAGCTTCTAAATTGTCGACCCCAACGATTATTTCGGGGAGGTTTCCGGATTTTAGTACCGATTATTCCGGGGAGGTTTCCGGATTTTAGTGCCTCTCTCAGAAATCAAGGGATAACATTCTGCAATATTCACCTGGACTTCAATACATTACACATTATAAACCCCGCTAGCACCAAACCCCGCCCCCCCAACTCTTCCCACCCCAACCGACGCATGGGATTCTGGGTATTTGTTGTTTTGTGTTTATGTTGTGTTACAGTGAGGATGTTCTCCCAAAATGTTTGTCATTCTTGTTTGGCGTGGGTTCACAGTGTGGCGCGTATTAATAAGAGTGCAAAAGTTGTTTATATCACAACCCTCAGTGTGACATGTATGGCTGTTGAACAAGTATGCCTTGCAATCGTTGGCGTGTGTCAGCAGAAGCCTCATACGACATGTGACTGGGCTGACAAGCTGATTGAACGTGTTGTAGAGGGCGCCAAAGGCAGTACCTTCATAGGATTCCCTTATTATTGTTAATCGAGGGAAATTCTGCAAACATTCGCGAGAATAGTTGATCTGACATTCGGTTGTCTCTCGGAATATTTGGGAGGGTTGGCAAGTGTGATGCTGTACTCGCGGGCCCCACCATCATTACATTTTCATATTAAGGTGCAGCCGCGTATCTGAGACCCCTGGTTTATACATAGCACAAAGTAAAAAAAACTCTATATGCATTGTTATTTCATTTAAAATTTCAAAAGAGTTTTGTGGCTCCCATTGTTTTCTTAATTTTGTGAAACGGGTCAAAATGGCTCTTTGAGTGGTAAAGGTTGCCGACCCCTGGTTTAGGACCTTCTGAATACTTTTTTCAACATTATGAGA
Organism: Nerophis ophidion; assembly: GCF_033978795.1. Classification (NCBI taxonomy): domain Eukaryota; kingdom Metazoa; phylum Chordata; class Actinopteri; order Syngnathiformes; family Syngnathidae; genus Nerophis; species Nerophis ophidion. The sequence goes on along the minus strand of NC_084614.1, from coordinate 27,367,024 downwards.
CCCCTCTGTACATGAATCACCACCCTTAAATCACCTTTACACTTTCAATCCAATGCAGTAATGCTGCCTGCGGCATAGTCAAACAGTGGAACAGGATACTGAACAGCCCACCAATATTGGTCTTCTCTAGTGGCCAATGCTACTTAACTTTAGATATTTTTAGTTTATTTCACAAATTTATGCTTGAAAAAGTGTAGAATATGCCTAAAAAACATGTATCCTCATAAAATTTGCAATGTGATGAACACGAACCGCAATATTTGAAGTGTGATGTGGCGAGTGATGGTTGTAAACAATTTTTACATACAATTTTACATTTAAAATGACTTAAAGCAGGCTGAATGACTGAAAGAGCATACGGCTCTTTCATGCCTCCAGCCTGGCTCCCTTTGGCTTTTAAAAAATGTCAATAAATAATGGCTATTTAATTTAAATTTATTTTATTTCATTTAGTTAGTCTATTTTAATGCAGCCGTTTTTATTTTAGAGTTTGTGATCTTGCAATATATTTAGTCTATCGAAATGTACGTAACACCCCCGATGTGTCACCTTTTGCTACCAAGCAATAGCATTGTTGGTAGTGGTCAACCCCCAGTAAATAAGCAATGGACAAATCAAAAAGAGAAACATTGCTGTTGAAAATAAAACATTTAATGTTACATGGACAGTTTAATTTGCGTTTACTGTTGACAAGGTTGGTTCACCTGTGTGCTTAATATGTGGGGAGAAAATAGCAAACAACAAAAAATTAAAATGTGGAAGTACATTTCCAATTGCAGAAAAATACTACCAAGCTGGGGATGACCGGAAAAAGAGCAGTTTCGTAACTGGTACAGAAAGCTGATCAGAGCAAAAATACTTGCTATGTCGTATTCTGTCTAGTGTTTGATTTCATAAATACGATATCTTAAATGTAATTAAACTAAAAATAGTGTTATTGTCATTTTGCTCAAACTGAGTTTGCGGCTGTAGGTGGGTTAACTTTGGTGGGAAATGGGCTCAAATGGCTCTTTGTATGCTGAAGGTTGCCGACCCCTGACTTAAAGCATACTAGAGCGCAGGGTCACTACTGTAGCTGCTTGTAGGAATAGTTAACAAATGTAGTCTTTTGGTTTAAACAGGATTCTGAAGTAACCAGACTGTGCGTCTAGTGGCCCCCAGGTAAATTGAATTTGAGACCACTGAATTAAATGTGCCAGGTTCAAAAATGTTGTTAAGTAAACACACCAACACAATTTCTGTTTTTACTTGAAAACAACCTCTCAATTATTTACAAATTAAGTTGTTTCAAAAATGAGGGGCTACGCATACTTAAAGTGAAGGACGGCTACACCTGGCTTCCTGCATGAAACATCTCATTAAAGTTGAGTTGTGCCCGCTCTCCCTAGCCACCTCTTTCATCAAATCAAATGAAATACGCTGTGAAAATGATAAAGGATGTAGAAAGATGGCAATAGTGAATGAGCATGCGATATTAGACTTGTGGTTGGGTATGGGGGTGCGAGAATGTATGTATGTTGAAACATTGGTGGCTCTGGGGTTTGTTTAACTTTTCATCCCTGTTACAAATAAGTGTCGTGTGTGTACATGCACACACATCCTGGAGAGGCGTAAATCAGCTGCAATATGCATGATGAAACCTTGCATAGGTTATGACTTCTACCTCTACGACATACATATTCATGCAGTGTTCTAGCACAATGTATAAAATAGTGGCTGGAGCTCTTATAGACCAAGCGGTAGCACAAGATTCTGTTAGTGATGTGAGGTGGGGTATGCAGAGGTACCATGTCCGATAACAGATGTACAGTTAATAGGTGTTCATATCTGATTCAATTTGCCCCCGCCAACAGGTAAAGCGGCCAGCCACAAATCATTTGGACCCCCACAAATAGATTTGGCACTACCACTTCTCCCTCCCTCATAAACACATAATTACAATCCTGTATATGCAACATGTCTGCCAGGAAATAACAATACGTAACCGGAGGGATCAGTGTTGCCAACTTAGTAACTTTGTCATTATATGTTGTGAATAATCAGACTCGTTAATAGACCTTTTAAAAAAAAAAAAGAAAAAAAGAGTACTTGACAAAAAAAAAAAAGTTGGACAAATGCTGTTCAGTGGCCTTGGGGTTAGAGTGTCTGCCCTGAGATCAGTAGGTCGTGAGTTCAAACCCCTGGCCGAGTCATACCAATGACTATAAAAATTACCTGGAATTGGGGGTTAAATCACCAAAATTATTCCCGTGCGCGGCCACCGCTGCTGCTTACTGCTCCCCTCACCTCCCAGGGGGTGAAACAAGGGGATAGGTCAAATGCAGAGGTTAATTTCTCCACACTTGGTGTCTGTGTGACTGTCAGTGGTACTTTAACTTTAAGTTCAGCTGGCGGACTTTGACTAAAATGATAATAAATATATTTTTCACAGAACTCGTATCACACTTGTTTGCTGGCTAGTAAAGTACTGTATCAAGCTAGCTATTTTACTTAGTTGAGATTGCATCCTTCAGATGTCTGACATCTTGCCTCTGCTTCAAATGCTCCCATATCAAAGATGCACTGCCATAAAAAAACAATGTTTGACTTTCAAAATGAGCAAGGTCTTCATGTTTTCAGGAAGAAAAAGGGGAAATGTCCCCACACTTTGCATGTTTTCACCTGCGATGTTGTGGCGATTGGCTGCGCTGAACTGCTTCCGTCCGGAAAAAAACAAGTGATGACGTCAGCGACTATTGTTGACAAATGAATTTGTCAGCAAAACATTTTATTAAATTAATTAGTTTGATTAAAATAAAGTTTTGATTTATGTTATGTTGGTTTGATCGATTAAGTGTATACAATTTGATCAAAAATATGTGAAGCTGCAATAGAGCGCATGTGAGAGCAGAAGTGTGTGGGTGCAGTGATCAGTGTGGCAAAAAGCCGAGATCTTTATAAGGATTGTTTTTTTTGCACAGATGTTAAAAGTGCAATTTCAACGATGATGGTATGTATTTACTAGAAAAAAGGATAAAGGTTATATCAAGCAGAAAACTAATTTCCACTGAAATACACATTGAGACTATAAAGTGTGTTCAGATTACTCAGTTAATCGAACACAATAATCGGTAGATTACTCGATTGCTAAAATAATCGATAGGTGCAATGTATAAAAAATACTTTATAAAGACAATAATGTTTGATTTTGATTGACATGAATTGATTTAACATTTAATGTTTGTTTTCATAATTCTACTTTGCAGTGGTATATAATTCCACTGTATCATTCTGAATGGTGTTTAAGGATGTTCTGATTCATCCAAGTCATTGTATTCTCAGAACATTCAAATAATGGCACCTGGACTATTCAGTTTGTCTGAGAAGACCTTTTGCTCCCAGTCTGAGCAGACTTCCTCAATTCACGTTTGTAGACTTTTATTGGTCACATATAGTCTAAGTCAGTGGTCCCCAACCACCGGGCCGTGGCCCGATTGGTACCGGGCCGCAGAAGAATTTTTATAAATATTTAATAAAAATAAATAAATAAAAAATAAATACATTTTCTTTTCTTTTTTTTTATTAAATCAACATAAAAAACAAAATATACACTTACAATTAGTGCACCAACCACAAAAACCTCCCTTTTTCATGAAAAAGGGGAAAAAAAAAAAAAAGGACTTTTTACTGCTCTCAGCTCCGTGTTTAGCTCCAAGTTGGCTCATTCTCTTTACTTCTGCTGTAAACTGCAACCGGAAGTGGAGAGGTAAAATACCAACTCTGATTGGCTGTGGTCACAGACATTTCCACAATGTTTGATCGAGTTAATCACCGGGGTAATTTTGGTCACTATAACCGTGATTTGACATTTTCATATTGTTACACTTGTAACAGTCTGGTGTTTGTCTGGACTCCGAAATGCAGAAATGTCAGGCAAGTGCAAAAAACAAGGACTTTTTTTTTTTTTTTTTTAATAGAAAAAAACAAACAAAAAACTAAGATTTTCAGGCAGTAGGCACAAAGACTTGTCTAAAGCACAAAACAAACAAAGAAAAATGATCCAGCCCCGTCCTCTTAGCAGCCAGGGACCCAGGTGTGTCCTGATTTGCAATCAGGGACAGGTGACGGAGCCAATGCTTAGACCCGAGCAGTGGTAGTAAAGGTCAGAAAACAGGAAGTGGAAAAAAATATAGGAGCGCCCGACAAGAAATAATACAAAATACCAGAAACTAATAATAACTGTCATTGAGATCAAGAGAACATCCCTATACATTGATTGATTGATTGATTGATTGAAACTTTTATTAGTAGATTGCACAGTTCAGTACATATTCTGTACAATTGAACACTAAATGGTAACACCCGAATAAGTTTTTCAACTTGTTTAAGTCGGGGTCCACGTAAATCAATTCATGGTACAAATATATACTATCAGCATAATACAGTCATCACACGGGTTAATCATCAGAGTATATACATCGAATTATTTACATTATTTACACAATGAAACTGAAAAGAACAAGTACTTCTGCACACAGTACATGAAGAACGTCCCACATGCAACATTGTCATCCTGCACTCAATGTGATTGTTACAGGGTGCACTTTGACCTTCAGTGACACCTGCTGTTCAAGTAAGGTCAACTTAATGACAGCTCACTGACATAATCTAGGAATAATAATGTAATTGTGAACTCTCACTGAATAGACACCTAAGATGCTGTGTTACCTTTCTAAGTCATTTCAGCATTGTATAATGTGTAGGTTTGTACTTTGCAGATATGTGAGAGTGAGACACTGTGGCCCAATGTGCATGTTAGGGACTATAAGTACCTAAATTTAGAATTTTCACCCAGCTACTGTTTTCTTTCATGTTGCTGCTGTAATGTTTAGTTGTTTTTTTGTATGTTTTTTGGCACAGTCAATGCCAGCGCCATTATGACAACACACAGTCCCCTTGGATTGTGTATGCGTGTGTATAGCATGTTACACATCTTTGGTGAGTGCATGCTTGGGTCACCTGCTTTTGACAGTGGCGGGAGTTTGCTCCGATGCCGCTTCTCTTCCACAGCCCGCTCCATCAGTCCCTGGTGCTCTCCCCCACCCCCCTTGTGCCCAGACCCCCAGGGCATATAATCTACTGTCAGAACCCTGCCCTCCCCCAAGCTCTCAGGGTGACCCCCACACTCCTCCACTTTAGTCCTGTCCCCCCATTGGGAGATTATAGATATTGCAATCTTTAATATGGGCTTTATGCTCAGGGGCCATTATCAGTAATCTGCAGTGGGGAGGGAGTCTGACCTGGATTTTTCAGCCCGCCACTGGACTGCCAGACACATTTCATATACCATCTGTAACATTCTGCTCAGCATTATCAGTCTCAAGCTTAGGGCCACTCTCACTTCTTGTGTATACTTCTCACTTAAAACGTTTACCCCCAGATAGAAAAAGTTGGACATCTTTGTGCTCCCCAGTGAGAGTTTCACACCAGCAGTATTGAAGATATATAAGCTTCACTTGTGTTGAGCAGGTGTTTAACCCATTTTGTTATAGTACATCCATTTTTAGCTTCCATGGATTTATTTGGGTTAAATCATAACCGAGCGGACATTTTTACTGCAACTACCTTCAACTTTTATGTTCCTCACATTAATCTCACACAGACAGACTTTTATGTATCCAGAATAGATGAAAGTGTCTGGTATAAAAACACTGTTAGACTATATTAACTGTAGTATACTGTGAGAATGAAGTGATTATATTATTATATACAAAACAAGCAGTATATAGCGGTTATGTCAGCAATGGATTGTCTGACAACAGTGAGGATTACTCAGGGGTGCTCGACCAACCGACACAACTGATTCATTTGAATTATAAAAACCTTTTTAAAAAAATATATTAGTGTATCCTTCAAATTAAAGGATGATCACATATCAGGACAATCGGCGTCCAGTCTCATACTTTTCTTGTCTAATCTTGACTATGATGACCCCAATTTACCAAAGCCACCCCTTCTACCGTTTCCTGTCTTCCCTCTCGCTCTCTTTATTCTGTATGTGTTTAATCTGTGAGCCAATGAGGAGTATTCCTGTGTATCTGTCCTTGTGTGTGTCCGTCCGTGTGTGTGTTAAATATGTAAGGAGATTAAAAAGATTTAAATCTCTGCGTCTGGCATAGAAATTCCAATCACATAACCTATCATCAGTGTTCTCTCTTTTCCTCTTTGTTTGTGTACGTGTACAACTGTACGGAGGATGCAGGCTCCTCCCCCAGCGATCCACCTAAACCACCACAGGCTTTAGCCCAAATCCCTGGGTTTTTTGTGTCACATGACCGATGTGTGCAGCTGGACATTTGACATATATTTGTTATGATTTTTTTTGCAATACATTTGAAGGACAGCCACACTCTTAGTGACTTCGGCCTGATGTTGTGTTGTGTTTGCCCCTTGCAGTACACAGTGAGGATGTGGGCTCTACCAGGCTGTACTTTGTAAACGCCTCCCTGCAGAGGGTAACCTACTCCAGCTCGGTGGGGGTGTCCCTACCCTGTCCAGCAGGGGGCACCCCCAGTGCCATTCTACGCTGGTACCTGGCCACCGGCGACGACATCTATGACGTGCCACACATCCGCCACGTGTATGCCAATGGCACCCTGCAACTGTACCCCTTCTCGCCCTCCGCCTACAACAGCTACATCCACGATAACGACTACTTCTGCACTGCCGAGAACCAGGCTGGCAAAATCCGCAGTCCCAACATCCGCATCAAAGCTGGTGAGTTGTGGGGGATGAGTCATATTACAAAGTAAGACAGAATATCTGCAAAACAACTCAAAGGTCAAAATGAGACTGCATGATGAGGAGTGGAGCAGACGTGATTGGCAGCTGAAAAAAGGCCAACCCGCACTGAGGATCGCCCGCCCTAAAATAGCTCGTCTGAACCTGAACAGCAATTGAACTGGAAGACTCATATTAGACTGAACTGCGGCACATTATACAGTTATAACCTCTTTAACTCCATCTGCACTGCTGAGTGGCACCTTGCTGTTTAAGGCATAAAAGCACATAACACAACACAGCCCGCAGCACATAACATAACAAGTAGCACCTCGAGTATGCTTTTTCGATGATTCACATCAGACGTGGAAAAAAAAGTGTCACAACAGATCTGAGTGTACTAGCAAAAAATAACTGTTTTATTTTTGGTGTTTGTGGGAGAGATTTATTGCCGGTCACAGTTTGAATCAATGAGCAGAGATACTGTAGGAAGTTGTCTATTTTTGGAAAATCTGACCAGAAGATGTTTCTATTACCTCCATTTCTGTTCTCCCTCTCCGCCCATGTTCTGCAAACTGTCCTCCTGTGTCAGACTAAATATAGCCACAACACACTTCTTTAATTATCTCTCATTAACAACCCTAATTGGTGCTTTTCATTGATTAGACTGTGTGATGCTGCTCTAATAAGCCAGACCTCATCTCCTGCAAAATAGTGCATTTGGGGGTTTGGAGTCCTCCAGTTAGAGAACAAGCTGAGATACATGAGACTGAAATTACTAAACAAATAGTAGCCTTAGATCACCGCCAGAGTAAATCTGGATGATACAGTGGTTGCACTTTGTCTGTTCTCTGCGGTTCATTCAGTCCAGTCGGTACCCTCCCCCCTCCCCTTCCCCCCTGCCGTCAACATCTGCTTTCATATTCTGCCTCCCAACACCGACCTAAACTAATACTCATATTCATTCTAATACTAATACTAGCGCCAAGTTGCGGATTTGAGCCAGGACCCTGAGCTGCATGCCAGCCGGGTGCTGCCTTCATTCCCACATGACCCAAAAGCCTGGCGGCAGGAGAGGAGGGATTAGCGTGAACCTAACATCCTGTAGCCAGCGCCCTCTTTTGGGCCCTGGCGTCTCTTGGAGTGTTTGCAAATGTTGATGAGGTTTTATTTTTGGGTTCAGACCACTAGGGCACTTTGGCCTACACAGCTGCATGAATCTGCAAAAAATGTGAATCTCCATTTTCTTGCTTTGAATTGAGATCACCATTCTCACACACATATACATGCATACAGAAACAGACTTTCATTTTTTTTTTTAAAGAAAACACACAATTTTTAATATTGTTAAAACTGTCGGTGTCTTCATAATGTCTACGTAATTTCAAGAAACTTCCATTTATTTTTCTTTATGGAAATTCCTGCAAGAACAGTTAACGGGGGACGTTTTTAAAAATGGAAATTAATAAAATAACAAAACAATCTCAATTTCAAAAAATGGTATGCTGGCTTACTCCACAATACAGTACAGTCGTCTCTCATTTATTGCATTTAATTTAGACCAGACATGACACCGGAAACCAAGGGTGTCAAACTCATTTTAGTTCATGGGCCGCATGGGGAAAAATCTATTCCCACGTGAGTCGGACGGGTAAAATCATTGCATAATAATTTAAGAATATAACTATGACAACTTCATATTGTTTTCTTTGTTTTACTTTGGCCCAAGATATAACAAGCACAGCCCTGCGATGAGGTGGCGACTTTTCCAGGGTGTACCCCGCCTTCCGCCCGATTGTAGCTGAGATAGGCACCAGCGCCCCCCGCCACCCCAAAGGGAATAAGCGGTAAAAAATGGATGGATGGATAGAATAAGCACATTCTGAAAATGTACATACCACAAATACTGTAATCCTCTTGACAAAAATGGGTATAGTTTCAGAAACATCAGAACGGACATAAATAATTTTGACTTAATCTCAGTGTATTTACAAAGGAATTAAACTTTAGGTCACAGCTCATCTAAGATTAAACAAGAAAACAAAATAAAGCATAAATAAAACTCTTCTATGTATCAACTACCTCATTTGTCATTTTCAGGTATTACTCCTGTGCTAACTCAACACACCATACAAATTGAAGTAGAAATTATTCAAGAGGGTTGAGTTACTGCCTGCCTTCTAGGCATCACTGTGTATTGATGGAAAAATAAAAGCTGTGTGAACAATTTCAACAAACCAAAAATAAAAGCTTGAAAGACTGACAGTGTTGCAGTAAACCACACACTGTCCACTTTCTTTAAATTTGCACAGAAGACACTTTTCACAGAACTATATCAATGTGCAGTGTCTCATGCAGCATTTCAGAGGGGTGACCAATTTTGATTATACTCATGTTTGTTTTACATTGGGTTGGGGGGGGTTACAGCCCCGCTTAACTGTGTACCTCTTGCTTAGTGTACTTCCTCGGTCCTGTAAAAACTATTGGCTTGCCTAACAGAATTGCTATTGCGACACCCAGTGAACACATTTAGAACAGTAGTTTCAGTAATTTAAAAATTCAGTTAAATTTTATTTTTAGCAAACTCTTCTTGTCGGCTGGATTGAACTGGCTGGCGGGCCTGATCCAGCCCACGGACCGCTAACACTCCTGCCGTACACAATGTTTCCGGGAGTAGGATTATAGGTCAAAAAATATTTTCATAGTTAAAGCATAGAAAAACAGTTAACAACCTTCTGAATATATTCTTTAACATTATTAGAGCCCTCTATACATATATATAATAGAGACAAAAAATGAGTAATGAGAAATACGTAAAAAGAAATAAGTGCAAAAAGGGCTTATGCAAGGTTCTCACCTCAAGCACTAAACTAACAAACCCAATTAAACACAGTATATAAAAAATAAGACAACATCAAGTAGTCTACCTTGTGTGGATTGAGTGTGTGTGTGTGTGTGTGTGTGTGTGTGTGTGTGTGTGTGCGTGTGTGTGTGTGTGTGTGTGCATGTGTGTGCGTGTGTGTGCGTGTGAGGAAGCACATGGCTACATTATAAGGTAGGAACAAATGGAGAATGTTGATTCATCAGGCTGGCCCTTAATGTATATTTGAAGTTACTGAGTGAAGATGAGGAGTTTGCAATACATAAGTTCCTTAAGTTACATAGATTCCAGAGTAAAGGACCTCTGTGTTTAATGGAAAACTGTCTAAGAGTGATATGGCCAAAGATAGGACAGAGATTATCAGTTTGTCTTGTATTACGATCACGGACCTGCGAATTGGTCTTAAAATAATCTTTGAAAGGTGTAGGGAGCGTATTGGAGTGGTAAGTACAGTACATTTATAGATAAAAGAAGAGGACTGAACTGTATTGATATCATAAATAGATAGTACATTTAGTTTCCTAAACAGAGGAGCAGATGGAGCCAAATAGTTAGAGGAGGTAGCTTTTCTTACACATGTCTTATGCATAATGAGTAATTTGTGTAAATTTGATGGATATGTACTCGCCCAGATAATATTGCAATAGATAATATATGGATACATTAAACTGTAATAAAGAGTTTAGAGGCATGCCCGATGAACCAACTCCTGATTCTTTTGATGATACCATGAGATCTTGACACTTTGTTGGTTACTGAACCTACAGTCGTCTTCAAAAGTTTGCATACACTTGTAAAGAACATAACGTCATGGCTGTCTTGAGTTTCCAATCATTTCTACAACTTTTTTTCTTTTTGATAGTGATTGGAGCACATACTTGTTTGTCACAAGAAACATTCATAAAGTTTGGTACTTTTATGAATTTATTATGGGTCTACTGAAAATGTGACCAAATCTGCTGGATCAAAAGTATACATACAGCAACATACATTATCAATTTTGGTGATGTAGAAAAGTTACAATCAAATCAAATTATCTTCATGGCATAACCTCCTAACTTCATGTGTGTTTATGATTGACGACACCTGTTGACTTGTCTGAGCCCATTCAAATAGGTTACAAACGCGACAATGGGAAAGTCAAAGGAACTCAGCACGGATCTGAAAAATTAATCATTGACATGAAAAAGTCAGGAAAGTCACTTGGAGCCATTTCAAAGCAGCTTAAGGTTCTAAGAGCAACTGTGCAGACAATTGTTTGTAAGTATAAAGTGCATGGCACAGTTTTGTCACTGCTACGATCAGGAAAAAAATGCAAGCTATCACCTGCTGCTGAGAGAAAATTGGTCAGGATGATCAACGGTGAACCACCAAAAAGCTGGTCTGCGATGAATTATAAACTGTTGGAACACAAGTGTCAAAGTCCACATTTAAGCGTGTTTTGCATCGCCATGGACTTAGAGGCTACCATGCAAGAAGGAAGCCTTTGCTCCAAAAGCGCTTGTCAAAAGTTTGCTGCTGAACGCCTGGACAAAGATAAGACCTTCTGTAGGAAAGTTCTTTCGTCAGATTAAACAAAAATTGAGCTGTTTGGCCACAATACCCAGCAATATGTTTGGAGGAGAAAAGGTGAGTCCTTTAATCCCAGGAACACCAATCCTACCGTCAAGCATGGTGGTGGTGGTATTATACTCTGGGCTTGTTTGCTGCCAATGGAGTTGGTGCTTTACAGAGAGTAAATGGGACAAAGAAAAAGGAGGATTAACTCCAAATTCTTCAGGACAACTTAAAATCATGGAGGTTGGGTCTTGGGCGCAGTTGGGTGTTTCAACAGGACAATGACCCCAAACACATGTCAAAAGTCGGAAAGGAATGGCTAAATCAGGCTAGAATTAAGGTTTTAGAATGGCCCCCCCAAAGTCCTGTGTAGCAGGTACTTTAGCTAGTATAGTAGAAGTTCTCAATATTTGGGCAAATCAGAAGTCTAGATTACAACTCGGAGAGAGTAGGACAGACACAATTAAATACTTTAAATGATACTGGTGTTATTTAAACATGTACAGTGCAACAACTAGTGGACAGACATTATTGGGAATGGCCATTCAAAACAAAAGAAAAAAAACAAGAAAGGAATCTCAACAAACAATGTTGATTTAGTTCAGGTAATTCATCAAATGCAATATCAGAAGTTCTTCAAGTTTATAGGAGCCATAGGAGACTGATCGCAGTCCATATGTGTATGGATTTTGTAACTCCATTGTCTGGGATATCAACAGCCAACTTAGGACCAATATTTACAAAAAAACTATTGAATTTATTCACTACATTACTCATATTATAATCTTCACCATGTTCATCAATAAAGTAATCAGGATAAGTGAACTTTGAATATCCTTGTTTGATTAGACTATTCAAAACATCCCAAGTTTCTTTTTTTATTGTTTTTGTTTTTATATAGTTTTATTTGGATAATATAACCATTTGTTTGCTCTAATAATATCAGTTAATTTATTTTTGTACTTCTTGTATTGTTGTTCGACTTCTTTTGTTTTTATTTTGATGAAAAGTTTGGAGAGACTGTTTTTCTTTTTACAGGTATTAATTAATTGTGATCCAAGGGCTTTTTTTTTTCTTCCTTTTATAAAATATTCTTTCACAGAGCAGTATTTATTATGCAGGGAAGTAAAGATGTCTAAAAAAATTACAATGAGCACTGTCCACATTTAGTTCTTTGTAAACTGAAGTCCAATCCTGAACTGCTAAACTATTGTTTAGGGCACAGATTGTTTCCTCAGTTGTTATTCGTCTAAAGATGTTTGCCATAATGTCTTTGGTTTTCTTGAGATGACAGTCATATAAAGTAAAAACAGGTAAATGGTCAGTGATATCACATATAAATAGGCCACTGGTGATTTGATTTCCCATAATGTTAGTACAAATGTTGTGGATGATTGTGGCACTATGTGTTGTTATTCTGCTTGCTTTGGTTATGGTTTGATATAGAGACAAGCTGTACATTGTGGCAATGAAGTCATCAACATGTTTTTGCTTGTTTGACTTTAACAAATCAATGTTAAAATCACCACAGATAAATATGGTTTTATGGTTCACAGGAGAAAATGGTTTAGCCATCCATTCATTGCAAGTTTCTATGCTTGAACCAGGTGCCCGGTATACACAACTCATGAAGATATTTGTCTTTTTGTCATTTAGGATTTCCACTGTTAAACATTCAAATAATCCATCGACTGCTATGGTCATGTTTGTTAAAACTTTAAATGTAACAGATTTATGAATGTACAATGCGACCCCTCCTCCTATTTTATTTATTCTGTTTATGTATCTTAATTCATGGTCATTCAGACTAAAATTAATACCTTTATCATTGTTGAACCAGGTTTGAGTAATTGCAATAATGGTAAATGGATGACTAAATTCTTTCAAGTAATCCTTGATAGCCTCAAAGTTAGTGTACATGCTTGGACTTTTGAAATGTATTATTGACAGACTATCTTCTGATTTTACAGTGTTTTCATATTGTTCTCAGGTAAAATAATTGAAGTTTTTTACAATCGCAGAGAAAAAATTCCTATCAGGGTCTATCTCCATATCAGTCTCTGTTGTGGCGTGCTCTTGATACTCACACATTTCCAGTTCTTTTTGTTGATGTTGTAGGATCTTCTGTAACATGTCCATATCAATACTTGGTGTGGTCTGTGTTCTTGGTGTGGGTCGCATTGAGATGATGTAAAAGTCACAAAGCTACATTGATACCAAGTACTGCATCAATGTCAATACTCATATCAAAATCTTCTATTTTTCTCACCACCAAGACTTTTGCTTCCTCCGGCGTCCCATGTAGTTTATGAACATCTTACAGTTCGTTAACCAAGTTTGTTGAATCTTTTCCTTGGTGGAGGCATTCTGATGCTCCCCCTAAAATAGGTCTAACGACGCCAATACTTCAACCACTTTCTTCTTAGGTTTAACCAAAGGAAATCAGCGTTGTAAGGCATTATTCAAATTCCTAATGAATGCGTGGTAAGCATGCTGTACATCAGAATGTTCATAAAACATCATCCCAGTAAATATTGCCAATCAACCTCTTAAACTGTTCAATATTCCTAGTGTTAAAAATTCTAAATTTAGAGCTGTTAATTGCTCCCACATGCTCAGTCTTTTTCAGCAAGGAAAGATGGAATACAGGGAAGTGATCTGATGTATCAGTTACCAAAATACCTGATTTAGCTACATTATTTAACAAGTTTTTAAAGATAATATCAATAAGAGTGGCAGAAGAACTCGTAACTCTTGTTGGCCTGTAAATGACAGGATAGAGACAGTTGGAGTACATTGTATTCAGAAAATCAGCAGTTAATACATGATCTTTTTTAAATAGATCAGTGATACAATCTCCTAGAAGGAAACGTACCTTATTTTCTTTATTAATTACATGTAGTGTTAATGAAATAATAGCATTGAAGGTTTTTATAACTATATTTGTCAGGGCAACAGATTGGGGTAAGTATATTTGAGTCTATTTTATTTTTTTATTTTTTTTAAAGGATTATTTATAAATTTCAACAATTACAAACAATAAGGTTTTTATAACTATATTTTAACTATATTTTATAACTATATTTTATAACTATGGTCTTGTTAGTACAGGGTTCTCCAAACCTTTTGAGTTTTTAATCCTAGCCTGAATTAGCCATACCTTTAACCACTTTTGACGTGTGTTTGGGTTCATTGTCCTGTTGGAACACCCAACTGTGCCCAAGACCCGAACTCAGTGCTGATGATATTAGGTTGTCCTGAAGAATTTGGAGGTCATCCTCCTTTTTTACTGTCCCATAAACTCTCTGTAAAGCACCAGTTCCATTGGCAGCAAAACAGGCCCAGAGCATAATACTATCACCACTATGCTTGACGGTAGGGTGGTGTTCCTGGGATTATAGGCCTCACCTTTTCTCCTACAAACATATTGCTGGGTATTGTGGCCAAACAGCTCAATTTTTGTTATATATATATATATATATATATATATATATGTATATATATATGTACGTATATGTTTGTGTGTATGTGCATATTTACAGTCGCAATCAAAAATTTTGCATACACTTGTAAAGAACATAATGTCATGGCTGTCTTGAGTTTCCAATCATTTCTACAACTAATATATGTATATATACTCTATATACACAAGCACACATACATACACAGTACGGCCCGTTTCGTGTCTTGCCTTTTACTCTCGCTCACGTCAAAGACTCACCACTGTGGGTACATGTTATTGATTAGGTAGGCATTAAAGATGAAGCCCATCAAAAAGTTGCTCTGCTAAGAATATTTCACTTTCAAAACGTCACGGCTAAGAGTAGCACCAATATAGCCGCCTGTTGTTTTTAGCAGTGTAACCCTTGAAAGAGAAGTCCCGCCACAACGGAATTCATAGAAAATAAGACAATACTGCACTGTAACACATATAATATATAATTTAACACTTAGATTAGGCCAAAAAATGGAGAATATGCTTTAAAAAGGTTGTTTTTTTAATTTGCAATGTTGTAGTAGTAGAGAGGGACAACTGAACATTCATGCATGTAATATAGACACGTAATAAAGAAAAGTCAATTAATTAATGCGATCACTTCTCCTGTGAGCTAATGAATTATAGCCGGAGTGCCTAGCTGGCCAGGGGTGTAATCTAGTGGATTGAGGGAGTGACAAAGAAAGTGTGGCCTGAGTCCTTGTGTAAAATGACACCATTGGAAAACAAAGAACGTTGCTATATAGAAATGAGTTTGCAGGTTGTTATTTTTGGGCAGCCCTAGCTGTACCACCTATTTTGAATTTCCATTGCCGTACATGATGAACATATCCCTTTCTGTGATCGTCAAGAAGGAAACGGCAGTTCCTTAGCAACATTCAGACACATCCAAGATCATGGGACTTTACTAACGAGCTCATTGTCATTCAACACTTTGTTAAAAACTACATCACCTGCAAAAAAAGGAGCCTCAAAGACTCAAATATACTTAAAAAAGATCTGGAACTTTACATTAAAACGCTCTCTACCTCTAACAACAAAAAAGCTGTGAAAACGATGATGCTGTGTTCCAAATTTAAGTTGTTTGATGAATCTGAATAAGCCTACGGCTTTGCATTTTGTTTATTATATATATATATTTTTTTTTGTATTCTATTTGTATTATTTTGAACTTATAACCCCCTGGCGCTGTTTTGTACTGTTTTCATAATGTTTTATAATGTTTTATATTGTTGTTTGACTTATTGTTTGTAATTGTTGAAATTTATAAATAAACCTTTAAAAAAAATAAAAAAATAAAATAGACTCAAATACACTTACCCCAATCTGTTGCCCTGACAAAGTTTGGGACAACATGATTGCATCTCATTGCTTTAAAAACATTTCCTTGATTGTCTTGTCAAAATGGGCTTCACGGTGGGAGAGGGGTTAGTGCGTCTGCCTCACAATACGAAGGTCCTGCAGTCCTGGGTTCAATCCTGGGCTAGGGATCTTTCGGTGTGGAGTTTGCATGTTCTCCCCGTGAATGCGTGGCTTCCCTCCGGGTACTCCGGCTTCCTCCCACCTCCAAAGACATGCACCTGGGGATAGGTTGATTGGCAACATTAAATTGGCCCTAGTGTGTGAATGTGAGTGTGAATTTTGTCTGTCTATCTGTGTTGGCCTTGCGATGAGGTGGCGACTTGTCCAGGGTGTACACCGCCTTCCGCCCGATTGTAGCTGAGATAGGCGTCAGCGCCCCCCGCTACTCCGAAAGGGAATAAGCGGTAGAAAATGGATGGATGGATAGTCTTGTCTAATAGCGGCTTGCTTATTTAATGTAAAGAGCAAGCCGGGATTAGACCCGTTCAAACAAAGAGCAGGTACATCATGTCTAGTAAATACAGCATATGCAGGGTGCAGTGGTGATTGATGAATAAACTGTGTTTATTGTGGGGCGGCAAAGCTCGGTTGGTAGATCGACCGTGCCAACAATTTGAGGGTTCGGGGTTTGAGCCCCCACTTACGCCATCCTTGTCACTGCAAACAAAAATATATTTTCACCAACATTTTCATAGATTTTGTCCTTGGGCAAGATACTTTAACCACCTGCTCCGAGTTCCACCCACATTGGTTTAAAATTATTTTAGATCATGAGTTTCACTATTTAAAGCGCTTGGAGTGACGAGAGAAAAGCGCTATATAAATATAATTCACTTCACATCTATAGTACCATCTTGGTCTATTATGGAGTGAAATTTGCCAGCAGTCGGAGTCTTCTCACTCACATGTTGAAGCGGTATGGTCTACCTCCTCTGTCGGCTGGTCCTACTGCGACGTGTTCTTACTGGTAATGTGCGAATCGATACTAAAACATCAATACGGTCCATATCATGTCCTTATGCTATAATATTGATTCTCAAATCAAAATATCCATACTTTTTATACTCTAGGTATTTGAGATAATGTATCGCCAACAGAAACACTGTGTAAAGTAGCTTAAACTGAAACATGATTGGTGGGAACTACTTTTTCTTCCGCCTAGGTGAGTATGTAATATGCAAGCATGAAAACAACTGACAATCAGACTGAGTCACTCAGTATTATAAACAGGGCCAGATGTTAACTTTTTTGGCCACCAGCCACTATGGCAGGTGGATTTTGAAATCCACCTGCCATAGTGGTTTTTTACCAGCCAAAATTTTCTGTGCCTAAAATAAAGGTGAACGACTCAGAAAATGCATACGAATGGTTTTTGAACTTGTACAGAATACACATCAAAGTGCTGTCGAGTTATTAACCAACTTAATCTCATTAATGACTAGACCTAAATGGTACTTACTCGCACATCCATACGTAGTCAGAGAAGGGTCTCATCTTCTTTCCAATTGCGTGTACGTTCCGAAACAGGAGCTTCATCCTCTCCAACTGCGCTGTTTTCATTAAGGTCAATGCCTCAACCGCAGCTGTCAGCTCTGGGGGAGTCGTCTTCCCCACTTTACAGTTGATCGTTTGCAAGTGGCTTTTTGAGGACTCGTGGTCCTTAATTGCCTGTAACTTTAAGTTTTTAGTCCCGATTACAAATGGGTTTGATTTCACTTTCTCCGAGCCATACATACGGCAAACCTGACAGTACATCTCTTCTGTTGTGACGTCGTAGACCAGCCAGTCGCGAACCTTGCTATCCCCCCTTATTTTCCACTTCGTATTAAAATGTCCATCCATCCATCCATTTTCTACCGCTTATTCCCTTTCGGGGTCGCGGGGGGCGCTGGCGCCTAGTATTAAAATGTATTTTTTTGATAATTTTTTTTAATCGTCCTCCTCGTTCTCCTTTTGTTGGCCTCTTCACGCCAGCGATATGCCGCCAAATTTTGGTTTTAATACCAAGAAATTAGCGCGGGGGCTTGCTTAGAACACACAACACACAACACACATAGGCTACCTGATTGGTCAACAACACACAACACTTGCTCAGTGTTGTGTTGTCTCATTGGCTACCTGCCAATGTGGCAGGTAGATTGACAGTTTCATCCGCCAATCACAAAAGTTACGCGCATTTGGCCTGTGGGCGGGTGCCAATTTCATGCCCTGATTATAAAACATGTGTATCTTTACTTTTATTGGAGAAAGTACATACAAAGTTGAATTTAAATAAGACAACTTTCAAAAAACGCCATTATTTCTTTTCCCCTCTGTTTTTTTGGGGGTTTTTTTAGCGTTTGAAGATAATTCCCCAAGAGCAGCAACATTTGAAGTACACTATTTTTTCAAATTTACCAGACACATTAGGTGTATTTATACAAAGTATTGGTATCGGATTGGTATCGTCGATACCAGCCTGAATTTTACTCTGTATAGGATCGGAAAGAAAATCTGTGGTATCGCACATCACTAGCGCTCCATGGGACGATCCCAGGTGCCGAGAGGGCACCATTTCAGGGCCACTTCCTCCTGGCTTCTCCCGTGCAGCGAGAACTACGGGAAAAACTCCCACCAATGCCGAAAAAGCGACCTTTACAGCCGCTCGCAATGTTCGCACCGACATGCAAGTTTTCCCGCGCTTTTCTTCCCGCTGCAGACGACGACATCTTTTGGACAGTGTTTCCTTTTAGAAAAGTACATAAATAAAATTTTGAAGATTGTGAAAATTATTTTATTTTTAGTAAAGTTTCTTATTGTTTGAAGTGCAGCATTAACAGGTTTTGTTTTGTAGTATTATTGTTATGATCCGGTGCCGGATCGTAGTTTATTTTGTGTTTTGATTCACTTGTTGTTTAAGTTCTGTTTCAGCACCCCTGTTTTGTGTTTTCTTGGTTGTCATGGGTGCTGATTATGTTCACCTGCCTCTGATTAGTGTTCGGGACACTCACTTGTTCCCAAGCACTAATTAGAGAGCTATACAGTCCTGCCTGTGCCCGTCACTCAGTCTGGTGCTTTTGTTTGATCAAATGCAACAGTCACGTTGGTTCCCTGTGGTTTTTTTGGACGCTATGTTCCTTCTTAGTGTTTCCTGGTGAGCTATTCCGTTAGCTTCCCATGTGCAGTCGGCATGCTATCCTTGCGTATACTTGTTTTGTTAGTTTTTTTTTTTTTTTTTGTATGATTTATGCAAAATAAATCATTGGTTTACCTACACACTGTCTCCGGAGTTCTGTATGCAATCTCAGAAGATCATCCTGCCTCCCCGTCCACGTTACAATTATGAATCTTAACTAAACACACTACGTTTGTCCACTTGGATTTGTCTGTTTACATATTTCACCGGGAAGAGAAGTGTATTAGAACAGGAGACTTTAATGATGGAACAGGGTGTCTATGATATTTTTCTTTGAAACTGGCGCTAGCCATGATTATGGCTGGACAAAGGCTGTCTTTGTCTGCCAAGAACTCTGCTTGCCTCATTTTTTAACCTCTTTTAGGCACACTACTACCTGTGCTTGTGAAGGTGTGCAGCATCGAATGTATACTTCTTGTCCCTTTCTTCAAATGTGTACGGTGTGGAAATTCTTTACACAGTTGTATCAAACCTAAGGCTCCGTACTGATAAATCCAAATACGCACACATGCATGGTTACACTACAAAAATAGCTTGACAAGATAAAAAGACAAGATTTTAGGGAAAACAAAATTAAAAAATGGTTAAATTATGTGTCTATGCAGCTGATTAATTTTTTTTAGTTGATCAGACATCCTAAATTAAGATTTGTATTTCTAGAAATTGTCAAGATTCTTAAGCTATGTAGAAATAAGATATCTTATTCTGAAAACAAGCATTTTCCAAATTGCAATTCTTAAATTAAGCATCCTCGGGATGTTGGAAAATGTTTAAACAACATTTTCTATGTCAGGAAAACCAAAATATCTTATTTATATCAATATTTTCTCCGTTTTCACATTTTAAAACTAGAATGGACAAAATATAATTATTCGTGCTAAAATTAAGAATTTGATGTAAAGACTGACTAAAATAGGTAAATAGCTCTTTCAACAAGGGAACTTTCTAGAAATACAATATTAAATCTTGGCAAGTAGCAATTAATTTGCATTTTACATTCACACTAATTAGCGTTTTTTGCTACATGTGAAACTATTTTTGGTTAAGTATGGTATGTCTGTGTGTAGTTTTCAGGGAGCCCTACACCGTGCGGGTAGCGGACCAGCGCTCGATGCGGGGCAACGTAGCTGTGTTCAAGTGCCTCATCCCCACAGCTGTGCAGGAGTATGTCAGCGTTGTGTCCTGGGAGAGAGACACTGTCTCCATCGTCCCAGGTAAGACATATCAAATGATGGATGTGTGGCATGCCATGTTGAGGAATTGGGATTGTCTTTATCTAGTTTGTGTGTGAAAATGGTTGCTGTGTTTGACCGAATTATTCACTTGTTCTGTCCTTATGTCTGCTCACTGTTCTGGATCACTGATCTGGCCTTCCTTCTCCTTTTAGCTTACCCTCCCTCCCTTACTCATCCTCGATTTTGCCCTCCTTTGGGCAGACATTCCATTTCTGAGATAGCTCTCTGTTTATAGCACATATGTTACAAATGTCAAATCCTGACATTAACTGTCATTGACATCACATTGCAACCCACGGATGTCTTCATCAGGTCTCACAGTATAGGTCTACATTGGTGTACTTAAAGATAGTGGATGTCCATAGAAAATTGTTCCCACTTTCATCTTAATTAACCTAATTTGTGTGTGGGCACATGGAGGTGTCAACTTAGTATTATGTCTTTTGTACTCTCAATATGTGCGTTTTATTACGTGGTCACTGCTGTATGTGTGTGCTGCAGCTCTTGAAAAATGTTGGAGATATATGAGGGAAGGATAGGGAAAATGAAGCAAGGAGGCTAGTAGGGCAAGAATGGCCTCAGGTTCTGGCAGATGGTGTTTTATATCTTATGTATGCAAAACAGTCAGACATTTTATCACACATACACAGGCATCAAGGTTGCAGTCACTTATTCTGTGGCACTGCAGCAATGTTTACACTATCCATAAAAATGTTTAGGATTTTTTTTTTATATCAACCTGTAGCCTGAGATGTTTGGTTGACTTTATTAAATTGACGTCACACAATTCTCGATCACAAATACTTCAGGTTCATAAATGCCAGACTTTGTTGAGTTTATTTATGCTTTCCGTGTGTAAGTCATTGCTGGGTATTCCGTCAAAAGGCCGATGTGTGTAATTATGGATATATATAGGTCACTTGATGAGCAGTGAGTGTGAAGATCAGATGCTGGACATGATGATCTGCTCACTGAACTCTGCAATCGTCACGGTGCGAACAGTAGATTGCTCGATGCTACAACCCCTGACAGTAAAGTCTGCATCAACCTTGACCCTCTTTATCCTTGTGTGCCAGTCAAGTCTTTACATATATGCAGCAAGTCACTTGTCAGCAAGAAAACAACAATGCAATGACCTTGCTGCGTGGCCCTAAATAATAAGCAAACTAATAAGAAAGATTTTTTAAGTTGAAAAACACATTTTTGGTTGTATCCGTGTTTAAATACAATGACATTGGTACATTGCCCCATGAGCCAGATGTTCTGGACGGGTGTAATAATGATCTGAAGCTTTAAATAGATTTTGTGACCACTAACTCGCTATGCGTGATTGAGTAGATGGTCTCTTGGTTTGCGTGTGTATTTTCTATTGCTATTACACTCAAAAAAGGAGCTATAAGTGCACACATGCAGTATCCCAGGTGGATATTATTTAGATCTGTATTCATTCTTGTCAGTTTTAAAATGATGGCCAAGATCCAAGGTAGCTTTGTTCAACAAATGCCTATTTTGGCTGTGCTGCAGCACACTGATAACCATCACTTTACAACACATTAAAGGACCAATCGTGTTCAGATGAACACAATTTCACTTGATAGTTGTATTTTGTGCCCTTGTAAATGAATTTGGCAGTAATTTCCCAGAGTATCAATTAGTTTTTGAGTAATGGGTAGATAATTAACTGTACTTGGAACACCCCCTTCCATCGCCAGACTCGATATGTTGCCCCCTCTCCGTATGACATCATTTACAGAACTGAAGCCCATTTCCCAGCATAGTACTATCTATCTATCTATCTATCTATCTATCTATCTATCTATCTATCTATCTATCTATCTATCTATCTGTCTGTCTGTCTGTCTGTCTGTCTGTCTGTCTGTCTGTCTGTCTGTCTGTCTGTCTGTCTGTCTGTCTGTCTGTCTGTCTGTCTGTCTGTCCGTCCGTCCGTCCGTCCGTCCGTCCGTCCGTCCGTCCGTCCGTCCGTCCGTCCGTCCGTCCGTCCGTCCGTCCGTCCGTCCGTCCGTCCGTCCGTCCGTCCGTCCATCTATCTATCTATCCATCTATCTATCTACAAACTCCGTTTCCATATAAGTTGGCAAATTGTGTTGGATGTAAATATGAACGGAATACAATGATTTGCAAATCCTTTCAACCCATATTCAGTTGAATATGCTACAAAGACAACATATTTGATGTACAAACTGATAAACATTTTTTGTGTGTGCAAATAATCATTAACTTTAGAATTTGATGCCAGAAACATGTGACAAAGAAGTTGGGAAAGGTGGCAATAAATACTGATATAGTTGAGGAATGCTCATCAAACAGCTATTTGGAACATCCCACAGGTGTGCAGGCTAATTGGGAACAGGTGGGTGCCATGATTGGGTATAAAAGCAGCTTCCATGAAATGCTAAGTAATTCACAAACATGTACCAAAGTAGTTGGGAAAGGGCATGTTCACCACTGTATTACATCACCTTTTCTTTTAACAACACTCAACAAACGTTTGGAAACTGAGGAAACTAATTGTTGAAGCTTTGAAAGTGGAATTATTTCCCATTCTTGTTTTATGTAGAGCTTCAGTCGTTCAACAGTCCGGGGTCTCCCCTGTCGTATTTTACGCTTCATAATGCGCCACACATTTTCGATGGGAGACAGGTCTGGTCTGCAGGCGGGCCAGGAAAGTACCCGCACGTGCTGAATGTGGCTTGGCATTGTCTTGCTGAAATAATCAATGAAAAAGACGGCTCTTAGATGGCAGCATATGTTGTTCCAAAAGCTGTATGTACCTTTCAGCATTAATAGTGCCTTCACAGGTGTGTAAGTTACCAATGCCTCGGGCACTAATGCAGCCCCATACCATCACAGATGCTGGCTTTTGAACTTTGCGTTGAAAACCGTCTGGATGGTTCGCTTCCCCTTTGGTCCGGATTACACAATGTCGAATATTTCCATAAAACAATTTGAAATGTGGACTCGTCACACCACGGAACACTTTTCCACTATGCATCAGTCCATCTTAGATGATTTCGGGCCCAGAGAAGCCGTCGCCGTTTCTGTAGCGACGAACTGCATTTAGCAACAGTGGTTTTCTTAAGTGTTTCTGAGCCCATGTGGTGATATCCTTTAGAGATTGATGTCGGCTTTTGATACAGTGCCTTCTGAGGGATCGAAAGTCATGGTCATTCAATGTTGGTTTCCGGCCATGCCGCTTACGTGGAGTGATTTCTCCAGATTCTCTGAACCTTTTGTTGATATTATGGACCGTAGTTGTTGAAATCCCTAGTTTTCTTGCAATTGCACTTTGAGAAACGTTCTTAAACTGTTTGACTATTTGCTTACACAGTTGTGGACAAAGGGGTGTACTGCGCCCCATCCTTTCTTGTGAAAGACTGAGCATTTTATGGGAAGCTGTTTTTATACCCAATCATGGCACCCACTTGTTCCCAATTAGCCTGCACACCTGTGAGATGTTCCAAATAAGTATTTGATGAGCATTGCTCAACTTTATCAGTATTTATTGCCACCTTTCCCAACTTCTTTGTCACGTGTTACTGGCATCAAATCCTAAAGTTAATGATTATTTGCAAAACAAAAAATGTTTATCAGTTTGAACATCAATATGTTGTCTTTGTAGCATATTCAACTGAATATGGGTTGAAAATGATTTGCAAATCATTGTATTCCCTTTATATTTACATCTAACACAATACCTACATATATACACATACCACCAAGCTCCTCCAGGGGGGTTCCGTCCCACTATTTGAAAAGGACTGCCTTAATTGAACAATATTGCAGTCTAAAACACCACATTTGTCAATATAAAGTGGTGTCAAAGAGTAGTAGCATATTACTTACAAATACAAAGTCAAAGACTGAAGGGGATTAGAAAGTAGATAGATAATAGATAGATAGATAGATAGATAGATAGATAGATAGATAGATAGATAGATAGATAGATAGATGGATAGATAGATAGATAGATGGATAGATAGATAGTACTTTATTGATTCCTTCAGGAGAGTTCCTTCAGAAAAAATTAAATTCCAGCAGCAGTGTACAGAGTTGAGATCAATTTAAAAAAAGTAAAAAGTAAATAATGGGGGTTTAAATGGAAAGAAAATAGAGAAATATTACAATAAGAATAAAAAAATAAAAAGCAACAATGGGAATAAAAATATAACAGTAAAATAAGAATATAACAAGACAAAGTAGGCAGTAGTGACCATGTTATGAAAACGTATTGCACTGTTATTGTTTTGCATCCCCTGTCATCCAAATACCCCCCGCCACCCGCCCCAGAGAGGAGTTGTACAGTCTAATGGAGTGTGGGACAAAGGAGTTTTTGAGTCTATTAGTCCTGCACTTGGGATGAAGCAGTCTGGCACTGAACAGGCTCCTCTGGCTACTGATAATGCTATGCAGAGGGTGACTGGGATCATCCAGGATGCTCACTAGTTTGTCAACAGTCCTCTTCTCTGCCACCGTCACCAGTGAGTCCAGTTTTATTCCGATTGTAGAACCGGCCCGCCTGATCAGTTTCTCAAGTCTGGAGCTGTCCTTCTTAGATATACTGCCCCCCCCCCCCCCCCCAAGCACACTACCTTATAGAACAGAACACTGGCAACCACAGACTGGTAGTACATCCACAGGAGTTTTCTACAAATGTAGAAGGAGTGCAGTCTCCTGAGGAAGTACAGCCTGCTCTGTCCTTACTTGTACTGGTGGTCCGTGTTAACAGTCCAGTCCAGCTTATTGTCCATCCAAACCCCGAGGTACTTGAATGAGTCCACGGTCTGTACCTCTACTCCCTCAATCCCAATGGGTTGTGACCGTGGACTCGACCTCCCACAGTCAATGACCAGCTCCTTGGTCTTTGACGGATTGAGCTGCAGGAGGTTCGTATATCCACCAACAAACATGTCCGTATCATTGAACTTACTGTGTAATGATATTGACTTAATTAATTATTGTTTGTGACCATTAGGTGTTGCCAGAAAACAATTACCACTCCCACCTTCACTTAAAGACAGTACAAGTCCATTCCAGATGGTTAATGATAAATAGGTTAATGTTTTCATACCTACCATTGTTCTCTGAGTACTTCCTCTTGATCAAACCTTTTCTAACACTCCACATTACACAATTTAAGTATGATTTGGGCTGATATCCCATCGGTATTGGCCAATACTCAAGGCTTCAATATCCGTATTGTATCATAAGTGAGCAATTTGTATTAGGACACCCATAGTAGCAAGTGAACAGCGCCTCGTTGTCCCATCGATGTTTGTTAAGATTCTTGCTGTACTGTCCTTTGTATGCACTGATTTAACTGCAAAAATAAATACATTGTCTTGTCTTCACTACTTGACCCTTTTGAGGGACACTTTAATTACTAGTAGGACAATCACATGTTAGTCGGAAGTTAGGTTGAAGACATAGCATCATGCTGCTGTGCCCTCTTAAGTCCAACAGGTTCCATTCTGACAGTCGAATGTTTTCCATGTGTGTGTGTGTGTGTGTGTGTGTGTGTGTGTTTTAATATGTGTGTGCGTGTCCCCTTGTCTGCCCCACTTTCCTGTCCAGCCAGGACAGTGAGGGGGTTTTAAGTGGGGAGGGGTACAGGCAGACAGACCTATTTCCCTCTCACTTGCCTGTCCTGTACTGTCCGTGTAGTGGGAATGTATGCATGCATGCCCGAGTAAATATGCGATCTGACGTGGGAGTGTTGGAGTGGTGACAGAGAGACGGGGAGTTTGTGGACAGCTATTAAAAAAACACCATGTACACAGATTTAAGCTGTCAGTGTAACCAGCAGAGAGCTAATGAGTGGCACCGATGCATGCAGACTGGACCAGCAGATGGCTGTGGCCAAATGGATGGCCCACAAAAGATTCCCAACTATGCTCCACCTGCCACACAGTTTGCCTTTGTTTGTTTACTGGCACACTCATTTTACGCACGTCATAATGAAAACAACTTTAAAATAGGAGAATGAAGAAAACAACATTTTTTGTAATTAAGTTATTAGTTGGATGCAATTGAGCAAATCAAAACGGTTCCTGGTGAACTAGTGTATATTTATTTTGGTAACAAATAATGTCGAATATGATAACATATGAAAATGTAATCTATCAGATTATAAATCTGATTTACCAAGTGTGGATACTAATGGATGTCACTGAGTGGCAAGGTCACTTACAGGCTACATTATTGATCATATATATCTGCCCCTGGCATCCTTGTTGGAGTCAGGCAGTTCAACACGCACACACACTTACACACGCAAACACACACAAACACAATTTGAGAACAGTTAGATATTGCAGTTACGGTCCCTTTGCAAAATTAACAAGTTATTGTATGAAATCTAGACATATTTGTTTTGCAGAATTTTTTTCAGTTAGATAGTAATCTCAGCTATATCATCCATCCATTTTCTACCGCTTGTCCCTTTCGAGGTCGCGGGGGGTGTTGATGTCTATCTCCGCTGCATTCAGGCGGTAGGCAGGGTGCACCCTGGACAAGTCGCCACCTTATCGCAGGACCAACACAGATAGACAGACAACATTCACACTCACATTCACACACTAGGCCAATCAACCTATCCCCAGGTGCGTGTTTTTGGAGGTGGGAGGAAGCCGGAGTACCTGGATGGAACCCACGCTGTCACAGTGAGAACATGCAAACTCCTTACAGAAAGATCTCATATTTACCTGTCAATATTTGAAAATTGATAAAGTTTTCTAGATAGTCAACGAAACTCTTGCTGGTAGAAAGACCCGACAGTTTAGTGGGGTTCCACCGTGCATGCAACTTGTCATTTTACTGGCATACTTTTAATTTGATGGTCTGACTTTTTGGGCTATTGGATGTGTTAATCATCCATTTAAGTGTTGCTGACAGCAAGGTCTGCCTGCATTATTTCAATTCATTCAAACTCTTACAATTTTAAACCAATCAAATCACATGTCATGGTGTGGATTAAATTCCACTATTTTGACAAACAGATCAAATTTATTTTTTTCCAAACAAATTAATAAAAAAAATAAAACATGCGTTGTAGAAAATTATGCAAATGACATGACGTTATCCTGATCACGCGCCGCAACCACACAGTTCTGTTAATAAATCACTGAATACCTACCAGTGTTTCCCACAGAGTGGTAATCTATTTGTGGTGGCGACAGAATGGCCATGGGTGTAGTGAGGGTGCCGCCTGTGTGTGGCTTGGGTGGTATCAATGTGACATCATCATGAAATTTGCATTATTGACAATGACAGATGTATTTTTGGTAAAAAAGCTAAAAAAAATTATGAATATATTTGACAGGTGAATCTTTATCTTGTCCCGCTTGCTTATTGCTAACATACAATAGAAATGAAATTGACATGAATCAGCAAGTGCATTTTTACACACAGGTATACTGTCACCAAACTCTGTGGAAACAAATATTGATGCTAACTTTGTACTACTACTAGGCCTGTCTGCTGTTCTTTGCACTCAATGCTCTGTGCGTGTGTGCGTGGTCAGCTATGGAATCCTGTTGCTCAAATCTCAAACTCTAAATTTAAAGTACTAATGATTGTCACACACACTCTTGGTGTGGTGAAATTATTCTCTGCATTTGACCCATCACCCTTGATCACCCCCTGGGAGGTGAGGGGAGCAGTGGGCAGCAGTGGTGCCGCGCCCGGGAATCAGTTTTGGTGATTTAACCCCCAATTCCAACCCTTGATGCTGAGCGCCAAGCAGGGAGGTAATGAGTCCCATTTTTATTGTCTTTGGTATGACTCGGGCGGGGTTTGAACTCACAACCTACCGATCTCAGGACGGACACTCTAACCACTAGGCCATAACGTAGTCACTGTTGTGTGGAGCATGCAAAATATTAAAAATATTTTCAATTCGTCTTCACGGCCCTAAATTTACTTGTGGCAGGCTGCCACAAGTAAATGAGTGTATTGGAAACACTGCCTACTATAGTTATTTCCTAAGTTGCTAAAAATCTCATACTGCTTTCCTAAGATCCAAATTATGGGGAGGATCAGTGAGTTCGGACACACACGAACACTTACACACACACACACACATATAGCGTGTTGGTAAATCTGTTGCCTGTGCACGCAGAACAAGAATACATTAATAGAAACACTTGTCTAGGACGCCGCATACTCATGTAAACACCGGTCTTACAAAGGCACTCATTTCTAAGGAGGACACATGTTCAAGCCAGCCAGTGCACAATCTAACACAATAAAGCCATTTCCAGATTTCACATGAACCTGCTTGAATAGGGAGAAGTCATTAAACATTAACTCAGGGTACATTAAGGCTGCTCTCGGTTCTGCGGCAGCAAACCGCCCTGGTGCAGGACGTGGTGTGACAGGGGAGGCCGGGGAGCACATGCGGTCCCCCAAAGCTCATGGGACACAACCCCTGATATCACATGTTCCCTCCAAAGCCCCTGTCCCATGTGGCACACAGCTGGCATTTTGTGTGTGTGTGTGTGTGTGTGTTTGTGTGTGTGTGTGTGTGTGTGTGTGTGTGTGTAAAGCTGATATCATGTATGCAAGCACACGCAGCAAAACCTAATCTCAGTCTTTAAGAAAATCGATTTGTATCTACCATAATATTCCACTTGCTATGCAACTGCATAACATTTTGCATCGTGTTCGCCTGACTGTGTGTGCGCTTCCTTCCCTGATTGCGTCTTTCTCATTTGCCTCTGTGTGCTAAGACCAAGTGAGAGCGAGGCAGAAACAGATGGGGTGCTGGCAGCCATCTTTTACTCAGGTTGAGTAGGCACGAGGTAGAGTGTGTTAATTAGCACGAACAAGCGTGTGTGTGCGGGCGTGCATGTCGCCTGTGTGTGCGCACGAGCCACAATAGGCATAATTATTTCTGCTTGAGAGGCCAGTTTGGGGCGGGCGAGGTGGGCATTGACAGGCGGAGTACAACAATGGTCCAAGCACAGGCTTTGTGTGCACGGAGTATAGGGCTGACAAGTGTCTGCTATTATTGACTATTTACACACCACCCCACACGCCCGCTCACGTGCACTTAACACAGAACCCTCCGCTTTCCCCCACTCTTGTGTCTGCATCAAGCACACACCCTAAAGACACACACACAGTGAGTAACACACATACAGCACGAGCCTGTTTTGTCGCGCGTCAGTGTATCAGTGTCAATCAGTGTAAGAGGGAGAGATGGGAAAGTCCCTGCGAGCACATCACTCTGACACAAATCTGGCCACCGCCTCGCCCTTCAAGCCAGGCTTAGTGACAGTACAACTGACACAGAGGGAAACCTACCTCACACTGCCTCTCATATGCAGAGTTAGAAAACAACATTTTAATTAATAATTGAAACAATTATTAAAAAATGCGAACAAACCAAAACTAACTAGAACTGTAACAAGATGGCTAGCTTCCATTTGGTTTTACATAGGGGTGTAACGTACGGTACGTGTTTTTGTATTGAACCGTTTCGGTACGGGGGTTTCGGTTCGGTTCGGAGGTGTACCGAACGACACAGACATATAAGTAGCGCGCCGCACGTTGTGTAAACAATGCACACCGAGGCACCAGGAATTGATTTATGTGGACAAGTTGAAAAACTTATTCGGGTGTTACCATTTAGTGGTCAATTGTACCGAATATGTACTGTACTGTGCAATCTACTAATACAAGTTTCAATCAATCAAAAAAACAACAACACACGGCATGTTAACATTGATCTGGGCTCTGATAGACTGACCACACCTCCTCTTTTCACAGGATATGTCCTCTTTGTGGAGCTGTCCAGCTGGAGTTTCTCAAATGCCTCAAATGTCCGGCATTTTAAGTTATGGTTGCGTGTATTTTCAATGTACGTTCAGGGTTAAGAAGGGGTTAAAAACAAATCAAAAAAAGGGGAGCAGCAGCGTTAACATTCATGAGGGAGGGGTTGAGACAGAGAGAGCGAGAGAGTTATGATAAACACGCATGCGTCGCCAGGTTCTGCTTTCTATCCATTGATTAATCAGATTTAATGTTGTATAATCTATAGCAGCGGTGTCAAAAGTGTGACCCGGAGGCCATTTGCGGCCCACGGCTAATGTTTTAAAAGCCCACGGCACATTCTAAAAATACTATTAAAATAAACAAAAACATAAACAAAAGTGAAATAAAAAAGCTTAAAGGCTTAATGTAATTTAGAAAAACAAAGCTGTTTTTTTTTTCTTTCAAAGTGTCATTGCTCAAAACATAATATTGAATCAAAATCAATGTTATTATGAATTATTGACCCATCCAAGTTTCCGATTACTTCACATCAAATATTCCACCCCAAAAAATATTTTTGGTGGAAGATTTAGCAAATTTGTAAAATAAATAATCAAAAGATGTATATTTTGTTTTTTTCTCACTGTACCGAAAATTAACCGAACCGTGACCTCTGAACCGAGATACGTACCGAACCGAAATTTTTGTGTACCGTTACACCCCTAGTTTTACAGTATAGTTGTATACTGCGGCTAGTATTTATTACAATGAATATGTTTGATTTTAGGTGATGTTTACATTCCTATATACTTGTGTTTTTTCTACTTTCTGCTTATACTTCATTTTATTCAATACATTTTATTTATTAGTTTAAATTAAAAAGACTTTGACCTTAAATGGCCTATAGCGTTCAAATGACTAACATTTCAGTACTTCTTCATCTATATTTTTCTCCTGTAAATGAATCTGGCAGCCATTTCCCATAATATCAGTTAGTTTTTGATAGTAATGTGGAGATAACAGCTGCACTTGGAACGCCCCCTTTACATCACCAGACTCAATATGCCGCCTCCTATCGATGGGATGCCATCTACAGAACTGGAGCCCATTTCCACTCACAGACAGTGTGGACAAAAGCCTGTGAAACTATTATTATGACCACTTAATTGCAGGGTTTTGTCGCCCTGGTCCAGGATTCTTTCAAAATTGATATGGTTAACAATATGAGCAAAAAATACATAAAAAATAACCGGGAAATGTAATGTGTTATTGAATTTGACACTTGTTTGGACAAACACGGCCTCTTTGCAAGATGGCTCTGATCCAAATGCAGCTGCAGATCACTGTGCTCATTCAACATTTCCTCAAGCATTGAGAGGAAAACATCAGTAGAAGAGGGTGCAAAATTGAACACTACTGGCTGTCTTCTATTTTTCTCATTTTTGAGCGCCGGCTTTGCTTATCTTTCTTCCTTCTCAGTTTTTCTGCAGATTTTGACTCCTTCTTTTTCCCCTCAAGAGTGCTCCTGGTTTTCGGGATCGCATGCATTCGGCTTGAGTCTTTTTAAAAAATGTTCCATCCAAACTCAGATAAAAACCCTTCTTCATCAAATGATCGTTGCAAATTACACCCCCCTTGCTTGGTTCCACCCATTTGACTGGAGAAGTCCATACTTTCCTTTCTCAGTGGCCTCGTGGTTAGAGTGTCTGCCCTGAGATCAGTAAGTCGGGAGTTCAAACCCCGGCCGAGTCATACCAAAGACTATAAAAATGGGACCCATTACCTCCCTGCTTGGCACTCAGCATCAAGGGTTGGAATTGGGGGTTATATCACCATAAATGATTCCCGGGCGCGGCGACGCTGCTGCCCACTGCTCCCCTCACTTCTCAGGGGGTGATCAAGGGGATGGGTCGAATGCAGAGGACAAATTTCACCACACCTAGTGTGTGTGACAATCATTGGTACTTTGACTTAACTAACTTAATATTTCCATCATTTGGAAATACATCTGACAGACATATTTGATCATTCTTTCCAATTCTATGTGAAAATATCGTGATTTGGGATTGAGATGCTACCAAAAGACATACTACTTTATATGAAATTGCCTTCAGTCTTCTGTAGGCAACGTCAGCAGACTGATGCAGGCATGCCCACATTTTATAAGTGGGCGCGCCTAAATATACTGAAACTTGTAGAAAAAAAGCGCAAAATTACTACTATTCCTATTGTGGGGAGAATTTTACCAATAGGCATATTTTTTAGGTCCTGAAATAGGAAATAGGTGCCAATGTTGTCAGCATTATAGGGGCCCTATAAACGGCAACTGCCCGGTTTTTGGAATTTTGCCTATCACTCACAATCATTATAAAAGAAAAGATGACAGTGGTTTTCTTTAAATACATAACTCTAAATAAACGTAAATAAAAGTTTGCTTACAGCGGAGCCAATCGGACTTCACCCGTAAAACCCAATAAATAACCATTCAAAAACCACCAACATTTTTTCATTTACATTTTGTGACTTGAATGTTAACTAAATAAGTAGTGATTTTTTTTGTTATAAGCTCTAACACAGACAAACTATTTATAGCGGTACAGTGATCACTAGCGTGTTTGCCTATGTTTACATCATTGGCTGGTGAGCTGCATTCTCGCGTCGGAGCTCGTGGAAGTTTAATCTACAGATCATAAATAATGCATCTCACTTTGATAGTTGAAGGACAAGGACAAAATCCGACAAGTTAGTACACTTTGACTGCCAATTTAGAACAGGAAATGGTGAGAAAAACACAAAATGACGCTTGTTCCACTCCTATATTCGTCGCAAGGATTATGAGGTTTTTTTTTTCATCTAAACGGGACTATATACATCTAATTATACATGTGCCTGTAAATACTTTATATATTTACTTACATTGTGTAAATAAAACCTTAATCGAGGTGTTTGGATGTTTTTTAAGGGCTTTTAAGGACAGAACAGCGCGACTCCCATACGCTCCATTGTAAGTGGACATTTAATAGAATTTTGTTAGAATTTAGAATGCATAAAAATTATAATTATGTGTTCTTGTCCTAACTAAGGATTGTGAATGATAGGCAAAATTCCAATTCCCCTTTAAGTTCAACGTTGACAGACTAAAAGACGTAGAAACCCTAGGGACTAGTACTACATACCCCACATAGTACCTTTATATTGTAGAACAAAAGCATTTTGTTCATGGTAAAAAAAAAAAAATCTGGGCCAGGTCTAAATTACGGTTGTTTGGTCCTAACCTTACGATATATTTTAAACACTTACTATTATTGGTTTTCACCTAAGCTATTTCCATCACTGTGTTTATTAATGTTAAGTTATACGTCTCATTTTCCAAGTCATCTTAATCACTTAAAACAAGTGAAAGCAACGAGGCTTGTGGCAAGCCTTAGTGAAAATTAGTGAAGTAGTTATCTGGCCTGGATTGGGTTAAGAAATAGGATTTAAGTAAAGAGGTTTTACCCCCTTTTCTCCTGCTTTTCATCCATTGTGTTGTTTAGACCAGTTGAAGATGGATTAGAGCATGGGGATTACGGCACGCGTTACCAAGAAATTGTCTTTAAGGAAACGGTTGTTAAGAAGTTTGGTGGTGATTTGCTTCTCTGTCTTTGTTGAGGCCCATTTCTTTCTGACTTCTTATTGACAGCAATCATTTTCCTTTTAATCCATGCTTATCCTTTCATAACAGCTTTTTACTTGTTACTAGTCGGTTTAACTCTGCTGAGATGAAGGCGCAAAATTATCTACAAACCCCGTTTCCATACGAGTTGGGAAATTGTGTTAAATGTAATTATAAACGGAATACAATGATTTGCAAATCATTTTCAACCCATATTCAGTGAATATGCTACAAAGACAACATATTTGATGTTCAAACTGATAAACATTTTTTTTTGTGCAAATAATCATCAACTTTAGAATTTGATGCCAGCAACACGTGACAAAGAAGTTGGGAAAGGTGGCAATAAATACTAATAAAGTTGAGGAATGCTCATCAAACACCTATTTGGAACATACCACAGGTGTGCAGGCTAATTGGGAACAGTCGGGTGCCATGATTGGGTACAAAAGCAGCCTCCATGAAATGCTAAGTAATTCACAAACAAGGATGGGGTGAGGGTCACCACTTTGTAAGCAAATTGTCGAACAGTTTTAGAACAACATTTCTCAATGAGCTATTGAAAGGAATTTAGGGATTTTACCATCTATGGTCCGTAAAATCATCAAAAAGTTCAGAGAATCTGGAGAAATAACTGCACGTAAGCGATGATATTACGGACTTTTGATCCCTCAGGCGGTACTGCATCAAAAACCGACATCAGTGTGAAAAGGACATCACCACATGGGCTCAGGAACACTTAAAAAAAACACTGTCAGTTCTCTAGTCTGACGAGTCAACATTTCAAATTATATTTGGAAACAGAGGACGTGGTGTCCTCCAGAACAAAGAAGAAAATAACCATTCGGATTGTTTTAGGCGCAAAGTCAAAAAGCCAGCATCTGTGATGGTATGGGGTGTATTAGTGCCCAAGGCATGGGTAACTTACACATCTGTGAAGACACCATTAATGCTGAAAGTTCCATACAGGTTTTAGGAGCAACATATGTTGTCATCCAAGCAATGTTATCATGGACGCCCCTGCTTATTTCAGCAAGACAAGTGTTACAACAGTGTGGCTTCGTAAAAAAAAGAGTGCGGGTACTTTCCTTGCCCGCCTGCAATCCAGACCTGTCTCCCATCGAAAATGTGTGGCGCATTATGAAGCGTAAAATACGACAGCGGAGATCCCGGACTGTTGAACGACTGAAGCTCTACATAAAACAAGAATGGGAGAGAATTCCACTTTCAAAGATTCAACAATTACTTTCCTCAGTTCCCCAAACATTTATTGAGTATTGTTAAAAGAAAAGGTGATCTAACAGTGGTGAACATGTCCTTTCCCAACTACTTTGGCACGTGTTGCAGCCATGAAATTTTAAGTCAATTATTATTTGCAAAACAAAATAAAGTTTATGAGTTTGAACTTCAAATATGTTGTCTCTGTAGTGCATTCATTTGAATATGGGTTGAAAAGGATTTGCAAATCATTGTATCCGTTTATATTTACATCTAACACAATTTCCCAACTCATATGGAAACAGGGTTTGTACATGTTAGGAGTTTTATGACTTGTTTCATCAGTTTGAAGTGATTGTTACAAATGATTAGCATGTCACATGGTCTTCTAGCAGAAGTGATTATGATGGAGTGTGCAAGCAGAATTGTCTCTCAGGTTTGTAATGGAATCTGGGTAAAATATTTGTTTATATGCCTCCGAGAATGAGTGTCCTCTACAGTGGACATTTGTTTTTAGTCTTATTTAAAAAATAAAACAAAAAATAACCCTGAAATGTAAAACGGTGAAATGGTTTTCAAGGGGTTTTAGAAATATGTTTCTCTACTTCATTGTATTGACAACACCATTTCCCTTGTTGTAAATAACAAAAATAAAGCATGGAGCGAATAGAATTAAATTCCACTATACGTAACAATTAATATATTTATTTCACCAGCTTATTTTATGATGAACAGCACTGGTCATACAGGGCCCAGTAGGGGTCATGAGGAGACATAATCAAGAATCAAATGGAATCCCTGGTGGCCCTCCAAGTGTCATGTTCCTACATGACCTCTCAATCAGACCTATTGATTTGCCTCTCTATTTGCTGCCCACAACCCACACAAAGGTCACATAAACACTGCACACACTTATTGAACCGATTCTGGATGAAAGGTTGAAAAAAAACATAAAAAAAAAAACTAAAAAAAACAGCGTGACGTTTATGTTGTTGCTCTGGTTTAGTGTGAGTCACATCAGCATGTTTTTTTCTTCTAATTCTCCATATCAAGAACTAGTAATGTAGTAGGGAATTTTGGCTCAGCTCCCTAAAAAGAGGCCGGCTCCTCAGATGTTGCTTAAGTTATTTATTACTGAGATAAAAATAAAACTATTTAGAATATAAAAATATGAGTATATCAAATGTTTATTATTTATATGCTCAATATGGAACAGATTTCTACAAAAAACAAAAAGACTCATCTCCATCCATCCATTTTCTACCGCTTGTCCTTTTGGTGTTGCGAGGGGTGCTGGAGCCTATCCCAGCTGCATCTGGGCGTAAGGCGGCATACACCCTGGGTAAGTCGCCACCTCATCGCAGGGCTAACACAGATAGACAGACAACATTCACACTCACATTCACACACTCAGGCGAATTTAGTGTTGCCAATCAACCTATCCCCAGGTGCATGTCTTTGAAGGTGGGAGGAAGCCAGATTACCCTGCAGTCACAGGGACAACTTGCTAACTCCACACAGAAAGACCAGAGGCCAGAGGATCGAACCCAGGACCTTTGTATTGTGAAGCACATGTTAAGTTAAGTTAAAATAGCAATGATTGTCACACACACAGTAGGTGTGTGTGACCCAACCCCTTGTTCACACCCTGGGAGTTGAGGGGAGCAGTGAGCAGCAGCAGTGGCTACGCTCGGAAATCATTTTGGTGATTTAACTCTTGATGCTGAGTGCCAAGCAGGGAGGTAATGGTTACCATTTTTATAGTGTTTGGTATGAATCGGCCGGGGTTTGAACTCACGACCTACCGATCTAAGGGCGGACACTCTAACCACTAGGCCACTATCAAAACAATACACAAGAAAATATGTCTTCAGTTTCTTTTTTTCAGACAACTTTTGGGTATAATAGATGGAGTTTTTTTTGTTACCTGAGTGATAATAGAATAATAGTTAAATTAATAGTTTATTATAATAATTAATAGTTCATTATACCCAAAACGTATAAGAAACTGAACACCTTTTTAATTAGAAGACATAGTCAGCTTTTCATTCAAAACAATGAAATAGCAACATCCAGGTAATTTTTTTTGTGAAGATTGGCATTCAGAAACATGTAGTGTTTGAGCTTTTGATTCTGGCTGCTCCATTGTCCTCACCTTTCTTGCCCGTAGTCTCGGATTCTGTATCAACGTTCTCTCACTCTTTCGTCTCCCTGTCCCTCCTTAATGTTCAGTAAGTGTAACCCCTCTGTCTCCCTTCTACTCAGTGTCGACACATACAGCACCACATATTTTGACCGATCATGCGTACCTTGTAAAGAGAAAAAACTTTACTAGTTCCATTCTAAGAGCCATCTCCTGGGTTATGTTCATACTGCAATTTGATTCCGATTTTTTTTAGACCATATGTGACATTATCATTTTTTTTTAATGTCCAAGAACATTACTATCCTGATATTTTCAATTCTTACCCAGGCCTTTTGTGTATGTGGATATAGATCTGACATTTATGCGATGCAACGGCAGTCTGAACAATCAGGTGGTGTTCACCTGACCATCGAATGGTGACAAATGTCCCACTTCTTCGCCAAAACAGTGGACAAAGGAGCAAAAAACAGTAAATGGGGAAAATATGTATTAGAAGTGACAAGTGCCCACAGCCCCATAAACTACCATAGCTAAAATGATTGCCTGCTTCCCTAGTCTCATACATGAAGTAATTATCGTTGACTCCAGTTGCATAAACCTCTTGAAATTGTCATAAATGTGCCAAGACTTACACCAACACGAATGGAGGCCACGTTTACTTCCGTAAACACAAGGCTCTATTTGTGACGTCCTATTTTGATTGCAAGTTTGTTAGTTCTCGAACGCATTTGGTTCACATTAGACATGTATGAAAGTTGCATATTTTTTGGGGTAATGTGATCGACTACATAAGAAAATCGGATTGAACAAAAAAAAATCCAAATTGGCCATCATGCCCTCCGGGGTGAATGTAAACCTGTTGTTCTCAATAAAGAACTGAATTATTTGTTGACAAAATTACTCTATTGACAAACTTATTTAGGACATCTGGGGTGTCATGTTACAACAGATGTAATTTCTAATCCAGAAAACACCCAAAAAAATTCAGGTGTATTAAAGCGTTTGCACGCACAAATCGAAGCACATTTCTTTGCTGCATCGCAATTTACTTGGAGACGGTCAGAGACATGTGCGTGGCCCTGTATGCCCCCTCATAAATAACATTTGTTTAATATAAATGTTTCATAAGTTTCTGATGACCTCCTTAAATCAGTCTAAGGAGTAAATGTTGGTACTTTTTATGTGAACTGTTACCCAGCATCACCTCTGTGTGTAGCTAAAGCATCCACAGCCTGTAGAAATGTACGTATGGCAGCTATGGAGTTGGCGTGAGGCAGCGCACATTTCTACGTCAAAGTCCCTTGTTTTTGTATCTCTACTTTGTTGTGAAAAATGGCATACGGCAGGTTTTTGTGCGTATGCAAGCTTGTCAGATGACACCCCTGGCCACTACTCTGACAAAGAAGTAACAATGAAAGAACATTGGATGTCTCTTTTTTTATGGCCGTTCATCCAAAAGAACATTTGTGAGGTCGGAAGTCAATGCTGTTGAACCTGAGAAAACTGCCCCCGAATCTCTATTCCAGTTAATCTCAGTTCAAGTTTCTCGACACCAAACTCAACCATGTCAGGTTGGGTTATTTGTTTTCATTGCTGCCTGGAATTTTACCTGTGCTTGCTGGTAAACATTGCTGATTTATGTGTGTGTGTCTGTGTGTGTGTTAATGTGCGTGCGTGTGTGTGTGTGATTGTGATTCTGCAGCAGTTAAGCCCCGTCTGTCTCCACACTGGGCAGTGACACTCCTCTGCCACCAGCACTCTAATGGGTGGGTATTGGGGGGGACGGGGGCGGGAAGTACCGGGCAGCTCACTCAGCACCGCTAATGCAGCTCACGGCCTCAGGCCATGGGCTAAGCTAGAGTGCACCTCACCACACACACATACACGCACACGCACACACACACACACCATATTTTCAACTCTGTTGTTTATCTACTGTTCAACCAAAACAACTTTGTTGGGGATAAAGATCATCCACTGCATATTTTTTAAGATGATTTAACGACATGGTTTTAGAAAGAGACGATTTAATGATTGATTGATGCTACAAAGTCAGTGGAGGTTCGGTGACCGTAATTTAGCATTTTTATCCAATCTGCGTTTTGTGTGTGTAGGTGGTTTTGGTCTCTCGGGACCCTCATTATCACTGCTGTCCCAGATGTCACCAAGCACATGAAACACACATCATGAATAATGGAGCCCTATTTCTACATCCCTCTCCACTTTCCTCATCTCCCACCCTCCATCACACGTTTGCTCAGATTCTTCTACTGATGCCGTAATCTGTGGCCTGTTTCCTTTTCTCTGTGACGGTCCATTTAGTTTTATGCAGCATCGTCTGCCTTGTCCGCTCCTAATGCGTTTATGGAGGAGGAGCATGGCTCTGTGATGAGGAGTTGTATCGATGGAAACTACATCCTTTTGCAAAAGAAGACTTTTACGAGGGTCCCCACTGTCCATTCAGCACCAAACATGTTCTCCCCACCCACCCATCGTTCAACATCCCATCCCCCCTGTGTTTACTGTTTAAAGTCACACAGGGTAATTTGGGACAGAGCAGTCAGCGGAGCAGAAGAGCAATGGAAACTGGACTTTCACTCTGTCTGCTCTGCCCCTCCTCTCCTCTACCTCCATTCTTCTTCACCTTTGTGTCCTCTTGTCATGTCTGTACCGCGACTGTCCGACATTAACAGTGGCAAAGAGAAAACATGATTGAAAGACGAGGTAAGCCCCCTGAATTGCTCGGGAAAGGGTGCAGCGGTTTGGATTACACAGTGAAGCGTAGCTTTTTAATGAAAACATGACATATCTGCGGCTGCACCCCCACCCCCCCACCCCATCCAACATCTACGCGAAAATGAACAGATAGGAGGCGAGAGCGAAAAGGCCGATATTGCTCATGCAGCGTGGTCTTAACTGGCAGCGTGACTTCTGCTCCATCTGAGCAGTTCGGTCGCCTGAACAAAGTCTCTTTTATGGAGGAGATGCAGCGGGGTGGGCTCCCATTGCACGATTACTTGTTATACATCGGTTGGGGCAATAAAACCTGCTTTGAATGTGAATTGAAGGAGTTAAGAGGACGCCATTCATGGATGTTAAGTAAGTGTGAAGCCGAATAAAAGCCAGAAAAGTGTATATATTTAATAGCCTGACACCTGCTTCTACTCGTGCTTTTAATCTTCACCACTAGAGAGAGGGAGCAATGTTAGGGTGAAGTGGGTGTGCACTTTGAATACAGAACACACCCTCTTTTTTATGCATAAGCTTTAAAAGGGTGATGCGCACACAGACATGGGCTGTTACCTCCTCTGCGGTTTTCACTTCTTTCCTTTAGCCTCCCCCCCTCAATCAAGTCTTTCAGTCCAATGCTGCTGCTTTAGCTACAACTTCCACAACTCCCTTCATTGTGCTAAGTTTATAGCATGCTTTAGCTTTTGTTCTTACAGAGAAACAAAAGTTGTTTTATTTTAAACCTGGTTGTTGATGGCTCTGCGTGTATTGTGGTGTGCTTATAGCAGTACCTAAGAGAGTCGCAACACGATACAGCGTTGTTTTTTCTTCTTTCCATGACAGTCTCACGTCTCTGATCCATTCCTCCCCTGTTTTCTTCTCACCTTCTTTCAGATTCCTCTCTGCGACAGAATACAGTTTTTCCGAATGTCAAATTCAGAAGTTTGTCTGCACTTGTTGTACATGTCCACTGTATGCTTGATGATGTTCTCCTCTCATCAATGGTTGGTTAATTGGTTGATTGGTTGTTTTATTTCAAACATGTATGAAATATTACCTTGTTACATCACATATTTTTCATTTCTTTTAACATGTCCAAAAAGGAAGAAGCAAATCCTATTTAATTCTACCCCTTTCCCACTTCATAGCAACGGCTAACCCATTTGTTCATTTCCTGTTCTCAATTTTAACACAATTTACATCAACGAGTTCAACATTTCTTTTACAGGAATAAAAAGTTCAGTAAGTTATAATTTACATAATGACATGAATATCCTTGTTTCAATAAGTTCAAAAAGATTATCATAATTATTTTTTATTGTAATTTGTTAACACTTGTTGTTTTAACAACCTCTTAAACTTCACCAAGTTAGCGCAAGTTTTAAGTTGCATTTTTCTGTAACGTTATATTTTTCCTCTTGTTTAGAAGAATTGTTGTACATTCTTGGGTAGAAGGTTATTGTTGGCTCTGTACATAATTTTAGCTGTTTGCAAATGCACCAAATCATTAATTTTCACTATTTTTAATTTAATAAATGAAGAGTTGGTATGTTTTCTGTATCTAACATTATGTATTATTTTAACAGACCTCTTTTGTAATACGGTTAGTGAATGAAGTGTACTTTTGTTCTTATTTCCCCATATTTCTATACAATAACTCAGATATGGTAACCAAAGCGAGTAGTAACGATCTCGTAGTGATTTTTGGTACAGTACATATTTTGCTTTTTTCATTATACAAATATTTCTTGCCACCTTACGTTGTATATTTTTGAACAAGATTTCCATTTCATTTTATCATTTATTATTGTAGAAATTTAATTTCCCCCAGGTATCAATAAAGTACTTTCTAATGTACTCTATTATATTCTATTCTATTCTAAATAAACCAAATATTTAAAAGATGTGTATGCAAAAACATGCATTCCATAAAAATAAACTTAGCGGCCTGACCTACTAAGATCCAAATATCACATGGTAAATAATGTATGCAAGCTGTACAATTGCATGTACTATTAGTGGGCATGTTGCTGGTGATCTACAAAGACTGTGTGTACAATTAAACTGTTTTACACCAAAAGTTCAGAGTTTGAGGCTTCAAACCTTTGAAGCTAAGGTTTTAATGTTACGTTCCTGTAACTAAAGGTTTCTGTTGACTTGTGTAATTTGTGTTTCCACCGCATTTCACAGTTTAAGGTAAAATTTGCCCCGACGCCAATATTTTGGTAGAAATGGACATTGTAGAAAATGTTGTCTTGGTACCGAAACCAGTTTTGGCAACAAATAAGTCGCTCTTTTCTATCCGTGTGGAAATGTAACAAATTATTGTTCCATACAAAGTTTTGCCAAATATCACGGCTATATCGAGACAAACATGGATAATATAAAAATACATAATCAATTTCTGTACCGCTCATACAACATCCTCAAAGTATGGTTAGGTTACCACAAAGGTATCATATACATTTTAAACTTGATGTAAACCCATATGAAGGTCCTCTGTTTGATCCTGGGCTTGGGATATTTCTGTGTTGTTTGCATATTCTCCCTGTGACTGCGTGGTTTCCCTCCGGGTACTCCGGTTTCCTCCCACCTCCAAAGACATGCACCTGGGGACAGGTTGATTGACAACACTAAATTGGCCCTAGTGTGTGAGTGTTGTCTGTCTATCTGTGTTGGCCCTGCGATGAGGTGGTGACTTGTCCAGGGTGTATCTTGCCTTACGCACAAATGCGTCCCCGCGACCCCGTAAGGGACAAATGGTAGAAAATAGATGGATGTATGGATGGATGGTTCGCCTTTCTTCTTCTACAGTGTTTTTAGGGTCCAGTAAAACTGCTTCTGGGTAAACTTGTTATAACAGTTAGGACAGTTTAACATAAAAAAAAAGAAGCAAAACCACAAAAAAAAAATAAAATGAGAAGCAATCATAAAAACTTTAAAAACAAATACAAACAATAAAAGTGTCCAAAAATAAAAATACTGGCATCAAAAACATTCACCAAAAAGATTGTATTTTTTCAATGTTTGTATTTATTTTTTGCCAAAGTTTGTTACCACTTTAACAATACCACTTTTTCTACAATGTCAATTTTTTTTCCCGATACCAAATCTTAGTGGCAGTGTCCTCCCTTTTCTGTCTACACGTGTCTACTTTTAAATACTCAGTGCGTGACCATTGCCGAACGTGCTCCTCTGCTCGTAAAACCAGCAATGTCACGGCGTCACGACAGCGCATAGTCATGCCGTAAAAAAAATGTAAATAAAGAGGGAACCGGTATTTTTTAGCGGCGGTATGGTACCATTTATGATTCATTACTACCATCCATCCATTTTCTACCGCTTATTCCCTTTTGGGGTCGCGGGGGGCGCTGGCGCCTATCTCAGCTACAATCGGGCGGAAGGCAGGGTACACCCTGGACAAGTCGCCACCTCATCGCAGGGCTAACACAGATAGACAGACAACATTCACACTCACATTCACACACTAGGGCCAATTTAGTGTTGCCAATCAACCTATCCCCAGGTGCATGTCTTTGGAAGTGGGAGGAAGCCGGAGTACC
Organism: Nerophis ophidion; assembly: GCF_033978795.1. NCBI lineage: Eukaryota > Metazoa > Chordata > Actinopteri > Syngnathiformes > Syngnathidae > Nerophis > Nerophis ophidion. The sequence continues at coordinate 27,323,473 of NC_084614.1, read as the reverse complement.
CGGAGGGAACCCACGCATTCACGGGGAGAACATCCAAACTCCACACAGAAAGATCCCGAGCCTGGATTTGAACCCAGGACTGCAGGAACTTCGTATTGTGAGGCAGACGCACTAACCCCTCTGTCACCGTGAAGCCATTACTACCGCGATACTTAATTAGTACCAGTATACCGTACAACACTACTTCAAGGTATTCTATACAAATCAGGTTGATGAGTGGTACAGTGTTTTTCTACACTGATACCATGTAAATAAACGGACAATGTTGGATCATATTCCTTTTACTTAAGTGTAAGTAAATAAAATACAAATCAATGGTATACAAAACGATATTATTTAAAAACAAAGTCTACGGGATTTTACAAGCAAATTCAGGCTTTTCACAGTGTCCAACAGTCAGAAAGTCGTCCCCTCAGTAAATGCTGAATTCATGAGGGTCAGGAGATTACTAATGGTCTATTTCAGCTGTAAACAACAACAATACATAAATAATAAATGTCAGTGTTTATCTCATGGCAACATTATAAACACATCAGATTGAGCATTAGCCTGTTAGCATTAACATTTGGTTCACTCGGGTTGACACAAAAAAACTACACAGATAGCGTGTCGCTGGCTACTTTTACAACATGTAACAAGGTCAATAGTGAATATACTTCGTTCCACTCGTTGTTCAATACACTGTTCCCTTCCAACTACAACGTCTGTGTCTCAGTTCGCCTCGCCGCTTCAAAGTCCGGCTGAATACTTTATATTCCTCTTTAAATATGTTTAAAACAGTCCCTCCACTTCCCGTAGTTTCACGTATTGAAATTACTTTTTTTTAAATGAATTAACAGCATTAAACTGAATACTTCAAATTTAAGACTCAGACTGGGTATAAACACTGCAAGATACTTCCGCTAATCAGTGTTCTTCAGCACACAGATGCCCTACATAAGTTCCTGTAAGCCCAAAGTTCCTTTTGTTGTTTTTTTCTCTTCGTTGGTAAGAAACACACAATAAATCAGAAATAAACAAGTTCTCCTTGCATACTGTCATGGCGGCTGAAATTCCAAATACAAATCTTAAAAAATGCCCAACCAGTGTTCAACCAATTAGCATTCGACAACACAGTACACTCCTCTACGGTTCCTGGGAACCTCTGAGAGTTCCACTTCACTACTAGGAAATAAAAAATTGTCCATGAGTAACTAGACCTACCCGGGCAGTTTTTGGTGGAAACACTGGGGTTACTTTATTTAACCGGTTAAATCGGAACATTCCTGGAAAGGTTCCTGAGTTAGAAAAATAACTTCTGATAACATGTGCAAAAGTGTTGCAAACATAATGCAGGACTAATTTTCATATAGGAGATGTTTCTTATATGAAAAAAATTACGTCAGCAAAACAGTCAGCCCATTAAATCATTTAGCAGTTATAAAGGTATCAAATTATATTGATAATATGATTTATTATTATTTATCATCGTTATTATGATTTATTGGTATCACGTACAGAGACGGAATATTGTCCCTGTCTTTGCAGTGCGATCGCTTTTTCTCTCCCTGCCATTTCAAAACTGTGCCATTTTGCACGAACACTGTACATCAGGGGTCTCAAACTCAATTCACCTGGGGGCCACTGGATGCAGAAACTGGGTGAGGCTGGGCCGCAAGAAAAGATTTCTTAAAAAAATCTAACATGCACTTTTTAATGAATTCACCTTCTTTGAATGGCTTTCCCTCCCAAGAGACATACTTGCCAACTTTCGCGATCTTTCCGGTAAACACCCGAATATCAGTGCCCCTCCCGACAATCTCCGGGAGCAATCATTCTCCCGGCTTTCACCCGGACAACAATATTAAGAGCGTGCCGTGATGGCACTGCGTTTAGCGTCCTCTACAACCTGGACCACGTCTGGTCCACTTTTCCGCCATACAAACAGTGTGCTGGCCCAGTCACATTTTGTATGAGGCTTCTGCAGACCCACGGATGTGACTGCAAGACATACTTGATCCACAGCCATACAGGTCACACTAAAGGTGGCCGTATAAACAACTTTCTCACTGTTACAAATATGCGCCACACTGTGAACCCACACCAAACAATATTGACAAACACATTTTGGGAGAACATCCGCACCGTAACAACATAAACACAACAGAACAAATACCCCGAATCCCATGCAGCCCTAACTCTTCCGGGGCTACTATTGTACGTAATTGTCATTCCTGTTTGGTGTGAGTTCACAGTCTGGCACATATTTGTAACAGTGTTAAAGTTGTTTTTAAGGCTACCCTCAGTGTGACCTGTGTGGCTGTTGATCAAGTATGTCTTGCAGTCGCTTACTGCATCTACAAAAGCCAAATACAACGTGGCTGGGCTGGCACGCTGTTTGTACAGGTTGTAGAAGACGCTAAAGTCAGCGCCTCCACGGTGCCCCCTTAATATGCTGGGTGATATTCAGAAAAATGATTACCCCCCGGAGGGGCACTGAAAATTGGTAGTCTCCCGGAAAAATCGAGGGTGTACAAGTATGACGCTGAAAAGCGCCATTCATATAAAACTCGCGGGCTGCACCATCATTAAATTTGCATATTAAGGTGCGTGCTGCAAAATAACTTCTCGCGGGCCGCGTGTTTGAGACCCCTGCTGTACATGCTAAATATACACTCAAAACTGTTTTAGTCTTGATAACGCCCCAATGCAACTGAGATAGGCTCCAGCACCCCCCGCAACCTCAAAAGGGACAAGCGGTAGAAAATGGATGGATGGATGGAACTCACAATAAGTGTGCTAAAATGATCATATTTGCATATTTTTCCCTCAGTATTGTGGCTGTTATAATAATCAGCAAAAATTCTGGATATGAAGTCTGACAGATACGCTAAATGGATTGTGCTTTCTATTTTGCTCATTTAAGAGACACAATCTTCTGTGCACAAGCTTTGTAGATCAGCTTTGCGTGTGCCATCAAGTTTAGACATGTTATATCACACAGACACACACAAACCTTTTTTATATAAGGTGCATAGTCGTTTGTGCTATTTTCTTTCAAAACACTCCAAAAGTGTTTTTGCAAATGCATACTTACGATTAATAATGCAGCGACTTTCACGCCTTGGGTAGAAGTTAGATATTTCATATTGATGTCTATGAAATGGACAGTGAGGAGTCCCTCCTACTCTATTACAGTCAACCGTGGCATAAAAAAATTGTTGGGCTAAAAGCAAACAACTAAATTAATTATATAAGTGAAGGTATAAATATGAGGTTTTTCATTATAAAAACGTTTTTAAATACCCATACCTGTACACTTTTGTTAAAGCTTTATAAAAAATGTTTAGTTTTTTCTAGAGAGCCAAAGAGGATTTTTATCAAATAGCCTGACATTGGCGTACTTTCCCACATGACTGCAGTCTATTTATAAAATATGTAATTTGCATAATTGGTTACGGTGTTTTTTAATCAATCAATCAAAGTTTGTTTATGTAGCCCTCAATCACAAATGCCTTAAAGGGTTTTACAAACTACAACGACATCCTCAGATCTGATCCCACATCCGGCCGGGCAAGAAAAAACTACCCCACGGGAAAAATAAGAAACCTTTGAAGTACCGCAGTTGTGGGGTTGACCGGTGCAGTGGATGCCGAGTGGATAGTTAATAATGTGAGAGTCTCGTCCATAGGGAGGTAAGCATGGGGATCCTCTTGAATGTAGAAAAGTTGGCAGTGCAGAAACGTCACCAACTGATGCGCAGAGAAGTGGAACAGCTAACGAATCCTCCGTGGAAACTGATTCGTGGCCACCTGATAACCACGCAGGAGAGGGCGGCAGAGCAGAAAAGAGAGGCGGCAGTTCAACTGGTCTAAAAAAGGGGCTTATTTAAAGGATAGGGTGTATAAATGAGTTTTAAGATGGGACTTAAATGCTTCTACTGAGGTAGCATCTTTAACTGTTATAGGTAGGGCATTCCAGAGTCCTGGAGCCCAAATAGAAAACACTCAATAGCCAGAAGACTTTTTTTGGGCTCTGGGAATCACTAATAAACCAGAGTTTTTTTAACATAGATTTGTGGCGGGGACGGATGGTACAATACAATCAGCAAGATAGGGTGGAGCTAGACTGTTTAGTATTTTATACGTAAAAAGTAGTAAAACCTTAAAGTCACACCTTAAGTGCACAGGAAGCCAGTGCAGGTGAGCCAGTATAGAAGTAATATGATCAAACTTTCTTGTCCTTGTCAGAAGTCTAGCAGTTGCATTTTGTACCAACTGTAATCTTTATTGCTAGATATAGAGGGACTCAAAAATAATACGTTACAGTAATCGAGACGAGATGTAACGAAGACATAAATAATGATCTCAGCATTGGTGGTGGACAAAATGGGACACTTTTTAGCCATGTTATGGAGATGAAAGAAGGCTGTTTTGGTGACACTCTTAATCTGTGAGTCGAAGATAATACCCAGATTCTTTACCGAGTCGCATTGTATAATTGTTTTGTTGTCAAATGTTAAGGTGGAATTATTAAATAAGTGTCGGTGTCTAGCAGGACCGATGATCAACATTTCTGTTTTCTTAACGTGAAAATACAAAAAGTTTTTGGACATTGATTGTTTCATTTAATTGAGACATGCCTCCAGATGACTACAATTTGGTGTGTTGGTCAGCTTTAGGGGTATGTAGAGTTGGGTGTCATCAGCATAACAGTGAAAACTAACACCGTATTTGCATATGATGTCACAGAGAAGCAGCATATAAATGCTGAGGAATACAGTGCCAAGAACCGAATCCTGTGGAATTCCGAACGTTACCTTAACATACTCCGAGGTCGCAGTGTTATGGGAGACGCACTGCATCCTGTCGGTAAGATTGGAAAAGAAAAGGCTAAGTCTGACATACCAATACGTGTCTTAATACGTGCTAATAGAATGTTATGATCGACGGTATCTCAAGCAGCGCTGAGACCAAGTAGCAGCAATATATATGACACTTCAGCATCCATAGTTATCAATAGATCATTAGTAACTTTTGTAAGAGCTGTCTCCGTAAAGTGATTTTCCCTGAAACCGGACTGAAAGAGTTCCCAGAGAGCGTCGGACACTAAGTGTTCAGTTAGCTGCTGTGCAACAATTTGAAAAAAAGTCAGTACACAACAATCTTAGAACCGTAATCAAACTTTTCTTCTACCACCAAACAAACTGCTTGTAAGTACTTTTAGATGGAGCAGGAGCCCATAGCGGCAACAGCTGCTCGTTGAGAAGAGTGATATGTGCTTTCATGACTCTCCAAAAGTCTCTTCAATGGATTTGACGCTAGTCACTTTTTTTTTAAAGAGTATCTCGAGTTGTTGGATTACTTGCTTAATGTAAAATGGAAGTCGTTAAGTTGGCAGCTCTGATCCTTCCTGCTCAGTCTTTTTTATTTTCTGGCAGACCAGGTGTGTTATTAAATGTGCTTATGAGGGGCGGCTAATCGAGGGTACTAAATCTGTTCCAGATTCAAAATAAACAAATATATGGAAAACACTGTATAGAAATACATACCAAGCATATACACAACAAGCAGCACTTTACAATGACCCAACAACATGCCAGGCCTGAATCTAAAGCAACATTTCTGTGTAGGGACAACACATTAAAAAGTACAACAAATTTTACCAAATATAGGTCAAATAATGGTCAAATGGACTTGGAGAAGGCATTTGACCGTGTCCCTCGGGAAGTCCTGTGGGGAGTGCTCAGAGAGTATGGGGTACCGGACTGTCTTATTGTGGCAGTCCGCTCCCTGTATGATCAGTGTCAGAGCTTGGTCCGCATTGCTGGCAGTAAGTCGGACACGTTTCCAGTGAGGGTTGGACTCCGCCAAGGCTGTCCTTTGTCACCGATTCTGTTCATAACTTTTATGGACAGAATTTCTAGGCGCAGCCAAGGCGTTGAGGGGATCCGGTTTGGTGGCCACGGGATTAGGTCTCTGCTTTTTGCAGATGATGTAGTCCTGATGGCTTCATCTGGCCGGGATCTTCAGCTCTCACTGGATCGGTTCGCAGCCGAGTGTGAAGCGACCGGAATGAGAATCAGCACCTCCAAGTCCGAGTCCATGGTTCTCGCCCGGAAAAGGGTGGAGTGCCATCTCCGGTTTGGGGAGGAGACCCTGCCCCAAGTGGAGGAGTTCAAGTACCTAGGAGTCTTGTTCACGAGTGGGGGAAGAGTGGATCGTGAGATCGACAGGCGAACGGTGCGGCGTCTTCAGTAATGCAGACGTTGTATCGATCCGTTGTGGTGAAGAAGGAGCTGAGCCGGAAGGCAAAGCTCTCAATTTACCGGTCGATCTACGTTCCCATCCTCACCTATGGTCATGAGCTTTGGGTCATGACCGAAAGGATAAGATCACGAGTACAAGCGGCCGAAATGAGTTTCCTCCGCCGGGTGGCGGGGCTCTCCCTTAGAGATAGGGTGAGAAGCTCTGCCATCCGGGAGGAGCTCAATGTAAATCCTCTGCTCCTCCACATCGAGAGGAGCCAGATGAGGTGGTTCGGGCATCTGGTCAGGATGCCACCCGAACTCCTCCCTAGGGATGTGTTTAGGGCACGTCCAGCTGGTAGGAGGCCACGGGGAAGACCCAGGACACGTTGGGAAGACTATGTCTCCCGGCTGGCCTGGGAACGCCTCGGGATCCCCCTGGAAGAGCTAGACGAAGTGGCTGGAGATAGGGAAGTCTGGGCTTCCCTGCTTAGGCTGCTGCCCCCGCGACCCGACCTCGGATAAGCGGAAGATGATGGATGGATGGATGGAGGTCAAATAAGATTAAAATCAGCAGTAGCAACACAATTTAAGTTCAATGATTGTCTTCGGTTAACATTTTGTGTTAGGTGACCCGATTTTAGTCAAGACTTCCCACACAGTATCTCATGAGGTTGCAGCATAGGGTTACCACTCCAGAGCTGTTGTACTTATAAGTTTGCTTCTTTGTGATTCTAGCACAGAAGGCAGGTATCAGTGATAATGACCATATAACCAGAACTTGAATTTATTGCAACAATATAATACAGTATAATATGAAACACAATGCACATTGGTATTTAAAGTGTTTTTAGTCCAGTGCTTCTCAAACAGTGCAATGGCAACGTGATGAGATTTCAGGGGGGCCGTAGAAGACACACGGACTTCCAGTATTAGTTGCTTTTTTCATGCTTTCACGATACACAAGCATCCAGCTAGGTGGCAGCAGTGCTCAAATTAATTGACAGGCTGACCAGCAACTATGAGGAAATATACTTGAGCCTTGGGTTTTACTGTGGACATGCTAAGTAATAAGGATGCACGATATCCTCAAGTACAATAAGCTTTTTATTTGGAGCAAGTGCTAGTCTACAACTAGCTTACACATACAGATACAATTATGGTAAGTGGGTTATACTTGTAAAGTGCTTTTTTACCTTCAAAGTGCTCAAAGCACTATTTCCACATACACCCATTCACACACACATTCTCACACTGATGGCGGTAAATGCCATGCAAGGCCCTAACCACGACCTATCAGGAGCAAATGTGAAGTGTATTGCTCAAGGACACAGCGGATGTGACTAGGATGGCGGAAGCTGGGGATCGAACCAGGAACCCTTAAGTTGCTCCACCAACTGAGCCACGCCATCAATAGTATTTTAATTCAGGGGGAGTGTGAAAATAATTTTGTTAAGTCATGCCTTTTTAAGTTGCATTTATCCCTAAGTGTTATGTAAGGTTGAGCTCATAGTGATTAGCCTAAAGGGAAACTACAACACCCTCCCACATATAATAACCCCTGCATCTTAATTTCCATATTTAGGCAACAATATTTTTTAAGTCATTCCAATTTGGAAAAAGTGTAGCTGGCACCAATGAGATCAGTAGGTCGTAACCAATATAAGTGTTTTGCATTAGATTTTTTGTTTGTTTAAAGATGTACAGGTTCTATCCCTTCATGTGTTGCAAGTTTTGTATGTGAACATGTTCATATACTTCATATACTATTTGGTGTATTGTACTTGAGTCACATAACTTACATTCCATCATTGGTCTACTGAGTGAATATTTTAGTTTGTTGTGAAATGTATTATTTGTTGTACATTCGAATTTACAAGAGTTGTATGTATTTGGCAGTCACAGTTAATTTGCGCCGGAGTCCCCTGGTGTGCTTCAAGGATCTATTCTAGAACCAGTACGGTTTTCTTATATTTGTTGCCCCTAAGCTCGTTAATTGACAAGCACAACATTTTCTTTCTTCAACGTTAATCACTGTTTATTTTACAGAAACTCCTAACTCACCTGATTCAATTTTAAGTACACAAGCGACATCAAAGCTTTAATTTCAAATATTTTTCTACATTCAAATTAGTTCAAAACAGAATAGATTGTGTATTAATGTAACGTTGAGTGACCGCGGGCGTGCTGCTTCCGCTACTTTCCAGTTTTATTTCTTCTCTGAAGTAGTTTTTAGGTGATTTTGAGTTGCTTTTATTCCTGAATAGCTCCTGGCACATGCCTGATTTTACCGCACTTTTTAAAGATGATCTCATTATGGTAATCTGAGAAATCTCTCACCTACTGATCCTCAGATTTTGGCGAAAGACGCCACTTTCAGTTTGCTGCCAGAATGTGGATGACCAGATCAAATGTTTGGATCTCGCTGATTTGGATTCTTTTGATCCATGTCCACTCTCTAGTGACTGCTCATCTCCAATATTCTGTTGCTGAGTTCCTGCAACTCCGTTCTCGGTTGTTTCTTCCACAGCCAGTGACGCTTCATCGTCACCCTGACATAGTTTACCAGCCCTGCGGAAGGTACATCCACCGTGGGTCCTGCAGAAAAACCCAGCACAGTGACAACATGCCAATAAAATGTATTTGGTCGAAAACTCGCCGCCCGCCATGAAACATTGGCCTGGGAGTCGACCACAAAGTGTTAGCCTGCTTAGCTAGGTCAGCTAACCCAAGACATCAAAATGACAGTGCTAACGCCATCTTCGATCTTCTTAAGATCCGCTCACTCACAAGCAAAGGTCAGCTCATCCAGGATCTCCCTACTGAACATAAACAGGACTTAATTTGACTAACAGAAACATGGCAGCACCTCAATGATTTCACAGACTTTAACGACGCAACTCCTCCCGAGTTTGTTTACACTTCCAAACCTCGCAATAATCTGTTGCGAGAAGTGGAAAGTTTCACTGGTCGGTGTCTTCTCCAGCCTTCTGCTCCTTTTAATCCACAGTTTTGAAAATATTTGGACCTACTCCCACAATCATTGCTGCAGTGTACCGACCACCAAAATATAACAAAGGTTTTATGAGCGATTTTTCTGCTTTTGTCAGTCATCTTTCTTCACTTCCCCCTATTATTGTTCTGCTGAGGGATTAACATTTTCACATAGACAGTACTAAGAATACAATCTCCAGTGATTTTTCATTCTGTCTCCAAAGCTTTGGTCTGCAGCAGTACATCAACTTCCGCTTGATTGACTACACAAGGACTCTTCTCGCCAAAATTACAAAACCACCGCATTCACTTCGCTCTCATATGGACTCATCTGTTTTTTGTTGTTCCCTTATGCAATTTTTGAATTACAAAATTACCAAGATTCACCAACAACTTCCTTTCCCTTAGCTACAATAAACCCATCCTGCCTTCCTCATCCATTCATTTTGTAGTTTTCACTGCCTTTTCAGTTGGACATTACTGCACTTATCCATCGATCCAAGCCATCCACCTTTCATTTAGATCCCCTTCCAACTTATTTGGTGAATGTTGACCTCCCTCACTGATCCACCTCATCACGAATATCATCCATTCTTCTCTCACCACTGGAAATGTTCCCTCAATTTTCAAAACAGCAGCCATAATACCGATTTTGACAAAACCTGACTCGGATCCAAATAATTGGAATACTCTTTGTCCCTTTTCAAATCTTCCATTCAATTAAAGAATCCTTGAAAAAAATTGTCTCCTCCCAGTTTCTCTTCCACCCACTGTGAGATAACCTATATGAACAATTCCAGTTTGGTTCCCGCCCCCTGCTCAGCACTGAACCAGCACTGGTACGTGGATGATACCCATACCTCTCTACCCAACCCACTGCTTCTCTTCCTCCTTCCTCCCTTACAGACTGCTTCAATGAACTCAAGCAGTGGTTCTCCTGGACCTTAGCCCATCCCTGACCCCACATACTGCTGCCATACTAGTCCATAGCCTTGTCACCTCTCGCCTGCACTACAGCAAATCTCTCTTGTTTGTTTCCCTTAAAAGTCACTTTACAAACGTCCGCTTCTCCAGAACTCTGGTTCCCGGATAATCACCAGAACCCCTTCAATTCAGCACATCACCCCTGTTCTGCAGCAACTCCACTGGCTACCCATCAAACGCCGTTACCAATTGTAAATAATTCTCCTCACTTTCTAAGCTATCTGTAACCTTTCCCCGTCATATCTTTCTGACCTGCTCCACGTCGCCATGCCCTCATGTTCCCTAAGATTTTCATCATCTCTCTATCTCGCTGTCCCCTTATATAGACTATCCACCATTGGGCCCTAGCCGTCAGCCGCTCAGCCCCTCTATCTTTGGAGCTCACTACCACCAAACATTGCAATATGGACTGAATTTCCCTTTTCAAATCAAGACTGAAAACACACCTATTCCTGACTACTTAGCCACTGTAAATGGTATGTCTTTGTTGTTGCTGTTATTTTGATTTTATTATTTTGTTTTTGTACGGTGTCCTCGGGTGCCTCGGAAGGCGCCCGCGCCCTATACGTAAAGTGTATTATTATTCTGCCTAATGCTGGGGTTCTTTGCCCACTACTGCAGACTTTGAATATTGCCAAACAAATTGACTTTGTTGTTTGAGAGAGTTTTTGTCAGTTGTGCCTTTTAACTGAAAAAAGCCATTTGTCAACAAGCGAGACCTTGAAATGGATATCCATGCTTTTATCAGTTCTCACCCTGTATGTTGGTCTTACCCAGTTTTCCATAAATTGTCTTCAGCTGGTACACAGTGCTGCACACTTGACACATAACTCCAGTTATGCACTCTATGCACTAGCTTTCAGTCTGATTTAGAGTTGACTTTAAACTTTTAATGTCTTTAAGGCGTTAATGGTACTGCTCCAGTGCTCAATTTTATCTGTGCGAACTCTTAAATGTCCATCGTTTGAGATGTATGGTCAAGCGACCGAAATTAGTTTCCTCTGCCGGGTGGCGGGGCTCTCCCTTAGAGATAGGGTGAAAAGCTCTGCCATCCGGGAGGAGCTCAAAGTAAAGCCGCTGCTCCTCCACATCGAGATGAGGTGGTTCGGGCATCTGGTCAGGATGCTACCCGAATGCCTCCCTTGGGAGGTGTTAGGGCACGTCCAACCGGTAGGAGGCCACAGGGAAGACCCAGGACACGTTGGGAAGACTAGGTCTCCCGGCTGGCCTGGAAACGCCTCGGGATCTGGGAAGAGCTGGACAAAGTGGCTGGGGAGAGGAAAGTCTGGGCTTCCCTGCTTAGGCTGCTGCCCCCGCGCCCAGACCTCGGATAAGCGGAAGAAGATGGATGGATGGATGGGTCTGCAACCAACAACAGCTGGAGGTTCTTCGGTCCAGACATAAACACTAGGTCTTTTTCTGTGGTTGGTCCTGGACTACTCAGTGGCCTAGGGGTTAGAGTGTCCGTCCTGATATCGGTAGGTTGTGAGTTCAAACCCCAGCCGAGTCATACCAAAAACTATAAAAATGGGACCCATTACCTCCCTGCTTGGCACTGAGCATCAAGGGTTGGAATTTGGGGTTAAATCACCAAAAATGATTCCCGGGCGCGGCACCGCTGCTGCCCACTGCTCCCCTCACCTCCCAGGGGGTAAACAAGGGGATGGGTCAAATGCAGAGGACAAATTTCACCACACCTAGTGTGTGTGTGACAACCATTGGTACTTTAACATTAAGTTTAACCTTGGAATAGTGTGAACCATCACAGATGTACATTTGTTCAAGACTAAACTTAAAACATACTGTATTTGGTACTTAATATTACGGTGACACTTTCATGAATTGCAACTTAGTTTTCTATTGTTTTATGATATTTATCATGTCCTCCTATTTTAAGCTCTGTCTTATTTGCACTGTCGTCTTGCACTTTGGGTCAGCTCTAGCTTGATGTAAGGGGCTTTACAAAAAACGTTTGATTAATTTGTAGTTTTCAGTGTTCTACAGTGCAAGCAAGAGTAATAAATGCATTGGTAACATCTGTAAAAGAAGCATAAACTTTTTAATAGACCAGAGTATTTACAACTGTCCTGTCAGCTAAAGTGCACTTCTCCGACAAGTATGGACATCTGAATAATTTGTAGCTTGAAATAGCTTCTTAATTGTTCAGTCAAAGGTACAGAGGCTGTCAATTGTACCACAAATGTTCTTGTACTCATACTCCTGGTAATTGTAAGTACTTAAAATGTTTTTTTTATCTGACACAAAGGTTTGGCTAAATGTTATGCACCAACAAAAAATAAAAAAAATAGGGCTGCATGTTTGTTTGAATGGTTCCGAAATAGGAAATACCTTGTTATTATTTAGCAACTAAATATTAATGGTTGTTTTGTTTTTTTTCCAGTAAACTTCCTTACCACCTTGCAGCTACATAATGTGTGCTTTCCCTGTTTTATTTCTGATGACGAAGAACGTTGAGCTTTAATAATTGCTGAAATCACACCAAAACAGAACGAGGACGGCAGTGAGAAGACCCTAGCAACAGGGACAGGATGGAGAACGTGTGAAGGAAGGAGGGAGGGAATAAGGGAGGGAGGAAGCGTGGGGGAAAGATGCAGAACATCAATAAATAATGGGCTCACAGAGGAGGTGGAAATATGGGCCTCGTTATCTTTGCGCCGACGCCTTCATTTGCATGTGGAAAAATGTGGCTGCTGCTAACGCTCGTGCTCACATTCAGTGCACACACAGACACATCGTCGTGGACTAAAAGGGGCTACTGTGTGCATCCTATTTATAGACACTGGTTGGATTTTTTTCATTGTTTTCCTCTTACACATTCATAATTCCATTTACCTGGTTACTATTATTATTTGTCCCTGTGGTAGTGAGTGTGTGTGGGGTCACGGGCATGTACATGTCAAACTACTTCCTTAACGTGACCGCCATAACCACAACACCAGGGGGAGCTCCACAAAACACGTTAAACCCGGATTCCGATCTAACAAAGGTCTTAATTCATTCTCTTTCTATGCCACATCAATGTGGGATGCACTCCCAACAGGTGTAAAAGTGAGTGCATCTCTATCCTCCTTCAAAAGCGCACTAAAAGAACACCTCCAAGCAACTTCAACCCTTTACTAACACCCTCCCCCCTTCACATCCCATCTTTTGTAAAAAAACAAATGTAAATAATCAAATGTATTTCTAATGTATACACTTGTTCTTATGCTATCTGAACTCACTATGTTCTCTGCTCGCTGTACATATCTTACCAAGTCAGACCTACACCGTTTCAATGTCCATTTCTCTGATGATGCAATTGTTGATGACTGAAGTGCTGATATCAACCAAACCCTCCTCATCCCACTCCCCAGATTGTAAATTATGTAAATAATTCATTGTATATACTCTATGATTAACTTGTGTGATGACTATATTTTGCTGATAGTATATATTTGTACAATGAATTGATTAACTTGGACCCCGACTTAGACAAGTTGAAAAACTTATTCGGGTGTTACCATTTACTGGTCAATTGTACGGAATATGTACTGAACTGTGCAATCTACTAATAAAAGTTTCAATCAACCAATCAATCATGTAAAATGAACTGGAAGACCTCTTATAGCACAATGGTATTTTTTTAAATGTAATTTAATAATTATATATATCTGTTTTCCTTCAAGTGCTTGATAGGTTTAGTCACCAACATAGTTTGTATAACAAAAAATTTAAACTGCATTTTTGGCGATGAGACAGGAGAAAATAACAATCCATTTACAATTACAGCTGTACTTTTACTCTTATTACAAATTCCCATATTTCCCCTTTAGAAATGTTTTCTTTGCCACTAATGGGTTTTTATTAAAGCTAAAATAATCCTGTTGCTAAATTGCAACAATGTCCGCGCTCCTAGAGGCAAAAAGGCTTCTTTCTGGATGGATGGACTCTTTCAAGAGCCATTTATGTTGAATAAAAATGTGTGCAGTAGACCAAAGTAAGCCTTAATTGTTCAGAGTTTTATGTACATGAACACTTGTTGTCATTTTTGCCACGTTTGTGTCTTAATTGTATGTGCTATGAAAAGCACAACAATCCTGATGGCTGTTGTCCTCTGATGGACATGATACAAAGACCATTTACTTTAAATCCGCTAAAAGAAGACATTTGGTATGCTTTCTTACAGAAAATTGAAGTGACTCACATTGCATGTCAGACTAGACATTGCAAAAAACAGCTAACAAAATGAAAGATAAAAACACTAAATTTTAGAATTGTGTGAAATTATCTGTCTGAGCAGCTAGTCAATTTTACTTGATAAGAAATCCTGAATAAAGATTTGTATATCTAGCAATCTGCTGGAATTTTAAGATAGAAATAAGTATTTTATTCTGAAAACAAGCATTATTCAACTTGCAATTCTTAAATTAAGCATCCTCAAGATGTTGCAGAATCTTTAAACAAGATTTTCCATGTAGGGAAAGCCAACATATCTCTCTATTTGAATAGTTATTTTCTCATTTTTGAAAGTTTTAAACTAGAATACACTAAATGAATATTCATGTTTCCTAAATTAAGATTATGACAAAGTCAATAACTAAAAATAAATAACTTGTAAAACTAGGGAAATTTTTCAAATTAAAAATGTTCATCTTAGTGAGTGGCAAATAATTTGCAGTGCATTTATTTATCATAGCATGCAGAGATTGTCACAGTACAATGTAACAATGTAAAATTATGCAACATTTTTAAAAGCCTACTTTTTGTGCTGCATGTAATGCTGCAGCTAAAGTGTGTGTGTGTGTGTGTGTGTGTGTGTGTGTGTGTGTGTGTGTGTGTGTGTGTGTGTGTGTGTGTGTGTGTGTCTGTGCATAATATGTGTATACAGATTTTTCGGCACTTAGCTTGCCAAGGAGAAACCAGAGCTGGAAAACCCTCTCCTCTCAATAATGTCCTCTGATACTTTGCCTCTTAGTTAAATACGCAAATGGACAAATACAAGTGGATAAGTAGTGCGCGGCCATTGTTCAGCAGAGTTAGAAAACAAGGCTACCACCTATAAGGACGTATCCATCCATCTTCTTCCGCTTATCCGAGGTCGGGTCGCGGGGGCAGCAGCCTAAGCAGGGAAGCCCAGACTTCCCTCTCCCCAGCCACTTCTTCTAGCTCTTCCAGGGGGATCCCGAGGCGTTCCCAGGCCAGCCGGGAGACATAGTCTTCCCAACGTGTCCTGGGTCTTCCCCGTGGCCTCCTACCGGGAGGCGTTCGGGTGGCATCCTGACCAGATGCCCGAACCACCTCATCTGGCTCCTCTCGATGTGAAGGAGCAGCGGCTTTACTTTGAGTTCCTCCCGGATGACAGAGCTTCTCACCCTATCTCTAAGGGAGAGCCCCGCCACACGGCGGAGGAAACTCATTTCGGCCGCTTGTACCCGTGATCTTATCCTTTCGGTCATGACCCAAAGCTCATGACCATAGGTGAGGATGGGAACGTAGATCGACCGGTAAATTGAGAGCTTTGCCTTCCGGCTCAGCTCCTTCTTCACCACAACAGATCGGTACAACGTCCGCATTACTGAAGACGCCGCACCGATCCGCCTGTCGATCTCACGATCCACTCTTCCCCCACTCGTGAACAAGACTCCTAGGTACTTGAACTCCTCCACTTGGAGCAGGGTCTCCTCCCCAACCCGGAGATGGCACTCCACCCTTTTCCGGGAGAGAACCATGGACTCGGATTTGGAGGTGCTGATTCTCATTCCGGCCGCTTCACACTCGGCTGCGAACCGATCCAGTGAGAGCTGAAGATCCCGGCCAGATGAAGCCATCAGGACCACATCGTCTGCAAAAAGCAGAGACCTAATCCCGCGGCCACCAAACCGGAACCCCTCAACGCCTTGACTGCGCCTAGAAATTCTGTCCATAAAAGTTATGAACAGAATCGGTGACAAAGGGCAACCTTGGCGGAGTCCAACCCTCACTGGAAACGTGTCCGACTTACTGCCAGCAATGCGGACCAAGCTCTGACACTGATCGTACAGGGATCGGACTGCCATAATAAGACAGTCCGATACCCCATACTCTCTGAGCACTCCCCACAGGACTTCCCGAGGGACACGGTCGAATGCCTTCTCCAAGTCCACAAAGCACATGTAGACTGGTTGGGCAAACTCCCATGCACCCTCAAGAACCCTGCCGAGAGTATGGAGCTGGTCCACAGTTCCACGACCAGGACGAAAACCACACTGTTCCTCCTGAATCCGAGGTTCAACTATCCGGCGTAGCCTCCTCTCCAGTACACCTGAATAAACCTTACCGGGAAGGCTGAGGAGTGTGATCCCACGATAGTTGGAACACACCCTCCGGTCCCCCTTCTTAAAGAGAGGGACCACCACCCCGGTCTGCCAATCCAGAGGTACCGCCCCCGATGTCCACGCGATGCTGCAGAGTCTTGTCAACCAAGACAGCCCCACAGCATCCAGAGTCTTAAGGAACTCCGGGCGGATCTCATCCACCCCTGGGGCCTTGCCACCAAGGAGCTTTTTAACTACCTCAGCAACCTCAGCCCCAGAAATAGGAGAGTCCACCACAGATTCCCCAGGCACTGCTTCCTCATAGGAAGACGTGTTGGTGGGATTGAGGAGGTCTTCAAAGTATTCCTTCCACCTATCCACAACATCCGCAGTTGAGGTCAGCAGAACACCATCCGCACCATACACGGTGTTGACAGTGCACTGCTTCCCCTTCCTGAGGCGGCGGATGGTGGTCCAGAATCGCTTTGAAGCCATCCGGAAGTCATTTTCCATGGCTTCCCCAAACTCTTCCCATGTCCGAGTTTTTGCCTCTGTGACCGCCGAAGCTGCACACCGCTTGGCCTGTCGGTACCTGTCCACTGCCTCTGGAGTCCTATGAGCCAAAAGAACCCGGTAGGACTCCTTCTTCAGCTTGACGGCATCCCTCACCGCTGGTGTCCACCAGCGGGTTCTAGGATTACCGCCACGACAAGCACCAACTACCTTGCGGCCACAGCTTCGATCAGCCGCCTCGACAATAGAGGTGCGGAACATGGTCCACTCGGACTCAATGTCCAGCACCTCCCTCGTGACATGTTCAAAGTTCCTCCGGAGGTGGGAATTGAAACTTTCTCTGACAGGAGACTCTGCCAGACGTTCCCAGCAAACCCTCACAATGCGTTTTGGCCTGCCAGGTCTGTCCGGCATCCTCCCCCACCATCGCAGCCAACTCACCACCAGGTGGTGATCGGTAGAAAGCTCCGCCCCTCTCTTTACCCGAGTGTCCAAAACATGAGGCCGCAAATCCGATGACACAACAACAAAGTCGATCATGGAACTGCGGCCTAGGGTGTCCTGGTGCCAAGTGCACATATGGACACCCTTATGTTTGAACATGGTGTTTGTTATGGACAAACTGTGACGAACACAGAAGTCCAATAACAAAACACCACTCGGGTTCAGATCCGGGCGACCATTCTTCCCAATCACGCCTCTCCAGGTTTCACTGTCGTTACCAACATGAGCGTTGAAGTCCCCCAGTAGGACAAGGGAATCACCCGGGGGAGCACTCTCCAGTACTCCCTCGAGTGTACCCAAAAAGGGTGGGTACTCTGAACTGTTGTTTGGTGCGTAAGCACAAACAACAGTCAGGACCCGTCCCCCCACCCGAAGGCGGAGGGAGGCTACCCTTTCGTCCACTGGGTTGAACTCCAACGTGCAGGCTTTAAGCCGGGGGGCAACCAGAATTGCCACCCCAGCCCGTCGCCTCTATAAGGACGTATCATTTACTGAAATTAATTCAAACCGTTACTCGTGCACTTTCCTAAAAATCCAACATATCTACCGATAGCACAAAGCTTGTTTATGTTCTTGTATTTCGGCTTGTGGTTTATTCTTAAAATATTATGTTATTAATGAGATATAATATTAAATATTATACTAATTGGCTTTGTCCCCGAAAACACATAACATATATAGCTAATAATATAGTATTTTTACCTACAGCAGATTGGTTTTAACGTCTGAAATGCACAAAACACATCGGAGTAGCCCCCACATTTTTTATTTTTTTCTGTATGCTATATTATTTTATTATCAGAGAACCACCTGCCAGCAGACTGCAATTATTTCATGCTTCATTTTCAAAACTATAAAACTCAAAAACTAAGTACTGTAGTTGTTTTGCATTTTTTCCCCTTACTGGACTGAAACTGAACCTAATCGTGACTTTAGAACCAAAGTACAAACACAGCCTGACTAAACTGGGACCCCAAACTAAATTTAATTTTGAACTGTGTAGAACTCTGGGGAACCACTTTTAAAACCATAACTAATGATATTGTTTTGCTGCAAAAAAAAGCTGTACGGCTAATAAACAAAGCAGGATATTATGACCATACCCATCCATTATTTGTCAAATCAAAACTTATGAAATTTCAAGATATTGCTTCACGGTGGCAGAGGGGTTAGTGCGTCTGCCTCACAATACGAAGGTCCTGCAGTCCTGGGTTCAAATCCAGGCTCGGGATCTTTCTGTGTGGAGTTTGCATGTTCTCCCCGTGAATGTGTGGGTTCCCTCCGGGTACTCCGGCTTCCTCCCACTTCCAAAGACATGCACCTGGGGATAGGTTGATTGGCAACACTAAATTGGCCCTAGTGTGTGAATGTGAGTGTGAATGTTGTCTGTCTATCTGTGTTGGCCCTGCGATGAGGTGGCGACTTGTCCAGGGTGTACCTTGCCTTCCGCCCGATTGTAGCTGAGATAGGCGCCAGCGCCCCCCGCGACCCCCAAAGGGAATAAGCGGTAGAAAATGGATGGATGGATGGATAAAATAACACAGATAATGTTCAAAGCAAAAATAAATACTCTTCCAGAAGGAATTCAAAAATACTTCTCTCTACAGACCAGCAAATACAATCCAAGAGATGAATCTAAGTTTATTTTACCAAAAGCAAGATAAGTTGTTAAACGTAGATGTTTATCTGTTCTCGGTGTTAATTTGTGGAATTCTGTTGGTAAAGAAATAAAAATGAGTGACTCAGTATTTAATTTCAAAAAGAACATGTCACAATGTATTTTAAAAAGTTATGTGAACTAGAAATTTATGTTTGTTTGGTTAAATGTTGTATTTAGAAGGTATGTATGTTTATCTATTTACAGAAAAGTGTATGTGTGTAGGTACATATTTTTGTATTATTTGTTGGGGGGCAGCCTGAATGTGGATGCTGAATGACTATATTTCTTTTTGTGTTGCAGAATTATTAGAAAAGGTAACTTAATTGAATGTAAAAAATTTATGTTGGGCATATAAGCTTTTTTGCTTCTGCCTGTTTCAGTCATGTTATTCATTTTTGAATCGTGATCTATGTTTGAATATGTTTTTGTTAGACTGAAAATAAACTGAACTGAACTGAACCTCCATAGCCCCATTTACAAAAATGTGTTACACTTTTTTTTATTTATGTGAAACCATTTTTTGACTTTTTTAAATTAAACTACAATTTGATTTTGTACTACTAAATTAATACATAGGAAATAAATTGTCAATATATTTTGTGCACAAAACAACAAATGTAACAAAATTTAAACATTAATTTACACATTGTATTACCTGTCCGGCTGGGTTTCTAACCCAGCACATAGTATGCTCCTGCCTTGAATTACTGCCGGGTCAAACTCTCTTCGCAAAATAATTAGCGCATGCTTAGTATTACTGCCGGGTCAAACTTGTGACGTCACGAGTGACACTTCCCCTGTCATCATTTTCAGAATGGAGGAGGCTGATTTCAATACCGGTAATTTGAAACTGCATAAAGGGAAGAAGATTAAGAGCTATTCAGTAGGAATTCAGGTCCAAGCTTACATTACACTCACATTTTTACTGCATGACTTTGGTAAGTGCCGGAGTGAGAAGAGGTTTTAAAACAATTAGTGCATGCTTACTTTTACCGCATGCCTTTGGTAAGCGCAGGAGTGAGAAGAGGTTTTAAATTAATTAGCGCCCCGGCGGAAATTCAAGGAAATACGGTATGCTGTCTCTATTTCTCGTTAGCTTGTCAAGTAAGCAGGAATAAAAGCTGAGGGAGCACAGTGATTTAGTAATTAATATTTTACTCAGTCTGCCACTTTGCTTGGAGACTGCGAGGTGTAGAAGGCTGTGGTGCGAGAGAAGTGAACTGAGACAGCTCAGATGACGGGCGACAGTTGACTAATGAGAGTTGACTATAAAATAGATTGATTCCATGCACAGGCCACTCGCTGGAGATGGACAGACAGCACAGGGAAATCATGTTATTGAATCAGCAGATCGGATGAATTCAGTCTGCTGCGAAAGAAAGAAATTGTGGTTTTGACACATCCTGCTGATCTCGCCGTCTATCTGCCTGTGTCAAAGTGTTGTGACAGGCCACTTGTCAATGTTGTGGGAGTAGCGCTCTTAAAGTACTCATTATCCTGTAAGGCTTCTTTGCAGGGGGCAAACAAAGGCTGCGGTGAAATTGCAACATTTGTGTCCTCGTACTTTGTGGTGAATACAGAAGCGTGCAGTGAATAAGTGCAGCATGTTTGCACAGCCTTTTATTGGAACTCAATAATTATGGCACTTGTTACTAAAACAACCATTCAGATAAATACCAGGTGTACCTGTACTTGCTGGTCATCTAGTTGTTGGGTCTAGTGCAGAAAGCACAGCTCAGTCAACATGAGGATAGATACTATATGTCAGGGATATTCAACTAAATAGTTTTGAGGGCCACATTTCCAAGAAGTTAAGGACCGGAAGGTAGACTTCTCTCTTCACTATTAGTCTTATTTTGTATATTCAGGATAACCAGCGTCCTCTATGGTAGACATTGGCACTCAGCATCAAGGGTTGGAATTGGGGGTTAAATCACCATAAATGATTCCCGGGCATGGCACCGTTGCTGCCCACTGCTCCCCTCACATCCCAGGGGGTGATCAAGGGGATGGGTCAAATGCAGAGGACAAATTTCACCACACCTAGTGTGGTGTGACAATCATTGGAACTTTAACTTTAACATTTGATTTTGAGCTATTCAGTCCGTCAGTATTATAGGAGCGCTGTGCTGTTTTTACAGACTTTCTTCAAGAATGTGAGGTTCTCACAAGTTTTTGAACTGAATTCATGGAGTTGAATAGCCCACATGATGAAAATGAGACGACACTACTAGTATAACTAAATAAGTTGAATGACTACTGACTGCATCTGAAGAAAGCTAAAGCTGAAACATAAGCTACAGCAACACCTTAGTTACATATATATATTATACTGTACATATATCACATTGCGGAAAAAATTTAACAGCCACCAAGGAGATGATTTAAAGGAGTGTCTTGAGAAACGCCTCAGTTATGTGAACCATAACTTTGGACCCCAGTGTTCTATGTTTGCTAGCAAAGTTAAAATGTCAACGCAAGGATCTGAACTTAGACCAATGTGCTTACATTGGTCCAAGTTCCTCTATACAACAGGAGCACTCTAATGTTTTTAGGAATTTTCTGCAAAAGAATCAGAATAGTTGTATTGCCATTGTTGAGAACGGGTTCACAAACTAGGAATTTGTCTTGGTACAATCGTACAACATAGACCAGATATAACACAGAATAGGTAATAGGTAATAAATAAATAAAAATGAGCTGTAATTGAGCTATCAGATATTGTTATTGTTCATGTGTCTGATGTTGTCTCCCAAGTATTGAACTGAACTCAGGGGCCGGTATGGTGTCATTGCCAGGACGAATGGCCTTGAGGCCACCAGTTAAATCACTCTGCTAAATGTTATTGCAAACATATGTTATTTATGTCTTAATGCTAACCTATGAAATGTCCCCTGTAGCTCCTTCTAAGCATTTCACTTCACCTGTGAATGGTGCAAGTGCCGCTGCCACCTCCACATCTTTAGAAGGTTTCAGTTTTAGACGGCATTGTTGTATACAATGTTAAGCTTTCTGTCCCTCCTTTTCTAATGTTTTTTTTTTACTGATTTCCTCAGGTAACAGGTTCTTGCTGACCTCCTTTGGCGCTCTTTACATCTCAGATGTTCAAAAGGAGGATGCCCTCTCCACATACCGGTGCATTACCAGGCATAAATACAGCGGGGAGACGCGCCAAAGCAATGGAGCCAGGCTCTCTGTAATGGGTAAGATTTTCTCCTTTTCTTTGTGGAATCTATTCAAGCGAATGGATCAAGGCCTAAAAGGGTATGTCATTCTTTAATTAGGATTAAGGGTCCCACATTGAGCTATTTTTCAAGAATCATGTTTCAGGTGTCCTACAACAGTACAGTAGTACCTCAACTTAAAAGTTGAATTGGTTCTATGATGTAGTTCATAACTCAAAGCACTTGCTTGCTCCTTCCAAAACACAACAACTTTAATATGTCCGGTAACATGCCTTTAAGAAATAACCAAAAACTTGTATATATTGTCTGAAAAACAATGCAATAGATTGAATGTACTACAAACAACTACGGATGTTTTATGTAGTTATAATGTACTTGTTATTGTACCACATCGTTGGGGTTGTTGGCTCGATCCCAGGATGCAGAGAAGGTAGGCAATGACCATACAGTTGGTCCCTTCTATTAGGTACCAGGCAATATTCTAAAAAACAGGGAGCACAGACATGGCTGCAGCGGCAGTCGACAGATGGAAAAACTGAAAGCTTACATTTAGGCAGCTCCCAAAGGAACACTAAAGAATGAACCACTGCCGAACGGCAGGCAACACTAGTTCATAAACCCTTCTAATTAGTCCTCCGGGCAGGTGGGTCTCCTAATCACTGCATCGTGGTAGGTGCATTCAATCAGTGTTCACAGCAAAACGAGAGGAGCCATAAAAGAGAAACAAACTAAACACAGGAAAACAAATATACAAAGTCTGACCTGTCATGACAGTGCAGCATTTAATTGGGAGGGGTGAGGATTTCTACAGTATCTCTTTTGAGCTGCTTGTTCGTCAAACTCACCCCCAGTAGCATCTCCATATTTTTATGCATAAATGTCCGCCAATGTACGTAACTACCCTCACCTGTAGTCAGGAACTTTGTTTAGTGACCAAGGGACACAATAAGGATTTTTTCATCCGGGCAGACTTCAGAGTAGAGTCGCTGCTTCTTTGCATTGAAAGTAGCCATTTTAGGTGACTCTAGGATCTAGTCCTCTTGAACGCCTTCCAATGAGTTGTTCCTTGCATGCCCAGCCTGAAAGAGGCCCTGGAGTAGACCAAGGACACGCTGGAGGGATTATGTCTCGCAGCTGGCCTGGGAAAACCTTAATTTTTCTCTAGTAGAACTGGAATAGGTTGCCGGAGACCGGAAAGTCTGGGCTTACTGAGGCTGCTACCCCAATGACCTGGATAAGCAGATGAAAATGAATGGATGGAAATGTTTGCTGTTTGGAAATAATTTCTAAATCCTTAGTTGGTGTTATGTTCTCCTCCTCCTTCTGTATGGTGCAGACTAGCACTGCTACACTCAAACTGCTTTGCCAAGATGAATACACAGTCAATCCGACTATTTTTCTAATTTAATGAATCTTAACAGTTTGGTTTTTGCCCGCATTTTTCATGAGTTGGACTCAAAGATCTAAAACTTTTACTATAAACACAATTACCTATTTCTCTCAAATATTGTTCACAAATCTGTCTAAATCTGTGTTAGTGAGCACTTCTTCTTTGCCAAGATAATCCATCCCACCTCATTGTTTGGGCATATCTAAATGCTAATTAAACAGCATGATTATTGCACATGTGTTCCATAGGCTGCCCACAATAAAAGGCCAGTCAAATGTACAGTATTGCTTAATTGGGGATCAGGCGTTTTTGGGGGTGTATTCAGAATAGTAGTCAGTATCTGATGTGACCACCATTTGCCTCACACAGTGCAACACATCTCCTTCGCATAGAGTTGATCAGGTTGTTGATTGTGGCCTGAGAAAAGTTAGTCGGCTCCTTCAACAGCTGTGCAAAGTTGTTGGATATTGGCAGAAACTGGAACACTCTGTCATACACACTGATTCACAGCATCCCAAACAGTCTCAATGCGTGACATGTCCGGTGAGTATGCTGGCCATGCAAGAATTGGGATGTTTTCAGTGTCCTAGAATTGTGTACAGATTATTGCAACATGGGGCTGTGCATTCTGCAACATCAGGTCATGGTCTCAGGTGAAAACATTTAAAAGTTTTACATCGTTGAGATCAACTCATGAAAAATGGGAGCTAAAACAAGTGTTGCATATATATTTTTGTTCAATATAGCAATAAGTTTTTGCTAGCGAGTAAGACCGGATGGTTTATTCTGACAATCGCTATGCCAACTAGCGATAATATTTAGGCCAAAATGTAGCGCCTTAATAGTGAAATGTAGCTGTGCTTTTAGTAAGGCTGACTGGGAAGCAGCCAATTTATGTGTCTGTAGCTTTAATGCAAATGAGCTGTGTTTGTCCGCCCACATTTTACACACACCTTTTAACATGGCAGTGCTAATATTACTTATATTTTATCAGCAACATTATGCTTGGTTAGCTTATTTGCTAAAGAAAAATTAAAAGGATCAAACTAACAGCTTTCACACCTATAGCTGCCTGACCAATAATTGGAAGCTTTGAAGGATTTACTTTAAGATGAGTAGTGAAGTCATTTTTGTGACACAGGTGTCTTTAATTGGTGGACTTATACACTGAGTGGGCTCCTTTTGCTTTAGGGGCTTAGCGATACCCCCCTTTAAAAGTGGACCAAGCATGTGAGGAATATAATAGATTTTACTTTTCACCCTTGTTTCACATAAACAGGGTCTTTACAGACACATATACTTCATATTTTTCCGACTATAAGGCGCACTTAAAATCCTAAAATTTTCTCAAAAATGGACATTGTGCTTTATAAACCAACGCGTCTAATCAATCAATCAATCAATCAATCAATCAATGTTTACTTATATAGCCCTAAATCACTAGTGTCTCAAAGGGCTGCACAAACCACAACACGAACCACTACGACATCCTCGGTAGGCCCACATAAGGGCAAGGAAAACTCACACCCAGTGTACGTAATGATTCTGGTTGTGCTTACCGACCTCAAAGCTATTTTATATAGTACACAGTGTAATGGTAAGCGTTACCAGTAGATGGCAGTCACACATAAGCAATATGTGTGGACTGCAGGTTGATGCCTGTTCAATAATTTATGCTAGCATGTACCCGTCAGTATGCACCTATTGTTTACACTATCATATATAATGGTAATACATTGTGTTTTTGTAACAACTGTTGTTTTAGTCATAATTTTTATTTTATAAAATGATCTTGTCTCCTCTCCCAGACCCCAATGAATCCTCACCGACCATCCTGGACAGTTTCCAAGGAGGGGAGGTGTATGCAGGCCAGAGTATCGAGCTCCCATGCATAGCGGGAGGTTACCCCAGCCCTACTGTGCGCTGGCTAAAAGACGGCCGCCCACTGCCCTCAGACGCCCGCTGGACACGGCGTTTGACAGGCCTGACCATCAGTGACCTGCGACAGGAAGACAGCGGCAACTATGCATGTGAAGTCACCAACAGCTTCGGCTCAAAGGAAGTGTCTGGACAGCTTCACATAATAGGTGTGTGAACACTATCCACACACACACACACACACACACACACACACACACACACACACACACACACACACACTGGGAGACTACGACACTGTCTCTTCTGGCTTGGCAGACAAACACATTCACGTACTCCTCTACTATTGGTTTATTGGTTTCACACACACACACACACACAAACACACACACACACACACACACACACACACACACACACACACACACACAGGAGTGTGTCAGTAACAAACGTGTGAGTGTAGCTGTACATGATGCCCCAACATGTCAGCTCTCAAAATGGGCGACAGGGCTGTAATTCACTGAGACTCACGCCATAACACAGCTGCCTGCACCACTCAGCATCACTGAGGAGGAGGCTGAAGAAGATGAAGGTAGACCAGAGACCAAGGGTCAAAGACTGGGTGACCAGACATCCCACCAAGACTGGACTAGAATGTCATTATGAAAATTGTAACACAATAATACAAGTTGGGAAGGACGATACAGTAAAAGTGAAAGTGTGTAAGTATAAAAGTAAATAAAGATGAGATGGGGAGAGAGTAGCAAAGAGGTCAGTGTTGCCAGTGGGCACATCATGGTAGCCCACTCGGTGACTTTGACAGGATGGGGCGGTGCTTGGAATGCACAGTGATGCCCCCCAGCACACACCACCAGCTGCCATATTGCTCACTGACATTTGTACACAATCATACACACCCATGCACGCACACGCACGCACACACACACACACACACACACACACACGCACAAATGGACATAGATGTGAAGAGATATTTCCAGCTGCTTTTTTAAATGAGTGTGTTCAACTGATTGAGTCACCATCGCTGATTATTCTCTCACTTCCTTTTTTGCCTCCACTATGAATTTAATTACACAATGTGTGTTACTCCACGGTCAATGACACACTAGCGGTAAAAAATGGATGGATGGATAGCAAGTAAAGCATTCCCATGGATGATTTTAGTCTATCCAATAATGGCAACTTTCAACTTCCACAGGACATAACATTTCAATCCCACATATTAGGGCTGGCGTGGCGCAGTGGAGGAGTGGACGTGCGCAACCCGAGGGTCCCTGGATCAATCCCTACCTAGTACCAACCTCCTCACGTCCGTTGTGTCCTGAGCAAGACACTTCACCCTTGCTCCTGATAGGTGCTGGTTAGCGCCTTGCATGGCAGCTCCCTCCATCAGTGTGTGAATGTGTGTTTGAATGGGTAAATGTGGAAGTAGTGTCAAAGCGCTTTGAGTACCTTGAAGGTAGAAAAGCACTATACAAGTACAACCCATTTATCATTTATTTACATATTCCATATCTCTAAGGATCCTTTACTTTTTTGTAGGAATGGATCAAACTAAGTGACGCCTCAGTGAGTGTATGGCACTCTTAGGAGCTGAATTGACACTGCACTGATACTGTGTTGCTGTTTCATAATGATCATCCACCATTTACTAACTACATTTGATCTGTAAAAGTTGCACAAAAAGGAATATGAGATATGCAACTCCAGCTAATGAGTCAAATAGCTTACAGGAAAGAAGAACATTTACCGTATTTGGTGCTATTGCATCAAAGTTATGTTACACTTAGTTTTTATTTTTATGTTCTGTTTAGATCAATGATGGTGACAAAAAAAATTGTCACACGTAGCACGCCACTCTTCCGACTTTATTTGGTATGAGCTGTCACCTGTGAGCCGAAAAAAGCGCTTTATGATAAACACAGTTTGGTGCATCGCAGCCGAATGATACAGCAGTTGTGTCGGTCACTTGTTTTTTTATCTTAAAGTGACACACATCAAGACATCGAGGAGCACAGTATCACTCTCTTTTTTAACATCAAAAAATTCCGATAATGATGTTTCAGTATTGTTTGAGAATTAGAGTTACGTGAATAATGTGATGTAGGGCTGGGCGATATGGCCTTTTATTAGTATCTCAATATTTTTAGAGCATATCGCGATACACGATATATACGTCAATATTTTGCGTTAGCTTTGAATTAACACTTGATGCATATAATCACGCCAGTATGATGATTGTATGTGTCTACATTAAAACATTCTTGTTCATACTGCATTAATATATGCCCATTTTAAACGTTCATACAGAGAGGGAAATCAAAACTTAGTCAATTGACCAGAACTGTATTCATTAAACAGTTATTAAGCAGTGGCACACACATTAATGTCATTTCCAAAACAGAAAGTGCAAGATTGTAAGAGACATTTTAAAACAAGCTATAAGTGCACTTTTGTGCATGATGTCACCAAGATGACATATCAACACAATACTAAATTAAAGTGTACTTTTTGTAGAGAACGCCACTACAATAGTTAAAAACAAACAAAGTCCACTTTTGTGCATGATGTCACCAAGATGACGTATCAACACAACACTAAATTAAAGTGTGCTTTTAGTAGAGAACGCCACTACAATAATTAAAAACAAATAAAGTCCACTTTTGTGCTTGATGTCACACACGATATTTCAATAACTGTCAAAATAAAATGAGCTGCATAATAGGTTCCTGAAGATGTTATCTCCTTCTGTTGTTGACTTTTTTTTCATACGGTGTTGATCTGGAAATAGTTGCGGAGATGTTGACATGCAGAGTTTCAAGCACTCTTCATTCTCTAGCGGGTGACTTTTCAAATGATGCTACATTAGCAGTGATGCTACTTTTTGTAGCAACGCTTTTGCCGCATAAATGTTGAACATATTCCCGCTTGAAGCCAAACCACCGCCAGACGATGGACCCCGTGCTGTTTTTCTTGGTAATTAATCCTTCCTCCATTTGTTACCAGATTTGTACCTTGTCTCTCTCGTATTACCACCCCAACCTCATCGTTAGCATCACAGCTAATGTTACCATGTTGCTACTTCTCTGCTCCGCGGGAGCGTGTGACATTGCACGCGTGACGTGTGTAGGAAGGGGCGCTTGGTTTACGTCTCTGTGAGAAGGAGAGACAAGAAAGAGTGGGAAACACATGCCGTGTAATGCCTGCAGCTAAGAGCAACTGTGTAAGAATTTATACTCGAATATCACGATATAGTCATTTTCTATATCGCACAGAGACAAACCCACGATACATCGAGTATATCGATATATCGCCCAGCCCTAATTTGATGTACACTTCACTGGAGACGTGTTATTTCATTCACACTTGCTCGTCCTCCATTTGAGAAACGTTGCGTCCTTGAGTGTTAATGAGGGAACTATAACCAAAATCTCCAATTTGACACCTTTTGTAAATAAAAAATCAATAAACCACTTTTTCTGTATTTATAAATAGACTAAGTGTACATTTGCTTTTAAGATAAACTTTGCTCGACTGAAATATTAAATGAATGAGGCTTAACATTATTCTATTTTGCAGTGTTGCAAAACCTTTTCCACAAAAAACACTATATGCATATATTAAATTACAATGAGAAGGGTTTATTCAATTTGCATATGTGCATGTATATATCACCCTGTCCTAATTGCAGACTACTGAATGGAATTACTTAAAAATACTACTGTATTCAATACTGTGTTAATATCACTCTGTTGAATTATCTGTGACTTATGTCTCAAATTTTTCTTTTTGATACATTCTTCTTTCAGATCCACTTCGAGTGACTTTGTCCCCCAAGAACCTGAAAACTGGCATCAGTAGCACTCTCTTCTTCACCTGCACTGTGGAAGGTTCGCCTGAGTACACCATCAGCTGGTACCGAAACACAGAACCCATCTTCCCCGACCAGCACATCTCCATCCAGGGGCAACACAATGACACGCTGCAGATCACTGCAGCGCAGAAGTTTCATTCTGGGGCCTACCAATGCTTTGCTTCTCGCAAGGGTCACACAGCTCAGGACTTTTCCATCATTCTGCTCGAGGGTATGTAGAAAAGAGACAATAACAAGGACTAAATACATGACAAATCATACATTTGTCTTTCTCTCAGATGGTACACCTCGTATCATGACATCCTTCAGCGAGCGGGTGGTGAACCCCGGCGAGCCTTTCTCCCTCGTGTGTGAGGCCAAAGGAGCCCCGCCTCCCTCCATCACCTGGACACTAGACGACGAGCCTGTAGTGAGAGACTCCACCTACAAGACCAGCCAGTACACCCAGTCGGACGGCCTGACCGTGTCCCACGTTAACGTCAGCAACCCGATTATCCGCGATGGAGGAGTCTACCGTTGCGTCGCACGCAACTCGGCCGGAAGCGCCGAGTACCAAGCGCGCATAAACGTAAGAGGTGCCTGTCTGCTTTTCAATATAAATGCACTCTACACCTGACTCTACACAAATATATTAAACATATATCAATTTACAATATACATTAACTTAAATCTACAATCTACAGTATGCAAATATAGACATCAGGCGAGTGCAAAATTCTAATTTGAATTGAGAATGTCTCCCAATTTCAATTTCAACTGAGGTTGCAAACACAAAGTCAAATTGCAATTCCAGTTTGTATTGAAGGAAGTAAAAATTAAATTCCATTAAATTCCAGTTGAGAATGTTGGTGTATTTTAGAATCTAAATTTACAGTATATTCCACACATAACTAATTTACATATTTAGTCCCTCAAGGATTCCGCAATGTCGCAATAGTGCCAGGCCTCGCAACTGTGTCTAAAACTTGCAACTTCCTCGCTTATTTTTCTCCAATCAAATGTATTTGTCTCTGAGCTGTGTTCTAACGTGCACTTCAACTGCCTAATCACAACTTATGTTGGTTTCCTGGGTAGACAAAGCAAGAACAGCAACGTTTAACAATATATCAATTATTTATTGCTCATACATCCTAATTGTGGTTCTCCTGCTTTGCCTACATCCTGTCCTTGTCTATTGCACTGCCACTAAGTATTCTGGGTAGAGTAGTATATAAACATGTACTTCCTAGTTTACATGTATTTATTTAATTTTTATTTAACCAGTGTTAAACAATTAAAAGCAGATTTTCATTTGCAATGCTGACCAAGCAAAGAGGCAACATTCACATGAGAGCTACTGAAGTTTAATGATAATTTTTCAATATCTCTCATTTACCAACAAAAATCAGCACTGGCGTTGTAGATTGCTATCAACAGTTCACAAATGATGCTAACATGCAGGGATAATAATAATAATAAATGTTTAAGATGAACAAACACTTTCCAAGCATAAAACATACACCAAGAATGTCTGCAACTTCTCGATGACAGAGCAGACATTGGAAAATAAGGAAGTTGTTTCTTTCTGTTATTGTAATTCATATTTACTATTATTATTTGTGATTACCGTAATTTCCGGGCTATAGAGCACACTGGTATTTATACCGCATTCACCAAATTTTTGTAGAAGTACTCTAAATATTTTTACATATATTAGCCGCACCGGACCATAAGCTGCAGATTGAGTATTGACTAGTACGAAATATTTAGTAAATGTTTATATACATACCTTAATTGTTTCCAAACAGTACCTGTCACACGGCAGTAAAACAGCTGATCAAACAAAACAGAAGTCATTGTTATGGACCCATCTAGCTCACTAATCAAAACTCCACGGTCACGAATGCCCGTAACTGAAACAATAAGTAAAGCAAATAGAACTATATGTTTCAATCCCTTAAGTTAATAATACTAACA
Organism: Nerophis ophidion; assembly: GCF_033978795.1. NCBI lineage: Eukaryota > Metazoa > Chordata > Actinopteri > Syngnathiformes > Syngnathidae > Nerophis > Nerophis ophidion. The sequence continues at coordinate 27,291,995 of NC_084614.1, read as the reverse complement.
CAGACACTTGTAAATGTGATAGCATACTTGCTAATGCTAACGACGCTAGCTTGGTTACATTACGATAACGTGTAAAAATATGCATGAAAACACTCCTGTAGACATCACACATGGGACGGCTTTGTCAGTATCAATTGTTTTAGTTATATTGTAAAACTTAATAACGTTTCTTGGACTGATGAATGAATGAATGAAGAATTCTTTCGAGCAGAAACGCTATAGAGAAATATACTCATACTTGCCAACCCTCCCGGATTTTCCGGGAGACTTCTGAAATTCAGCGCCTCTCCGGAAAAACTCCCTGGGAAAAATGTTCTCCCGAAAATCTCCCGAAATTCAGGCGGAGCTGGAGGCCACGCCGCCTCCAGCTCCATGCGGACTTGAGTGACGTGTATAAAGAGCGTGTCTACCCAATGACGTTATAACTTTAGAATGATCAAGGCGAAGTTTTTGGTTTCTTATGTGGGTTTATTGTTTGGCAGTTGCATTAACGTCCTCCCAGCACGGCAACAACACACAATAACAGCAGTCCGTTTTCTTCTACCATAAAGCAGTTTGTCTGCCATAAACAGCACAATACTGCCATCTACTGTACATGCATATGGTTAGAAAAACAAGGATGGATTATTCAACCCTTAACTCAACAATGAGTAGATGAGAGTTATGTGTAAATGTGTAAATAAATGAACACTGAAATTCAAGTATTTCTTTTATATACTGTATATATATATATATATATGAAATACTTGACTTGGTGAATCTAGCGGTAAATATAGAATAGAATAGAATAGAATGTACTTTATTGATCCCTGGGGGAAAATCAGGACCACAGTTCGCTCACAATAAACAATGATAATAATAAATAATATAATATATAATATATATATAATATATGAATAATATAAATATACTCCTCCCCTCTTAGCCCCGCCACGCCCCCCGCCCCCCACCTCCCGAAATCGAAGGTCTCAAGGTTGGCAAGTATGAATATACTTCTGGCACGAAAAAGGAAGTACATTGTCAACCCACAGCACCTGCATTGAGCAAACTCGTCTAAAAGATGGAGCCCTAGAAAAAACAGTAACACACCTTTTCTGTGTCTATGTCGGTGTAATATGAAAACCAAGTGTTGAATACAAAACATTATTATCGCACGGTTTGATAAGCTGCAGGGTTTAAAGCGTTGGAAAAAAGTAGTGGTTAATAACTCGGAAAATACGGTAATTAATACAGTGCAGTAAATTGGACAAGGAGCTCTTTTACTGCCATCTAATGTCCACAATACTTTTAATTATGTGTATGTGGTATAACATGAATAAAACATCAATACAGTATTTGTTTTCCATTTGTTGAAGTCCTCGGCTTTTTCACAAAGAAGACGTAAAACATTTATAACAAATTTACAAAATCACAAGTTGACTTAATGATAGTGAAATTTTATTTTTTGCTGCAACATACTAAAAAAGCTGCCGCAAATTCAGGCATTTTAGGCCGCGACAACCACAAAAATAAATTTTAAATTCAGAAGTGATTGCATATTTCACATAGATAATAGTACCGTGAACATTATGTAGACATAACATTTTATTACAAAAAAATCCACAAGTAGGAATACAAGCATCTTATTTTTAAACCTACAATTAAATATAATGCAGAATTCGTTACCTTATCCAAGTATTCAAACCGGAGGGAATTTGTGTTTAATTTTATTTAAATTTGCTGTATGTCACGGTAAAGTGGACGCTTGGAAAGAACTTAGGTTCAAAAGAGTTATGAATTGGTATGAATTGTCCTCTTCCTGGTTCAAACCATCAAAGATAAGCCCTATCTATGCTCATGCACGGAGAAAAATAGTGTTTGGACTGATTTATGGTCTTGTGCACTTATTTATTAGCAGCAATACGGTATCTTTTGTTTACAATCTCTCTCCTGTGGGTATAAGACAGCCCTGATTGACAACCAAGTTGGTGATTTTGCACAAGCCTTGTCCTCTTATACACACTTTGATCTACAGAATAGTGTACAGTATCTGTAGGGTTAAAATAAGAAATAAATACAAATATCCTCAGTCATATTTTAGCAAAGGGAGCATAACTAACCTCCCTCTCTACCTCTCAACTTGCCCCAATCACTCTGTCCATCGACCTGTATCGCTTCTCCTTCTGTTTCCATGGCTGCTCCCTCGCTCTGCCATGACCTCCCTCACCTCATCGGCCCGTCTCTCCAACCACTGTGTCTTCCCCGCCACCCCCTCCCGCTCGTCCCCGTGTCTCCAGGTCCACCCCGAATCAGACCCATGCGCGACATGACCGCAGTGGCGGGCAGGAACACGTACATAACGTGCCGCGTCATTGGATACCCTTACTACTCCATCAAGTGGCTGAAGGACGGCATGCAGCTGCCCGATAATCACCGTCAAGTGTTGTTCGACAATGGCACCCTAAGACTGACGGACGTGCAGAAGGGCGCCGATGAGGGGACCTACTTGTGTAGTGTTCTGATCCAGCCCCAGGTGTCAATCAACCAGACCGTTCATGTCACTGTCAAAGGTAAGTGGAATGAATCAATTCAAGTGGTCTACATATGCATACAATTATTACTGTAGTTTGCTACAATTCAGTGTGTTGGGTAGCATTAGTAATAGACTGCAATGATAATACTCCAATTTAGATCATCAAGTATTATTATACTATGCATATTTTATATTTAATACAGATTAGTGATTAGTCTTCTATTAAAATGTTTTTCTCATAATACTGGCTGTAATAAATGAGTGTTTAAAATTGTTTGTATTAGTGCTGTCCATTTTTGTTTTTAATCATACTGATCAAACTTTTTGCCCAGTAAATTACTTGAGTGCATAATTTAAATTACCTTTGTAAATTACCCCAATATTTTGACACAAAAGTAATTGTATTGTCAGTATGTCATACATGATTGAATTTGTATTTAAATGCATTTTTTTTATTTGTTCAAAACTTGAAAACAGTGATATTATTTTAGCAAGCATACTAGTCGAAGTCTCGTCACTCATCTTTGCACTCTTGTTTGCATTGACCTGATCACTGACCATAAACCAACGTGCTCCACCTTTCAGGTAACCATTGGTATTCCAGGTAAAGGAGCGTGTGTAGCCAAAATAAATTAATTGATTAATCAGCGTTGTTACATGAATAATCCAATAATATTTAGCGATTAATCCCATGAGTGGCAACTTTGACAGCCCGAGTTTTTATGCCAATTAAGTTATTGGTTTTATGGAGCACAAATGACAGAACCAGAATAGTGCTGGCCGGCAACAAATGGTCACTGGTGCCCTGCATGGTACATCTGCATAATGACTAAAATGTTATTAATCACATGAAGGATTTTGTGGTCCAAGCACGCCGTGGAAAAAACACAAATACAGTAGTGCTTTAACTTAGGAGCTTAATTACTTCTGTGATGGAGCGCTTAACTCAAAACACTTGTGTCTGAAATGAACTTAAATCAAAATGTAAATTATTGCCATGCTTTGTGTGTGTGTGTGTGTGTGTGTGTGTGTGTGTGTGTGTGTGTGTGTGTGTGTGTGTGTGTGTGTGTGTGTGTGTGTGTGTGTGTGTGTGTGTGTGTGTGTGTGTGTGTGTGTACTGTATATTTGGGCTGGGAATCTTTGGGCACCACCCGGTTGAATTCGATTCTTGAGGGTAAGGATTCGATACAGAATAGATTCTCGATTCAAAATCAATACTTTTTCAATAACATTAGGTGCCTGTTCTATGATTAACTACATTCCTCCAAAAATGTGTTAAAAATCTCAAATACATTTCTATATTACTTAAAAGAAAGCTGGTTGTGTTAGAAAAAAGTTCCACCCTAACATTTAATAAAGGCAAATACAAATAAGGCAAGAGAAGTATACAACACTTCTCTTTTCTAGCAGATATGATCATCAACATATTGATTTGCCTGAGTGGCAGGGCAGGAGAAATAAAAAAAAAAAGGAAGACATTTTTCATTACAAATAAGAATTGCGTTTAATTCTAAAAATCACATTTTTTGACACCGCTAATAGTCAGATATTTCTGTGTATTGATGACTGACTGATGATTGTGTGACGATATTCACAGTTTTTTTTTTTTTCCAGATTATTGACATTACTTTGTGTACCGTTTTTGGACGCTGTATTTTAGCTGTAAAAAGTGTCACCCAATCTGCTGTATGTGTCTTTGGTTCCCCTTTTTAAGGAACACTTTAAAGATGTGGAGGTTGCTTTGCATTAGTGAAGAAAAATCCTAAAATGCCGTAAAATGGGATAAACGTTGATCACACATACAAAAAAATCACACAATAATGCCTGATAAAATGCCAAAACGTTATGACAGAACACCTCAAAAAACTGAATGGAATTTTTCATTATTTTTAAAGAATGTACATTAAAACAAAGAATGTGGGTTTACAATATTAACTAAGAATGACAAAACACTTTAAAGCGACCAAAAAAGACCATATGAGCATCACTCCCTTTTACATCCCAGACCACCTACTCAATCGATTGATCTTTTGCAATAAAGCAAAATGCAAGAAAGATGCAACAAACACGGCAAAACATCAATGCAAAAAATAAAAAAGATCCACATATCTGGTATAATATAATTTTTCCGCAGAACAGAACTTTCTTGTAGAAATCTGCTTGCACGTCTGTCCCTGACATCCCTTGCTGGCTGCTCTGTAAAGAAACCCTGCTCAGTCTGCTTCATGCCCTGTCTGCCTGGAGCTTCTGTAACCTAGTCCCTATGATTTCCTTAATGACCCGGATATCACTCAAAAGCGCAGAGTCCAACCATTGGAATACATTCTATAATTCAGAACTTACAGTAATTTCAAAACGCCACTTCACATTATATTGTTAAAACTAAAAGTCAAAGTACCAATGATTGTCACACACACTAGGTGTGGTGAAATTTGTCTTCTGCATTTGACCCACGCCCTTGTTCACCCCCTGGGAGGTGAGGGGGGCAGTGAACAGCAGTGGGAATATTTTTTTGTGATTTAACCCCCAATTCCAACCCATGATGCTAAGTGTCAAGCAGGGAGGTAATGGGTCCCATTTTTATTGTCTTTGGTATGACTCGGCCGGGGTTTGATCTCAGGGCGGACACTCTAACCACTAAGTCACTGAGCAGGTAATTGGTAGCTACAGTTTTGAGGTTAAAAGTTAAAAAAAAAGATTTTTGAAATGTCTGCCGGGTCGCAGGCTTATTTTGCCCAGGTCTGGCTTATAGGGAGAGGCAGCCCTGGGTGTAGTTTGCCGAAGTTGCAAGTGCACCACCATTTTTTTCCTAATATACCACTGATCCAAAGTTATATTTTGTATGTTAGGGTAAACTGATAAGATTTATTCCACTGTCAGTGACGTAACGATGATAGCAGGGCAGCTGCAGAGGTGTTTAAGGGTGTGTGCATGCGCCTGCGTGTGTCTGATTTAATTAGATGAATAATAATGAATCCTAGATTAAATCCCCTAGATGTCTCAGCTGTAGTACCCCCACCCCAACCTCCATTACTATGGCAACGGATTGACTTCCTCCTGCCAATTGGATCCAAACCAGAGCAGCTATTATGGGCTACAGGAGATGGTGGTTAAAGAGGGGCAAAGAAGAGGGGCCCTACTGCCCAATGACCTTCTCTCTCAGCATCGCTGCAGATGGCCTGAATGCCACTTCTCCATTTCTACGAACTACCATTGTTCATCCCATCCTCTCTCTTCCTTAGTGCCACCTCTCATCCAGCCCTTCGACATTCCCTCTACCTCAGTGGGGAAGCTCATCTACATCGCTTGTGTGGTGTCATCCGGGGACATGCCTATACGCATAACCTGGCACAAAGACGGCCAGCTCATCGTGCCGGGCCCCATCTCTGGCGTTGCGATCGAAACCAAAGAGTTCATGAGCTCCCTGCAGATCTCCAAGGTGACGCTCAAGCACAACGGAAACTACACCTGCATCGCCAGCAATGCTGCCGCTACTGTCAGCTGGGAGCGGCAGTTGATCGTTACCGGTGAGGATGACATGACTATTAATTGAGTTTTAATAGCTGTATTCTTTGCATAGGGATTCTGTAAGCTATTTCAAAAACACTCTGTTTTTATTCAAGGAGTTGATTACGATATTGTGTCTCTCAGTGCCCCCGCGTTTTGTGGTGCAGCCCAACAACCAGGACTGCATCTACGGTAAAGCTGGTGTGCTCAACTGCTCTGTAGAGGGTTATCCACCTCCGAAGGTCATGTGGAAACATGCAAAAGGTAAAATAATAACTGCATTTAACACGGAACATCATAAATAAGTTATAGCTTTAACACGTATTTATGTTGATTGGCAACACTAAATTGGCCCTCGTGTGTGAATGTGAGTGTAAATCTTATCTGTGTTGGCCCTGTGATGAGGTGGCGACTTGTCTAGGGTGTACCCTGCCTACCGCCCGAATGCAGCTGAAATAGGCTCAAGCACCCTCCGTGACCCCTGAGAGGGACAAGCGGTAGAAAATAGATGGATGTATTTATGTTGTGTTGTCCAACAGGTGTAGGAAACCCCCAGCAGTACCACCCAGTCCCCCTAACTGGTCGGATCCAGATCATGTCAAATGGATCTCTGCTGATCCGACATGTGCTTGAGGATGACCGCGGATATTACCTTTGTCAGGCCTCCAATGGAGTAGGCTCCGACATCAGTAAGAGCATGATCCTTACTGTCAAGAGTAAGTGTCAATCATTTTTTTCTGCATTGAAATCGGTTCTTTTTATGACTATCCCAAAGTGCATAGTGTATATTGCACACTGAGATTTTAGGTTGGGAATCGACTCTTGCAAAATGCATTTTTTGCCCCAGGGTAATACTACACTCTACCAAACCTAATAAAAACACGCCTCTGTCCTTAATTGGGGGTAGATTTACTATTGATGAATGGGTTCCATCTGACAGTCTGTGTGCTGTCCAATGTTTTGGTGTAGAAAAGGGCTGATGAATTAGTGATGAAAACAAAACCACGGGAACCCCTACGATCAATAATCTGTCTGAGCGCTGTGGAGAGAGAAGACCTCTGGAAGGAGACGCACAGGAAAGATGCTGCAAAACATGGCCAGCAGGGCTTCAAGCGTGAAATGTAAATGGAGAAAGAAGAAATACAGATGTCTATAGATTTGTAATATATCCTCTGTTTCCACCAGCTCATTCCCGCTCCCTTGTACCATTACATCTTTTAATGCTGTTTGTCACACTGACTCGTGTCAATGATTATTCTCAGTTCCTGCCATGATCACCAGCCACCCCAACACCACAATGGCGAGAAAGGGCCAAACCAAGGAGTTGAACTGCACAGCTCGTGGCGAGCAACCCATCATCATCCGCTGGGAAAGAGGGGACACGGTCATCGACGCCGAGAGAAACCCCCGTTACTCAATCACCATCAACAAGAAGGGGGATGAAGTCATCTCCACCCTGAAGGTTAGACACGGAAGGGTTATTTTATGTCCAAAAAGACTATCCTACAATGTTGTCCTCTGATCTGAGGTGACCTTAGATGGAACTTATGGAGATGGAAATCAAACCAAAAATCTTCATGTCTCTGTGGAAACCCGATGACTACCGAGTCACCTGACTCTCAGCATAATACAAATTAATTACTGTAACACAATTAGGGCTGCAGCTATCGATTAGTACTTAAGTAATCTATTGATTTGTGTGTTCGATTAATCGCGTAATCGGATAAAACACACCTTACAGCCTCAATGCAAATTTTTTCTGCTTGCCATAACCTAAATTCATTCTTTTTTCTAATAAATGCAAACCTCTACTTGTCTGTTGTCTTTAGGAGCAGTACAGCTGAAGCCAGGGCCCGCTCCTGACTATACTGGGGCCCTAAGCACAATGTATTTTGAGACCTCCCCCATTCCTCTACAAAAAATGTTAGCATTTTTTTTTCATGTGAAATTAATTTTATACTTTAATAATAAAACCTGAATTTAACTTGATGCATGTACAGTATTGTACTCAAATTCAAAGGAAATAAATTGTTCAATAATTACATTTTACCGCAAAATAACAAATGTAATTAAAACATAAATGTGCATTTTTTCCTGACACATCTCCTAGTAGGACTGTCGAACAGCCCAGCATGTTACGCTGCACGCCGCAAGGATCAATGTTAATGACTGGGGAAATGTGCCATCATATTCTTATCAGTGACATAGTAAGAAGGGGCTAGAAATATGTTTGTGGGAAAATTTCATATGAAGCACCTTTTCCTTCATTTATTAATAATTTACTTGCGTTTACTCACATAAAACAGAGTCGGGGGGCCCTACCACAGAGCATGATCTGCGTACTGTATACGGAAGGGCCGCCCTGGCCCAGAATTAGTTGTGCCATATATTTACAATATGTTGCTGAACTTTATTCAAAAGACCAGGTAAGAGGGATTTATACATGGCTATATTTTTTGTATCCTGTATACAATATAAGGAAGTATTGCTATGCTTGAAATTGGGATAATGATGTACACATAATTAGCATTTGTAGTATTTTACACTAAATACCACCAAACTACCTCATACCATTGCACACAACATAACACGATTGTTTAATAACACAACACCCTGCTCAATGTGACTTCTTTTTCCCTTTGTTTTGGGTTTAATTTTTTACCAGTGGTGCAATATTCTTGTTGACTTGCACTATATATTATTTATGGCTGGCTGCTACCTGGCCCTTGGTAACTAACCAATTTTGTTCCAAGCATATAAGTGTATTTTATTGGGATGACAAATGGACACCTTGAACCTTTTAGTCAGCTGGCCTTTTCGACATATTGTTTTTATTTATGAATCTGAATTTATTTATTTATTCTTTTTGTGTTCATTGCTCCTTGTAGCTTAACCCAGCTGAAAGAGGAGATTCTGTCTTCTTCTCCTGCCACGCAATAAACTCCTATGGAGAAGGCAGAGGACTCATCCAACTCACTGTGCAAGGTATAGTGCGTAGCGACCACATACAAACCAGCATCTAATGAAGCTCTGGGGGAAGAAATCTAATCGCTCCTGTTTTGCCTGCACACACAAACACAGAACCACCGGATCCCCCTGAGTTAGAAGTGAGGGAGGTGAAAGACCGGAGTATGAACCTGCGCTGGATCCAAAGATTTGATGGGAACAGCATCATAACAAGCTATGACATTGAGTACAAGAACAAATCCGGTAGGTAACTAAAATCAAAACATTACTTGTTTTATGATTTATGTCATTAAAAACTTCAAACGGCTAAAACTTTTCAGACTCCTGGGACCACATGTATACAACCAGGAACATCTCACCCACCAACAACCAAGCCAACATTGTGGAGTTGCACCCGGCCTGCGTTTACAGCATCCGCATGTATTCCTACAACAAGATTGGGCGTAGCCTTCCAAGCAAAGAGCTGACCATCAGTACAGAAGAAGCTCGTAAGTAAACAAAATGTTATTAAGGAATTATGACAGTCATAATTCACTGGTTATTTTTGATCGCCAGCACCCGATGGGCCCCCGATGGATGTAATCCTGCAGCCTATGACATCACAGAGCATTCGGGTCACATGGAGGGTAAAGCAAGTCTTTTGGAATATTTCCGTCTTTAAAGACTGTGAATGCTTAGCAAGAAAACGAGTAACGTATGATATCGGCTTGCATCTAAAATATCAGACATAAGCTCCGATACAAAACAAATCACACTTAATTGATAAAGCACTTTTCTTACATAAAAAAATGCAATGCAAAGTGCTTTACAGATTCAAAAACAATACCCCGATGACCCAGTTCCCCCATTATCGGCCACACATGCACGAACACAAATACCAAACACATATGCAAATATATGAACAAATGAATGCATGGCTGAGTACAGAGGAGACATGTGAGTAAACACTACCACAGGAGCCATCTGCATCAGTAGGTCATCAGACCACGGCCGCCAGGATGGTGACACACAGCGCTCCCACAGGATGGCCGATAACCCCTGCTGCAGATGGCTCCCTCTGAGGAATGCTGAAAAGTAAGAATAATAAAAACCTATAAAATAGTATGAACCATGAGTGGAGATAATGCATAAAATACAAGTAATACATATAAACATAAAAAAATACATGAGTCTGAGTCCGATATTTTACTTTTGGATTCTTCAGACGAAGAAGATGAATAACATCATAGTTAGCCCAATCTCACAGACTTCCACCTGAGGGCTGGGCCGATAAAACAATAACAGAATATATTTGATTATATATATGTGTGTGTGTGTGTGTGTTTGTGTGTGTGTGTGTGTGTGCGTGCGTGTGTGTATATATATATACATATATATACATGTATATATATATATATATATATTTATATCAAATATCTAATAAATAAATACAACTAAATAAAATATTGTATAACCAATAAGATAAAAAGTAAAAGTAAAATAGGCTTCAAGATATTTAATTAATGTTAAGTAAAAGCCAAATCTAAAAGGTGGGTCCTAAGCCAGATCTTAAAAACATGAACAATCCCTGCAGCACTGAGGTCTTCCGGCAAGCCGTTCCATAGAAGGCGACCATAATAGTGGAAAAAATGCCATCCCGTGACTTTGTGTCCTGACTTTTGGAATAATTAGGAGATGAGTGCCGGTGGATCTTAGGGCCTGGGAAGGTGCGTAGGGTAAAAGCAAATCTGAAAGATAAAAAGGCCCAATACCATAAAAACATGTACAAAACCATAAGAAGAACCTTAAAATCCCGAAACATACCAATGCACAGATTTTAAAACTGGTATAATATGAGGTCGCCTTCTGGGTCTTAGCCAGGACATGTGCCGCTGAATTTTGGAGTAGTTGTAAATGGGCAATAAACTTTTTAGGAAGACCAAAAGCAGGGCGGTACAATAATCTATACGACTTGCAATAAAATCATGCATTAGCGTCTCTGTGTTGCCCTGAGAGAGAATTGGGCAAACTCTGGCAATATTCTTAAGATGATAAACTATTTTTGTTATATTTTTTTATATTTGGTATAAAGTTCAGAGTAGAGAACGTCGCCTAGATTTTTCACTTGGATTAATGGAGTTAAAGTAAATGTTTGTAGTTTTTCTCAGAGCCTCAGGGTCAATGACTAAAATGTCTGTCTTGTCCTGGTTAAGCCGTAAAAGGTTATCTGCCATCTAAGATTTAATACATACAAAATGCAATTAAAGAGTATCAGATGGTCTTGTTTCATCAGGAAGGCATGGAAATATACAACTGTGTCATGAGCATAACTGTGGAAACTAACTCCATGTCTCCTGATGACACTGCCAATTGCAATCATGTAAATATAAAAAAAAATAGGACCTAAAATTGATCCTTGAGAAACACCACATGTGATTTCATGGGTTTTTGAGGAGCATGTATCCATACAAGCAGTCCGGCAGTACGTTTACCTTTGCAAAGCTAGATAGCCAATTAACATCTGAATGTCCTCTAATAAGCACACACAGTTGGTATGTTATTGTATTTTAGTGAAGTCATTTACAAAAGGTAAACATTGTAGGCTATAGGCTAGTAGCAGACAGCAGCTACACAACAGCCAAGCACACACATCGCAGCACACATGCTTAACATACAATATGTAATAAGTTATCTTAATTGAACAGCATTGCAGTCTAAAACAGCCCATTTATCAATATTATCCAGTATCAAATAATTATATTAGCATACGACTTACACATTTATAGAGTCTGAGGCAGAAGTGTACAAACGTATTATAAAGTATTTGGTAACAAACGTGTTTGCATCATTCAATTTACTGAGTCATGAGTAGAGATGTATACCGAGTACCGGTATTTTTTGGTACTGGTTCCCAATTGGCTCAGTCTAAGAGGACCGTTAAGATTCTGGACATTCGATATGGCTATAGGTATCTTTTTCATCCAGCTGACCTTTGTAATTATGACGCATTGTCACATTCAGTTCAGGTGCTGCTGGTAGACAGAAGAATTCAGCTTGGAATAATCATAAATAAGGAAGCAAGACAACACAAAAGTTTGTAACACATCAATATATCCTCATCAAAAGTCCCTCAAAGTCATGGATGCTAATAGTTAGTGTCAGGATTTACTTGAAACTGCCTCTGCCGCGCTTCATCAACCGTACTCCGAGCGTTCCAGGTTGATATTAATCTACTTAAAAAGTGAAAAATTGAATTATTATAATCCTCTATTAAGTTTCTTTAAATAAATACAGCATCATCTGAAAGGTTTCCATTCTGTTTTGTCTCTTGACTGTACAAACTTGACAATTGCTCACTGAATCTTTTTATTTACAGTATAAAATACACACTACACATACACATACATCAGTCGGTAGCTGTCAACACTTAATATAACCTGTGGTCTGTCACTCAAATACATCACCTACCTAAAATACTAATTGACTGTATTGATATGTGGTATATTTTAAAGGACATTAAAAGGGCGTTTCCTGCACATGAACGCCATACCTAAATAATATTTCCATCTGAGGATAATTGTAATTCATAGAAACACAGTGATGGATCTGTGGTTTTTGCAGGATGATGACATAATTGCATTAGCAAAATGTTTAAGACATAAATCAATCTTCCATGTTAAATTAACCCTTTGAATCCATTGTACGTCAGTGTTTATTCTGTTATTTTTATCAACAAATCTCTTTAAGGCTCCAAAGAAAGAGCTGCAAAACGGTGTGATCCGCGGCTACCAGATCGGCTACAGGGAAAACGGGCCAGGCAGCAATGGCCAGTACAGTATTGTGGAGATGAAGGCTACGGGAGACAGTGAAGTGTACACCTTGGATAACCTCAAAAAGTACGCCCAGTACGGAGTGGTGGTCCAGGCCTTCAACAGAGCTGGAACAGGCCCTTCTAGTACTGAAATCAATGCTACCACTCTGGAAGATGGTAAGGGGGCAGCTTAAGGTGACAAGATGATGAGGGAGTAGGAAAGAGTGTATAAGATGCTACAAAATATGCATTAGCTTTCCTTGCTGAGTAAAGTAGCAATGGGGCAGCAGCACATTAGTCAAACATCCTTCTGTACACACACGCACACATATGTACACTAAAAATGGTTGAATTAGATTTGCAGCACATCCCCCCGTGAAGCTTTCTACTTTAATTAACACCCTCATTAGGCTGGTAGAGGCCCAGGGAGGAACAAGGAACCTTATTACGCTCATTTTTCGCCTCCCTTTTCTTGTCCTCCTGCTGCTTTTGGGTCCATCTTTGTCCAACACGGCCAATCCATGAATGTGTTATTTTTTTCATGTACTCTGACAATCTTCTCACTTGTTATGGTTGCGTGTTTCACATGCTTGTGACTGACCAGATAGGTCACTTACCTCTGTCATTGCATTAACGATGAACATAATTGTCTTTTTATATATTTCATCCTCCATATTGAATCCCACCACACCCTCATTTGCATATGAACTCCTAAATGTGTAGCTCTGTTACTATGCACTCAGCTCCCTTGATGCTTTTCCAGACCCCCCACCCCCCATCAACACCTCACAAAGACACCTTTCCTCCATTTCTCTAAAAGCTTGTAGAGAACAAGAGGCCATTGAGAGCTAGTTGGAGTTTATTGGATGGATTTATTTGTGCAGTGATTTCCAATGGTTTGTTGTGTTGAGTAATTCTTCAAATCTCAGCAAAGCTGGATTCGTCGAGTCGTTTTAATGACAGCAATAACGCAAGCGACTGATAACCTAAAAAGTCACATATTTGCCAGATGCAGCACTAACACTCCACTCGTCTGTCTCCTCAGTTCCCAGTGAACCCCCACAGAATGTGAGAGCCATCTCGGTGACTTCAGACGAAGCGGTGATCACATGGGCAGAGCCTCCACGGCTGACACTGCACGGTGTGCTGAAAGGCTACCGGGTTGTGTTTTGGTCCCTCTTCCCCGACGGAGGTGGGTGCTGTGGGGGCCGGGCACAATGGCCAATGCAGAGTAATTATCATCTATCTCATTCTAAATTTCACCAGCCCTCTCACCTCATTGTCAATGTTGTTGACGTGTGTGTCTTATCTCATTGAGCACTTCCTATTTTTGTGTACTTATGATTTGTTTACTGTAGTTAAATGTTTTGTCTGTTCTTGTTGTAATATTTAAAAATGTTTGCAGTGGAAAGGTGGCAAAATAAAGTGCGCTCAAGTTCAAATGCGCTGCTTGCATTGTAAACTGCACACTTACTGGTAGGAATGGGTACTGAATTCGGTACTTCTATGGGTACTAACCAAAGTCCTTTGTTACTAACGGCTCCCGATTCACGAAAAATTAAACAGTGCCATATTTCGATACCTTTGTTGCACTTGACGTCACATCCAGTTAAAAACTCGGGACCGGCTCGAGTACTTGGCCAGCAAACAAGCAGTTAAGCACTCACGACCAACAAAGCAAAAAGAAGGCGCTCAAATAGGCCTATGACGATATTTGATTAGTCAATTAACCAAACGATAAATGAAAATTTTGTCTGTAACTTTTTCACCGTTTGTAATTGCCATATGCACATATTTTTACTGCGGAAAGAGGCAGAGATATCATCTCTCTTAGCAGCAGCTGTGGGCACGTGTACTACATGTACATAAAAAGTAATGATAACTGCTGTAAAACTCCAGACAGTTAGTATTACCGTATTGAATTAAAATAATCAGATAACCGTGATTGATAACTGCACCTTGATGAACTTACTGAAGGACTAGCGTCAGCTTATAAGCTTGCTTAAACGCTATCATGATTAAGAGAAATCAATGTCAAGAAATGTATGGAACTGAAAACCTTCAGCAGCATAGATCACAATAGTCCGGAATTAGATAAGGATGTAGATCCATCCATTCATCCATTACAATTTTTTATTTCATATTTCAAAAAAATATATATATTATTTATTTTTTTATTAAATCAACATAAAAAACACAATATACACTTACAATTAGTGCACTAACCACAAAAACCTCTCTTTTTCATGACAAAAACGTCCCTTTTTCATGACAAAGAAAAGAAAAAAAAAGGATTTCCCATCCAGATTGTTCTAGGCGCAAAGATGAAAAGCCAGCATGTGTGATGGAATGGCGGTGTATTATTGGCCAAGGCATGGGTAACTTACACATCTGTGAAGGCACCATTAATGCTGAAAGGTACATACAGGGTTTGGAGCAACAACAAGTAAATGCCAAGCTACGTGTTACAACAGTGTGGTTTTGTAGTAAAAGACTGGCCTGCCTGCAGTCCAGACCTGTCTCCCATCGAAAATGTGTGGCACTTTATGAAGCGTAAAATACGACAGCGGAGACACCGTACTGTTGAAAGACTTAAGCTCTACATAAAACAAGAATGGGAAAGAATTCCACTTTCAAAGCTTCAACAATTAGTTTCCTCTGTTCCCAAACGTTTATTGAGTGTTGTTAAAAGAAAAGGTGATGTAACACAGTGGGGAACATGCCCTTTCCCAACTATTTTGGCACGTGTTGCAGCCATGAAATTCTAAGTTAATTATTTGCAAAAATAAATTAAGTTTATGAGTTTGAACATCAAATATCTTGTCTTTGTAATGCATTCAACTGAATATGGGTTGAAAAGGATTTGCAAATCATTGTATTCCGTTTATATTTACATCTAACACAATTTCCCAACTCATATGGAAATGGGGTTTGTATAATGACCGCTAGCCATTGTATTCGGGCAGAATGGCAAGTTTAGTTTAATCTGTTATTGTGAGAAATATAGATATTATTTGTTAAATCTGTTCTCTTAAACCACTATTGGTAAAATTTATTAGTCGTTCATATATTTATTGGTTAAAAATATGTATAAGTTTGGAGCCCGCTGAAAACTGCACCTTGGCAATTGTCTTTTCGTAATACTGTTAATATTGTCCATGCAAAGAAGTGAGTGGGTTGGCTATAGATGTATTTTTTTTGGTGTCTTGTAATTTATGTTTTCATGTTTATGACAGAGTAAAACACAGTCCAAATGATGATGAACATTTCTGAAATGTCCTCCATTATTTTGCACAGAGTGGGGAGAGATGCAAAACATCACCACCACACGTGAACAGGTGGAGCTGCGAGGGTTGGAGAAGTTCACCAATTACAGTGTTCAGGTGCTGGCCTACACCCAGGCTGGCGATGGGGTCCGCAGCAATGTCCTGTACATCCAAACCCGCGAGGATCGTGAGTATACACGCTTAAGGAATTCCCATAATCATTTTGCTAAAAATCAGAAAAGAAGTATTTATAGTTTGTGCTTGTTGGTACAAAAGATAAGGGAGTAGATAAATGGGTGCTTGGGGTATCTCAAACCCGTGACAAAAGCTCATTTATGCTAGGAAGCTCCATTAGCAGCGCTAATGAGAATTAAGAGGCTTTGGGTACACGGCTCAGGGCTGAGTGAGGCCTGTTGGGAGACGCTGTGGGGGAGGGATTCGCACTCTCGCACAGCGCATAGCGCACAGGAGTCAACCATCATCCCGAGTCTATATCCTTTCCACCAGCCGTCTTGCCATAGGCGGAGGGATTAACTGTTCTTGGATTAGAAATAATTAATTTTGTGCTTACACCATTGGTGGCAGGATTACAGTCAGATCCATGTCTCTTTATAAAGGAGGGGTCCTGGGTGGAAAACAAGCACCGAAGATATGATGATAGAAGCATTATACAGCCTATTGTGTGTCTTGAGGACTCCCTCAAGATGAGTGTATTACACTTTCTACTGTCACTTGTCCCCCTCTTATCAGAGCAATAGATCATAATGGACCGATTGTGTAGTTGGCTCTGTTTTCTTTGCACCGTTGTGCTGCTCCTCTACATCATGACACAGGCCACACTGATTGGACTGCAGGCTGTTTGTCTGCCTGGAATCCTGGGCAGATTTTGGGCACCAGATGGGGTTTAAATACCGCCCCACCCCTTTCCCTACTATATGGTTGTGCCACAGAGTTTCAGTTATGATAGTGACAAGTGCTTCCTCACAACCACAGCCACCCATCATCATTCATCCCTTTGCCTCTCTTGTAAAAGCTACCCTGCTTCATCCTATCTGAGAACTGAGGCTGAATGACGGGATCAGGGGGTCCTTGAATTTAGGGGGAAAAAAGGAATGTGGAGAAGGATTTACCAAGGCTTGGTATTACACTGCAGTGTAGCCCTGAGATGAGGCCCACTGTCAGCTGCACCTAATATTTATGTCAGATCTTGAATAGGTTTGACACGGTGAATCCCACACTGTATAGCTCAGCACACAAAAGCCTCTCATGCCATCCAGTGCCCTGCTGTGTTTACTCTAAAGTGAGCATGCATTCTAAACTCTCCTAAGGCTTTAGCTTGGTTGCTTACAATGGGGCGTATTAGGTGGCATCCAGTGTCAAGCTGAAGTGGCTGACAGAGGATCAGACGCTAGTGTCTAATCTGTTTGAGAGTTAGGAGAACGCTGGGTGTCACAGCGTCAGAACTGCTGACCAAGGTCTGAACGAACATATGTCACCACTGGCCATGCAAAAGCACTTCTTTCAAGTCCTCCCGGAGCGGCTTAGTGCAGGATAAGACTGGAAATCTGCAAACAAGCCTGATCACTTTAATAGGCATCCGCCACAACAACACGCATGAATGCACATGAATGTACAATTCATGCCTGCTTTTTTGATCTGCATGTTTTTTTCCCGTAGTTCCTGGTCCTCCAGCTGGCATCAAGGCAGTTCCCTCTTCTTTGAGTAGCGTGGTCGTGTCCTGGTTGCCTCCCCAGAAACCAAACGGTGTCATCCGCAAGTACACCATTTACTGCTCCAGTCCAGGATCTGGACAGCCGGTGAGCACGTCCGTTCTTGGTGGTCACTGATTCAAACATTATTAACTCAACCTTTGTGCACAAATGTGCAGTTGTTTTTTTGTCACTCTTTTACTGTGTTGCGCCATCGCCTTATTTCCTGCCCTCCCAGATGAACAGATGAGGTTGTCTTGGCAACGTGATGAGACGTAGATATGCAAATGAGGCCGAGAACAAGCTCACACATGCACACTGCCGCATCGGAGAGGCGCACAGACATCACATTTCAGCCATTTGCTATTTATACACCCGTGTGTGGCGTTTCACTTTTGGTTATATCACGTGCACACAAGCAGCATCACACAATGAATTCTGATATCTCCCCCTTTGTTGTTATTCCAAAAAATGCTCCTCAATTTCTCTGCATGAGTGCCATGTAAATGAGCATGGGCTGGGAAGACGGGTAGGGAGGGAGGCTGAAAGAAAGACACCATTAGAGGTAGGCACAGACCGAGGGGGAATGGGGGTGGGGGGTAAGAGAAGGGGAGAGAGTGACAGACGGGCAGGGAAGGAGGGAGGAGCAGAGGCGGGTATCAGTCACATCGAGATGAGAGTGCTTTTGTCTGTCTTTTCATTATCTCCCTGTATCACTCCCTGGATCACCACAACACTGCCGCTATTCTGGTGGAATGTTCGCACCCCCTCCACACACACACACACACACACACACACACACGTCGTCCGTCTCTCAATCCCTCCATCCTCTTCGCCGATTTAGACAGAGAGGGAAAGGGAAAAGCAAACGCTGAAGGAGCCGTAGATGAGCCCTAAAGAGATGAACAGATTAAAAAGGCAGAACAGGGGATGTACCTGAGAGAATGTTGTGTTTTTGTGCGTTTTTTTTGTGTGCCTGTAAGTGTAGAAATGTTTTACAGAAATATTTGTAGGAATTTGAGGCATTTACTAAACGGAGAAATTATTTAATTTGATTACCCTGAGAAGGACAAGCGAAAGAAAACGGATGGATGGACATACAGTGACATAAAATGGTTTCATTTACAACAAATAATTGTGATTAATGATTTGTTTTTGTTGTAGAACTGCACTATTTATTAGGGCTGCGAATCTTGGGGTGTCCCTTGATTCGATTCAATATCGATTCTTGGGGTCACGATTCGATTCAAAATAAAAAAAATGTTTTCAATTCAACACGATTCTCGATTCAAAAACTATTTTATCCCTATGTAAAAAGATTCTCTATTCATTCAATAGATAGGATTTCAGCAGGATTTACCCCAGTCTGCTGACATGCAAGCAGAGTAGTAGATTTTTGTAAAAAGCTTTTATAATTGTAAAGGACAATGTTTTATCAACTGATTGCAATAATGTAAATTTGTTTTAACTATTAAACGAACCAAAAATATGACTTATTTTATCTTTGTGAAAATATTAGACACAGTGTGTTGTCAAGCTTTTGAGATGCGATGCAAGTGTAATTCACGGTGACACTATTTTTCTTTTTTTCTTTTTTTTTTTTATAAATGTCTAATGATAATATCAATGAGGGATTTTTAATCACGGCTATGCTGAAATTATTTATAACTAATATTGATACTGTTGTTGATAATATACATTTTTGTTTCACTACTTTTGGTTTGTTCTGTGTCGTGTTTGTGTCTCCTCTCAATTGTTCTGTTTATTGCAGTTCTGAGTGTTGCTGAGTCAGGTTTGGTTTTGGAATTGGATTGCATTGTTATGGTATTGCTGTGTATTGTTTTGCTGGATTGATGAAAAAAAAAAAATCAATTTTTTTAAAAACGAGAATAGATTCTGAATCGCAAAACGTGAGCCTCGCGATTCAAATTCGAATTGATTTTTTCCCACACCCCTACTATTTATTACTAAGGGTTTTTTTTAATACTTTCATTACCTATAAAAAATGACAAAAATCTGTATGAGGTTTTTTTCTACCGTAACACATTTGACACTCAAAATAATATTTATGTTTATGAATATCAAAATCAATATTTAATTGGTCTGAATCAGTTTTTAAAGTCAAATGAAGGATTTTTTTATATTCTTAAAATGATTTTCTAAAATATGGCACCATAGCATAATAATCTGAAGTAAAAATCTAGAACAGTGGCGTCAAATTCCTTTTCATTGAGGGCCACATCACAGTTATTGTGACCCTCACAGGGCGGCTTGTAATAATAATTATCTATGAATATTAATGTGTAATCCCATCATGATATTACATGATTGCCTATGCATTTGATGACATTATTACAAAATTGATGGATAACTTGTTTTGAAATCATAACTCAAGGTGAAAAGCAAATATTTTAAATATTTATTTTTATTTTAACACCACCCATCCATCCATGTTTTACCACTTGTCCCGTTCGGGGTATATGCACATAATATTAAAGATAAAGACATGCAAATGCATGCACTGCATGCATTTTTTTCTGTTAGAATTAAAAGAGCGAATACATTTAGTTAGAAAGATGAAGTGTGTTTTTGATCTCAAGGTTTCTGCGGATAAAACAATGTGGCGTGCCAAATCTGCCCCCGGGCCTTGAGTTTGTCTGAAAATGTAACAAAATATATGTGCAAAATAGATTAAAAATTGTTAGAAAACAATCAAAAACATTAATAAAAATAAGAAAGAGAAAGAAGAGAAAAAAAAAATAGAGATGATGTTGAAGATTTAACTATACAAAGAAAAAACTTGAGACATCTATATATTAATTAGTGTTAATTAAAAAAAGTAACATAATGTTTACTACCTACAGATTTGAAGGACTTAACTTCATTGTGAGTGGATGTTTGATAAGAGTGTACTCAATCGATCTAAAAGAATCTCTTGTGTAAATTGTTATAGAAGACTAATTTTCACTTCATCAGGCGCCTAGCGAGTACGAGGTCAACCCAGAGATGCTCTTCTACCACATAACACACCTGAGTCGAGGCAAACAATACCACATCTGGGCTGCAGCCGTGACGACCGCCGGACGGGGCAACATGAGTTCAAAGGTCATCGTGGAGCCTGCCGGGAAAGGTGAGTCCCGAGAACAAGCCTTGTGGAGGTTACGAGGCAGTGCGTCTTTAAAGATGGCTATTAAACAGCAACATGATCTGTTCACACATCACTTTCATCACTCGCCCTCCTTCTCGCTCTGTCTGCGCTCCGGCTATTGATTGACAGCCGTAGTATTGATTGAAGTGCCAGCTCTGTTGCAACAAACGTTTTTGTTAATTATGTGGTGATGAACAGAGCCTATCTCGTAAAATGACCCATGGGGAGAGAGGTAGCAAGTTAGAATCAATAGAGGGGAGGATCTATGGGTTGAAGATAGACTAGAGAGACTAGGAGGCCGAAGGAGGGGCGAATGAAGTTCTTCCTCTCCGACAAACTGGTCCTCTTGTATAGTAAACAAAGATGGGGACTACGACATCATGAAGGTTAAGAGTTTGTTTGGGTGTCAAATACTCAGCTGCTTCTGTGCCATTTCTTTGCAGTCCCAGCCAAAATATTGTCCTTTGGGGGTACTGTGACCACGCCCTGGATGAAGGAAGTATGTCTACCCTGTAAGTCTGTGGGAGAACCAGCACCAACCATCAAATGGACAAAAGACAGGTCAGAGTTGGCCATGTACAGTACAAGTCTCAGCTTAATGACTCGTTGTGGATCCAGCATTAATAATCTAAGCGTGCAAAACTCAGCTAAGACCCAAACACAAAGATATGTCATAAGCGTGTCAAATGTTTTTCGCATTAAGTTATAATTATAATATTTCTATTTTTATTAATTATTTTTTTTATAAAATGAAAATAAAATGTATTCATATTTCATTATTTGTACAGAAAACCCTTGTTTATTGCTGTTAATTGGTCCCGGTCCTGACAGTGGTAAATGCATTCATTATAAATAGAATATTTTCATAACTATAGCATAAAAACTATTTACCATCTTTTAAATACCCTTTTAACATTATGAGAGCCCTTTAGACACAAAATAATACCCATATAGTCAGTCACCTTTTACATTGGTTTAATCCAATCGTTAATGCTGCCTGAGGCTAAACCCATCAGTGGCCACAATATTGAACAGCACACTTGGTTTGGGCTCATCTACTGACAAACACTACTGTAGTATTGATATTTTTATTACATGTAGCTGTTTTCATGCTTATAAATTTAGGCCAAAAATACATAAAATATTCTTCAGAAACAAGCCCCAAGAAATATGTGACAGAGTGAAGCCGTAATATGAAAAGCACAATGAGGCAAGGGACGACTATGTCACTTTTTAATGTTATTTTTATCCAAACTTTTGACTTTTTTCTCTGCACAAGCTGCCTTTTTGCTTGATTCTTTTTAATGTCCTTTTTACACTGGAAGTGAGCAAAATTTTAATGACAAAATGTGAGCAAACTTAATGTGTCAATATGTAAAAAATATGAATGATCGATGTTAGACGTTAAAAAGGTTTAGGATTAAATAAGCTATGTCTCTTCCTTCTTCTTTTCAGACATGTTGAATTGTACAAATGGAACCATGTAATTCATTTTCTTTAAAGTAACCATACAAAGTTAATTCGAAAGATTTCCGGTTTTTGTATATTTTCACCTTGTTTAAAATGTTTAGAAATAGATTTTAGGAAATAATATGTACATTTACAATTTTATGGAAATATAGAATAGACTGCCTTTTATTGTTACTATACTGTACACAGACAATGAGAATGAAGCAGCGCCTTTTGCTGTGCAAACATGCACATAGAATATTTACAGTTAGAAAAATTAAAGAAAAAGTGCTGAAGCTGCAGCATAAAATGTATTAAAAAACACACAAAAAAACAGTAAACATCCTTATAGGTACACTTCACAACAACAACAAACAAGCCTCTCTAGATTCGCTTAACTTCCTTGGGAAAGCCACCAGCTTAAGTAAACATCTGTGACATGTGTATTCCTTCCAGTGAGGACTCGGCCATCCCGGTGACAGCTGACAGTCAGCGGCAAATCTTGTCTAATGGCACACTCGCGCTGCGCTCCGTCAAAGCAGAAGATTCGGGCTACTACACCTGCACGGCCACCAACACCCTTGGATTTGACACCATCATAGTCAATCTTGTAGTGCAAGGTAAAAACACACAGAATGCAGTCTTTTTTTCCTTACTTATATATTAAGTCGCTGTACATATGTTGCCTTCCAGTTCCTCCAGACCAACCCCGTCTGACTGTCTCCACCACTTCCACCTCCTCCATCACCCTGGCTTGGATCCCAGGGGACAACGGCGGAAGCTCCATAAGAGGTAATCTTTCATGCATCATAAAAAAACATATTTTGTAAGACAAATTGTTTGCACTACTTACCTCAATTCAGAAAAATACTTCTGACTAAAAAGTAGGCAGACCCAGCTGACTGCTGCTACCTGGTGGTTAAAGGATGTACCAGCACATCCCTTTTCTGTTACAAGTACATTGAGTCTAACAGAAGTCTGTGATATGTGATCCTGCAGGATTCGTGTTGCAGTATTCAGTGGACAACACAGAGGAGTGGAGAGATGTTTTTATCAGCTCCAGTGAGCGTTCCTTTAGGCTGGACAATCTGCGTTGTGGAACGTGGTATAAGGTCAAGTTGGCGGCCAAAAACAGCGTTGGCTCAGGGCGCATCAGTGAGATCATTGAAGCCAAAACGCATGGCAGAGGTAAGCACTGGTTGTGTGGAATTAGCGGTGTCAAATTATCTCGTTAATTGCCATTTTTTCATTAAAGTCTTATTTAAAGCGTTATGTTTTTTAATCGCTAATTTGTATTGTCTATTACGCTACTGTGTCTTTCTGCCTGCGAGTTGCCTCACCTTCTTTTTGTGTTTGACTGAGAGCAACAACAGCACCGTCATGCAGCACAAAGATAACATGGAGCCACGGCAGCGTAGAGTAGACAATGCTTTTGATTTTGTTTTGCGAAGCGCGCATCCATCTATTACACAAGCTATGGCGAAATGGCATCTTTTCCAGATGTGTTTTATCCCACATTCAGCTGACCTTAAATGCCTATAACACATCTGTGCATCAATGTAGTGGTATATGACATGTACAGTGATGGGAACATTATATTTAAAATCAGAGTGAACCTACGTTTGTACTTGTAGATGAATGTTGTTTTATTTGCCCGGAATTCATGAGTAAATAACTTCATGTTATGTAGTTAAATAAGTTTAAAATATGAACTGATAAGTTTAAAATATGAAACAATTTTGCACATTGATGTATGTGTAAGAGACATCAGTCAGGAAAGCCTTTCAAAGCCCACATTTCATTCCGTTTTACAAAGTTTAACATCTAATTGTGACGGATATATACAATGATTTGTTCCTACCATTGGTAACATATTCTAGCACTGTGTATGATGATCTGTTTTATTTAGAGGAAAAGTAAAACGTTCAAAATTCAATACTTATTTGTCAGAACATTTTTTTTACGTTTTTGATGGATTAACATTAACACTTTATATGGACCTGAAGTATTATTTCACTAAATAGAACAAAATGTATCTGTTTAAATCTGATGCAACAATAAATGGCTTAATAAAGCCACCTGTTTTTGTTTAAATATCTACATTTAAATAATGTAACGAATTTCTATGATACATTACTTTTCCCAGCATTTTTTAGGTGAGATTAAAAAAGAGATTCATTATTTTAATTAATTACAGATCAATAATTAATGAATTACAGATATTTTATTCATTACTCATTTTTTTGTAATCGCTTGTGGAATATTAACATTATTAAAATGTTTTTTTGGATGATTGGATATCATGCCTATGTTTCTGATGTGATCCACAGAGCCCGTGTTCAACAAGGACCAGCCACTACTCACGCACATCAACTCCACCCATGCAGGCCTCAACCTGCAAGGCTGGACCAGCGGTGGCTGCCCTATCACTGATATGATGCTGGACTTTAGGCCCAAAGGCACTTGGGCCTGGCAGAGCTTGAAGGCCAACTCCACCACTCAGCTCTTCCTCAGTGAGCTGCGGGAGGCAACCTGGTATGAGCTCAAAATGAAGGCCTGCAACAGTGCTGGCTGCGGCAACCAGAGCTCCCAGTTTGCCACCACCGACTACGATGGGAGTAAGTGTGCCAAATATATTGTCAACCTTTTCTTGTCATTCCATTTGATTTCAAACTAATCCTGCTTACAACAGGCACAATCCCTCCCATTAAATCTGCCCGGGGGGAGGGGGATGATGTCAAAAAGCTGTTCTCCATCGGTTCCCCTGTCATCCTGGTCACCATCGGTGTCGCTTTACTCTTCATCATCCGCAAGAAACGCAAAGAGAAGCGGCTGAAACGCCTAAGAGGTGAGATGAACGAGTCTCTTAACAGCTGCATCCAGCTCTTATCTATGCATCTAATAAGATTGTGTCTTCATGCAGATGCAAAGAGCCTTGCTGAGATGCTCATCAGGTGAGAACAATCTTTATTTCTTCATGTATATTTTTTAGCAGAGCTGTCAAAGGTAACTGTTCCAACAGGATGTGTAATGACTTGTTCACCACCTACAGACCCACAGTAGTAAATATACAAAGCCCCACAAGAGGAATAAAATTCTTTATTTTAAACCTTCATATTTTGACATCGAAACAATTGGAATTGTTTCAGTCAAAATATTTTAACCATCAAGGGCATGATTTACTATAAAGGTTTGCGTGTTCAAAAACATGTGCAAACCTAATAGCACACGCAATGCTGATCGATTAAACGTGTGCAAAGTTGATTGCGTGATCATCAAAACAGCCACAATACTGGGGGGGAGAAAATATAAATATCATACATAATGCGCAATGGGATTTAGCTACACTCATCCCCGTTTCAGGAGCACTATCTTGCATCTTATTTAGCACGTTTGCAAAAGACGTGCAAACTTACAGTTCCACACATCGCTAAAAGAGAGGAGTGCTCGCGCTGCAGAGACACACGATGGACAGAGAATTCATCGTCCTATGTGTATGTTCCGACATTGTTTCGACAGCGTGGTATGGTTGGTAGAGTGGCCGTGCCAGCAACCAGAGGGTTCCTGGTTCAATCCCCAACTTCTACCAACCTAGTCATGTCTGTTTTGTCCTTGAGCAAGACACTTCACCCTTGCTCCTAATGGGTCAGGGTTAGCGTTTTGCATGGCAGCTCCCGCCACCAGTGTGTGAATGTGTGTGTGAATGGGTGAATGTCAAAGCGCTTTGAGTAGCTTGAAGGTAGAAAAGCGCTATGCAAGTATAATCCATTTACCACTTATATTTGGACGTTCAGAAAAAAAAAATATTAGACATAATCTATTCAGTAGCATTCTTTCATAATTTCATAGCTGCTGGATAATTTAAGGGCCAGACTAAAACAAGCTACATTTATATTTTTAGGGGTCATTTAATATTTTTTAATGATGTTTGTTTTTTCACATAGAAAATATATTACTTACACATATCTATATGATAAAAGCGTCTTGAAATACGCATTTTTTGCTTCTTGAGGACAGTATAGCAGCCTCCCTCCCATGAACCTTCAGCGTTAAAAAAAAGGGAAAAAGATTTGTGTAAATGTAGATGCACTGCACGACTGCCTCTAAAATGTGCATAAAAAGTGGTGCATGCTCGCTGCATGTTTGAAATCATAGCAAATTCCACAGGTAGGAGCATGATACAAGAATGTGCAGTAAATGAGTGTGATAGGAATAAACTGTTTAGTACACGCAAAAATCTTATTTAAATAAGGCAGTCAGAACTACTTTTTAATTGCACACCGAGTGTTAGTAGATCACATGCAACACACCCACTTATAATACACACTATTTAATAGATTGCACGCGCTGTTTAGCATGAGGTATTTGGATCTTAGTAAATGAGGTACCAAATTTAAAGTCTTACAGATGATTCTTTTTACAATACAGGTGCAGTGAGGTGTAAGGAAATCATTAATTTCTCAGGTTTAAACTCATGGTTATGGCTTCAATTGAATTCAAACATGCATACAGTCACATGTCTGAAAAGGAGTGGGAATAAAACACAGCTTATTGAAGCCTACCCTTTTCCCATTCCATAGTATTTCCTACACACATGTTTGTTTCCTTCCTGTGCTCTATTAGTAACACAAACAAATTCAATAGATACACAATCAATACAGTTCTCATGTGTTAATAATTTCATACATGAGAACTGTATTGATTCTCATGTCTTTCCAAAATTATGCCCCCCATTTGTGAAACAGCCTGTTGTAGGTCTTCAGGGCTGCTGAGAATGTTACAATTTTTAAAAACAAGATCAAGACCTACCTTTTTAACCCGTTGTATTAATTTTCTTATTCATCTAATAATTGCATTATATTATTAACCCCTTGTTTATCTAGTATTTATTAACTTTTATATACCACATCAATTGATTTAATTTTATCTATTTTTTACTCACATATTTATGCAATATTGATACATTTTACAAATTATTTTGCAGGACATATACTATTAGTTATTTTATCTTATCCTGTTATATTTGAGTTATTTCCAGCGTTTCTTCAGCGGGTGCCTTCTGCACCGGGGGCTTTGATGTGCCACGGCTGCTGTGGCTCTGGCTCATGAGTTCCTCGCTCTGTGCCCTAGGTCAGAGTCATTGCGGTTGTGGCCCGTCATCATGCAGCTCCTGGGGCACTCGGCTGTGTTTTCTCACCTGGTTCTTACTTGCTCAGCCAGATATGTCCTCACATGACTTTTATTATGCGTGTATGTGGGTCATGAAGGGAAATGGGGGTTGGGGGGAGGACTGAATGAATAAGCCTGGAATTATTTGTTTTTTAAATGTTTTTGAATGTATAGCACTTTGTGCTACATTTTATATGTATGAAAATTGCTGTATAAATAAAATTTAGATTTATTGATTGATATTTCAATAAATATGCATGGTGAAGAAAAAGTAATTTAAATTGAAAATTATATTTTAGCAAAGTACAAAGAATTGCAATCCGACTTAACACCATTGACTATTGCATTATTCTAATAAAATATATTGGTTAATATTGTCAAACGCGCAGGTCTGAGGCATGGAAAGAGTGATTATGTGCATTTTGTGTTGGGCTTTTTAAAAATCCGTTATGTTTCAGTTCACAAACATTTGCATTCAGCCGAAAAATTGTCCAGTCCCATGTTGATAGTGTTGAAAACTTTTGTCTAAGGTACACCTAATAAAGATTTTAAAAAACGATTTGTTAATAGCGGACAAAGCTGTTAATTGCGATTAAATATCTTAATTTTTTGACAGTCCCTAATTTTTAAGAATATTACTTTCTAGATTAAAGAAGCATGGATAAATACATCAATTGATAAACCACTTGTGTTTGTGTGCGCAGCAAGAACAATCGCAGCATCGACACGCCTGTGAAAGGTCCACCTCAGGGTCCGAGGCTACACATCGACATCCCTCGAGTTCAGCTGCTAATTGAAGACAAGGAAGGCATCAAACAGATCGGTGCGTACTTGACACAAAGGCGATCATCCATTGACATCATTAGAATTCTACACAGTGTCATGGGAACACAAGAAGATGAGTACCACCCCGGAAACAATGGTTGGGCTTGAGAAAATATAGTACTAAATAATTTTTACCTTGTTTACGACGACGCCGTCGGACTGCCTGACTAACATGAACATGAGCTGTTTTCGACATAATGGACATTGAAACTAGCCATTGCTTGCCCATCTTCTTGCTCATCTTTCTTTGGGGGCCACATTACAGTTATGACTGCCCCCAGAAGACCACATGTAATAGTGAATAATTTATGAGTATAAATGCATTAGAACTTGCCTAATAATATTGTTGGACAATTGCCTATGCATTTAATTATTATATATAGTTTTATATGCAGTACACTGTAAAAAAAAATTCTGCAGATTTTGCAGTACAAAACTAGCAACTCATTCGCCAGAAATTTACGGTTTTACATTTTACAGCATATTGCTTTAAATGGAAAAATGATACCTTGTATAGGGCGGGGAAGCCAACCCTCACGATTTTTCAGGGAGACTCCTGAATGGCAGTGCACCTCCCGACAATTTACCGGTGCAACCATTTGCCCGAATTTGTCCCAATTTTCACCTGGCCGACTTTATTAAGGGCTGCCGTGACTGCACTGCCTTTATCTGGCTACAACGGTGGTTCTCAACCTTTTTTCAGTGATGTACCCCCTGTGAACATTCTTTTAATTCAAGTACGCCCTAATTAGAGGAAAGCATTTTTGGTTGAAAAAAAGAGATAAAGAAGTAAAATACAGCACTATGTCATCAGTTTCTGATTTATTAAATTGTATAACAGTGCAAAATATTGCTCATTTGTAGTGGTCTTTCTTGAACTATTTCGAAAAAAACATATAAAAATAACTAAAAAACTTGTTGAAAAATAAACAAGTAATTCAATTATAAATCTAGATTTCTACACATAGAAGTAATCATCAACCTAAAGTGCCCTCTTTGGGGATTGTAATAGAGATCCATCTGGATTCATGCACTTAATTCTAAACAATTCTTCACAAAAAAAGAAATCGTTTAACATCAATATTTATGGAACATGTCCACAAAAAATCTAGCTGTCAACACTGAATATTGCATTGCTGTTATCCAACAGATATGTTTATTAAGTATTTATGTATGACTGCTAATCTTTAGAATATTTTTGATAAATCTCACTTGACCCTTGGCATACCTTCGCGTACTATCAATAAGAGGACTACTGCCCTACAACTCGTCATTGCGCACGCTTTTACATCACACAACCAAAGTGACAGCGCTATATCATGTTGTGCGAGACTTGTGCAGAACAACGTCAGTGGCTGCAAGACGTACTTATTCAACAGCCATACAGGTCACACTGAGGGTGGCCTTACAAACAACTTTAACGCGGTTACAAATATGCGCCAAACGGTAAACCCATACCGAACAAGAATGACAAACACATTTTGGGAGAACATCTGCACCATAACACAATTTAAACACAAGAGAACAAATACCCAGAACACCTTGCAGCCCTAACTCTCCCGGGCTACAATATACACCACCTCAACCGACGCAAGTAGGGAGAGTGGGGGGTTGGTGTTAGCGGGGGGGTGTATATTGTGATTCTGGGTATTTGTTCTGTTGTGTTTATGTTGTATTACGGTGCGGATGTTCTCCTGAAATGTGTTTGTCATTCTTGTTTGGTGTGGGTTCACAGTCTGGCACATATTTATAACAATGTTAAAGTTTTTTTTACGGCCACCCTCAGTGTGACCTGTGTAGCTGTTGATCAAATATGAATCCAGGTTAATACTGCAGTGCTTTTATTTTAGAGGTCAATTTGCACTGAACATACTGTGTAAAAAGACAGTAGTTATGTTTCTGTTGTTAATAATACATGTAGCATATAGGAAGTATGTCAAAATAGACTTGATATGTCTGTTTTTTGTAATAAGATCACAATGGATTTGATGGTTTGGTCCTTAAGCAGACCCGTTGTACAAGCCTCTACATGAATCTAACCATCACATGTTGTCATGGTCTGTCTGTAACAGGAGAAGACAAGGCAGCAGTGCCAGTGACAGACACAGAGTTCAGCCAATCAGTGAATCCACAGAACTTCTGCACAGGTGTGTCTCTTCATCATCAAGCCCTAATCCAGAATTCCGGACCTTTGATTGACATGTCGGACATCCGTCCTGGCACAAGTAAGTTATGATGGTGTCACGCGCATCCTTCAAAAGATACACGCTAAAAAATTTAAAACACATACCGAGCTGTTCTCTGAGCTTCCGGACTTTCTCTCAGACCCTGTGTCCAGGAAGAGCATCAAGTCAGCACACAGCTCCAGAAACCGATACTCAAGTCAGTGGACCCTTAGTAGGCCCAGTCAGAGCCAGTCCACAGCCTCCGCACGAACTCTGACCTCAGATTGGCGGACTATGGGCTCTCACGGCATCACTGCCACTGAGAGCGACAGCTACAGCGCCAGCCTCTCCCAAGACACAGGTGAGGAACATGCAAGGCCGCCTTAAAACACTGCCTTACCTGGGCTGAAGCCCAGGGGTCCCACCTATCGGGGGGGCTTAAGTTTTCTGGGGGCCCCCAAAACTCTATTCCCCAGTGCTCTCCCTTATGTTAAGTTTTCCCTGGGCCCATGGACTCAATTTGAACGCAACGCGGCGCACAAGTTTCATAACTTGACGTGATGCACTTTTTTGTGTGTTAACAGATAAGGGTCGCAACAGCATGGTGTCCACAGAGAGTGCCTCATCCACTTACGAGGAGCTGGCGAGGGCGTACGAGCACGCCAAGCTGGAGGAGCACCTGCAGCATGCCAAGTTTACCATCACGGAGTGTTTCATCTCTGATAGCTCCTCCGACCAAATGACCACAGGCACCAACGACCCGGCAGACAGCATGACCTCCCTCAGCACACCGTCTGAGCCTGGCATCTGCCGCTTCACAGCTTCACCGCCTAAACCGCAGGACTACGACCGCGGTAAAAACGTGGCTGTGCCTATTCCTCACCGCGCAAACAAAAGTAAGTAATAATCATGCTTAGACTTGCACTTCCTGCTTGTTAACCTATCAGGATAAGCTGTCGTTTTGCTCATTGGATGACGAGAGACAGTAGATCCCCGCTATTCACTGGGGTTAGGTTCTGAGACCAACCGCAAACAGCAAATAATTACAAGTAAAATTAGAATGTCTTATTTGTGTCACTGTAATCAAGCTTAGATTATGCTGTTGTATAAAGGCACCACCATTACCACGCCGGGTTCACCTCCACTTCCCATGAAAACCCACCTCCTAGCTTGACTTTCTTCCCTGGTACCCAATCCACATTTGCAATAATGGTCTATGGAAGTATTATTGTAGCAAAACTATTTGCAAATGCGTATCTCAATCCTTGCATCTCTAATCTGATTCAAGTGTCCGTGTACTAACGTGTGTGTCTGCATTTCAATCTGTGTGTGTATAATCAAATCCACGTGTGCAAGTTTTTAATTTGTAATACCATTTGTGTATGTAAAAAAAAATATATATATACAAATTATATATATATATTCATATATATATATATATATATATTTTTTTGTATATATATATATATACTGTATATATAATGTGGCTGTCTGATAGAGGTGTAAAAATGTAATATATATATATATATATATATATATATATATACATATATATAAATAAGAATTTAACAATCAGATCACACGAAAACAGCCAAGAAAATATAAGTCATACGGGAAAATGTATTTTTATACAATATGATTTGCTTGAGCGGCTAGGGGACATCAAAAAATCGATTAGAAAACACAGATTTAAAATAATAATACAAAAAATAATAATTCCAGCGGGCCGGATGTTGGACGTTGGAGGGCCGTAACCGGCCCGCGGACCGTAGTTTGGGGACCCCTTATATAGTCCAAAGACAAGCACTAAATAAATCTAATCTATTATTACTATTCGATCAGGTACTGATGTACCACGTAGTGACTCACATTTCGACATGTTACCATAGCAACAACTCTGCAAACATTATTAGCTGATTTGACAGTGTACTTTTTCCGTTTCCTCCGAGACAAATGGCAAGTTTGCAATAGATGTCAGACTCTTAGTAGCCGCAGAAACACTAGTTGCTAACTTGTTTGTAGTGGAGGCACACAAGGCTAACTGCTTAATGGCTACAATGCCATGTTGCCTTACATTTCGTGGGATTCAACAGTCATTTAGAAATAAATAATGTCTAATTACCTTTTCCTCCTCTTGCCCCTATGTCCATGAGCCAGAACATTGTGCTTGATAATGCTGCCGTGCACTATCGCAACGGAACGAGTGCTCCAGGCTGCTTGGCTGTCGGAAGGACAAAGCACCGCTGTGTGGCAGCTTAGGTGTCGCGGCACGCAGGTGCAACTCACGACGGCAGCCCGACCCTTGTTGCATTCAAAATGTTCTTATATTCTCCGCTGAAGCCCTAATGATATGAAGTAGAGCTCCTGCCTCAGTTAAGCTACTTGTCGGCAGTTAGGCAGACATTTTGTTCACAAACAACTTGGCTTTAAAAAAAAAAAAAAAAAAACTGAAAAGGGGCTGGCATTATTGGTGACCGGAACCGGAATACAATGTCGATCATACACACTAGTAAGATGCTCTCATATACACTGGTAAGATGTTCTCACATACACTGGTAAGATGCTCTCATACATATAACTGAAATCCTTGCACACATACTACTAAAATTGTTGTCTCTCACATGCAAGTGGTGTGTGTGTGTGTTCGTGAGAGTAAAACATTTTAGTTGTTTATGTGAGAGCATTTTAGTTGTTTATGTGAGAGCATTTCAGTAGTGTATGTAAGAGCATTTCAGTAGTGTATGTGAGAGCATTTCAGTAGTGGATGTGAGAGCATTTCAGTAGTGTATGTGAGAGCATTTCAGTAGTGGATGTGAGAGCATTTCAGTAGTGTGTATAAGAGTGTTTCAGTAGTGTGTGCGAGAGAAAAACATTTCAGTTGTTTATGTGAGAGCATTTCAGTAGCGTGTTTAAGAGTGTTTCAGTAGTGTGTGTGAGAGAAAAACATTTCAGCTGTTTATGTGAGAGCATTTCAGTAGTGTATGAAAGAGGTAATTCTGAATAATGTCCCTAACGGCCCCTCATACATTAGACTCTGTGTCACACACACTGAGAAAACCTAACTTGTTCACAGATAACATTACTGATAGTGATAACTTATTTAAAGAGGACATAATTACTTCTGACAACAAAGTTACTGCTAAAACATGAACTTTTACTTCCAGCAAGTGACCGAGAGAGTTTACTGTAACAAATTTAAACACGCACACGCGGATCTGATTACACACACAGATTGAGATACAGACACACAATTTAGTACACGCACATGTGAATTTAATTATACAAGCACAGACTGAGATACGCATTTGCAAATAGTTTTTGCTACAATAACCCTTCCATAAAAGTCAATATTTAATTATCAGTTTGGATGCGTTCGAAGAAAACAATATAATTACATAGAACTGTTTTTCTTTTAATTCAGTAAAAATGTTTGTTTTTTTAATATTTTTCACCAAAAATCCACATTTGTGAAAATATTGAATCATGAATATAAAGTATTGGCTCTTCTTTTTAAGACCTATAAAAAAAAAATTCAAAAAAACCTAGGACAAAATCAAAGACAAAATAAATCTTTTTTTCAACATCAGTGAAATAACCACTGACTTTAGCAAGCTCCTAAATGCTCATTAGAGGACTCTGCTTCAATCATCATCTTTAAAGTAGCATTGTAACTCTTTTGTTTGCCAACTTGTTTAAACCTTTTTGAGTGTGTCTTTGTGTCACAGCTACTGCACATATTCCCAGGTCACTGGTGTGTGACAGGAAGAAAACCTTTGACTCACTTAGTGGAGAAGTCATTTTGCGCTGCCTATTGGTTTGCATACAAATTCAGAGCAGACGTCTCAAACCTTTTTTCTTGCGAGAGCTACTTTTACAAAATAAAAAAGAACAAATATTGCTAATTTTTCATAACAGTTATTTTTTAGCTCTTTTCCACCCAAACAACTTAAACTTGTTTTTTCAGAAAAAGAGCAATATGTTGCTCATTGCTCACTACTCACCTTTTATATTAAACTTAAAAAAAAAAAAAAGAAAACAATTTTGCTCATTTGCAATTATTTCAGGATACATTTATTTCTCCTTTATCTCATAATCCATCCAACCATCCATTTACTACCGCTTGTCCCTGTTGAGGATATATTGAAAATATAAATGCTGTTATATGATCAGAACCATGTTCAGGATAGGAATCATCTTCATTGGCCAAGTATGTGACCCACTTTGACTTGGTACTGCGCTCTCTTAGTTTGATGCGAGAAACAAGGAAAAATGCAACGACGACGAGAGAACGCTGTACCATGGCTGCCATTCATGGCGCCATCATGGTATGAAACGAAGGAAACATTAAAGACCACAAAGGACATAAAATACATTG
The DNA here is from genome assembly GCF_033978795.1 of Nerophis ophidion. Classification (NCBI taxonomy): domain Eukaryota; kingdom Metazoa; phylum Chordata; class Actinopteri; order Syngnathiformes; family Syngnathidae; genus Nerophis; species Nerophis ophidion. Next base: position 27,257,113 of record NC_084614.1, on the reverse strand, counting down.
AAGGAGCACAGGGCTGATGCAACAAGCTGCCACTTTAGAGGAGCTACATACAGCTACAAAAGTTGAAAAACCGAAAAATTTGCAATAACTAATCCACGTTGCGCACATACGATTGCACAAAAAAACAAAAAAAACTAAACAAAAACACCATCTTAACACCCGCGTATCTCCATGAGGATTTATGTGTGGCAGAGAGCCAGCAGCCAGTTATATTTTACTGAATAACAAGCTGCAGATCAGACAAACACACTTGTTTACAGTTGTGAAACAAAATTCTGTCTCCTAATCCATCATGAAAATATTACGTTTTCTGCTTCTTATGGGTACATTATTATACATCGCACCTTATATCTACAACATTTTTAGATGTGTAATATCATGAATATAATCTTCCTTTTCAGATAGAGCATCACAAGACTCTTAATTTGATACATAACTCACCCTCCTAATTTCAGTATTAAGGAAGTTACATTAAATATTACTATATGCTGTTACATATTGTTTGACAATTGACTTAAAAGCTCCAAAAGCCTATGTTTTGTTATTTATCCCATCTCTATGGCATTTTAACACCTGTAGAGTTTTGCATATAAGAAGTGTTGAAATGTATGTTTAATTCGCAATTGACTTGAAATATTTACAATGATTAATGTTGCACACTCCTACAGATTAATAAGCACACATATATATGGCCGTTTAAACCATAAAACATGACAGGACATGCCAAAATAATTCCAGGTAAAAAAAAATAAAAAATTCACACACTCATATTTTAATTTTTTTTTACTTCACACTGATATGTAGATAAGTAATAATCCAAATGCTGCAATTCTTCTGTTTGAACAAGCGAAATTTGAGCTTTACTTTTTATCTACCTGTGATCGCTATAATTTAAGTCTGCATGTTAATTTGTTACCAAATCAAAAGGGAAAATTAAACAAACGTGAATCTGAGGTATACAAATGCATACCACAAGCGAAAAAGTTAGACGCTCTTATGCAGACACACACACGTACACACAGTATACACACAGGGTTTTACCGCCGCGCAGTGTGGAGATCAAAATTCATTCATAACTTGATATGATGAACATAATGTACTTTATTTTACATCATTGACAATAAGTACTGTAATGGCAGTACTTGAATCCTGAAAATGTTGGTTGTAACTCCAGAGACTATTCCCGCTCGCCGTTGCTACCTTGAGTTCATCTGTGTGGTTTTAAAGATGTACCATTCACGAGTGAACGGCTTTTTGTGCAGCCATCTAGTGAAATATGAGAACAGATTCCCAGTTACTATCTTATACTAGAGCAGTGGTTCTTAACCTTGTTGGAGGTACCGAACCCCTTTATTTTCATACGCGCATTCATCGAACCCTTCTTAGTGACATTTTTTTTTTTCAAATTCGAGACAAAGTTATGTGTTTTTGGTAACACTTTAGTATGGACAACATATTCTAAGTAACACAGACTTAATTTACAGTTATTTGGTTAGGGTTAGGGTTAGAGGGTTAGGGCCAGGTTTAGAGGGTTAGGGTTATAATGAGTCCATGCCGAATAGGGCATTAATAAGTACTTAATGATGAGTAGTTAAGAGCCAATATGTTACTAATTTGTATGTTAACTAATTAATGGTGAATATGTTCCCCATACTTAAGTGTTACCATGTTTTTTTACTGGTCACAAAATGAACCGTGCATGAACATCACCTAGTTCAAAAAACAAAACCAACACAGTGCATAAACTCACAAAAATTACACACCTGCAAATCAGTGTGACTTCTGCTGTTGCCGTATCCGTAATACGCCGAAGTTTATATTGACATGATGAGTAGGGTGTGTTTTGACCTCCGCCGAACCCCTGAGGCCAACTCACCGAACCCCTAGGGTTTGATTGAACCCAGGTTAAGAACCACTGTACTAGAGTGTGAGTTAGTACTTGTTCAAGTACAAGAGCCGTTCAAAAAACCTTATTGTTCGGCCAGCGTGTAGCAGCTGTGTTAGTAAGGTACTGAATTCAGTATTTACAAACCCCGTTTCCATATGAGTTGGGAAATTGTGTTAGATGTAAGTATAAACGGATTACAATGATTTGCAAATCCTTTTCAACCCATATTCAATTGAATGCACTACAAAGACAAGATATTTGATGTTCAAACTCTTAAACTTGATTTTTTATTTTTTTTTGCAAATAATAATTAACTTAGAATTTCATGGCCTCAACACATGCCAAAGTAGTTGGGAAAGGGCATGTACACCACTGTGTTACATCACCTTTTCTTTTAACAACACTCAATAAACGTTTGGGAACTGAGGAAACTAATTGTTGAAGCTTTGAAAGTGGAATTCTTTCCCATTCTTGTTTTATGTAGAGCTTCAGTCTTTCAACAGTCCGCGGTCTCCACTGTCGTATTTTACGCTTCATAATGCGCCACACATTTTCAATGGGAGACAGGTCTGGACTGCAGGCGGGCCAGGAAAGTACCCGCACTCTTTTTTTACGAATCCACGCTGTTGTAACACGTGCTAAATGTGGCTTGGCATTGTCTTGCTGAAATAAGCCGGGGCGTCCATGAAAAAGACGGCGCTTAGATGGCAGCATATGTTGTTCCAAAACCTGTATGTACCTTTCAGCATTAATGGTGCCTTCACAGATGTGTAAGTTACCCATGCCTTGGGCACTAATACACCCCCATACCATCACAGATGCTGGCTTTTGAACTTTGCGTCGATAACAGTCTGGATGGTTTACGGTACTTCCCCTTTGGTCCGGATGACACAATGTCGAATATTTCCAAAAACAATTTGAAATGTGGACTCGTTAGACCACAGAACACATTTCCACTTTGCATTAGTCCATCTTAGATGATTTCGGGCCCAGAGAAGCCGGCGGTGTTTCTGGATGTTGTTGATGAATGGCTTTCGCTTTGCATAGTAGAGCTTTCACTTGCACTTACAGATGTAGCGACAAACTGTATTTAGTAACATTGGTTTTCTGAAGTGTTCCTGAGCCCATGTGGTGATATCCTTTAGAGATTGATGTCGGTTTTTGATACAGTGCTGTCTGGGGAATCGAAGGTCTTGGTCATTCAATGTTCGTTTCCGGCCATGCCGCTTGCGTGGAGTGATTTCTCCAGATTGTCTGAACCTTTTGATGATATTATGGACCGTAGATGTTGAAATCCCTATATTTTTTGCAATTGCACTTTGAGAAATATTGTTCTTAAACTATTTGACTATTTGCTCAAGCAGTTGTGGACAAAGGGGTGTACCTCGCCCCATCCTTTCTTGTGAAAGACTGAGCATTTTTTGGGAAGCTGTTTTTATACCCAATCATGGCACCCACCTTTTCCCAATTAGCCTGCACACCTGTGGGATGTTCCAAATAAGTGTTTGATGAGCATTTCTCAACTTTATCAGTTTTTTATTGCCTCCTTTCCCAACTTCTTTGTCACGTGTTGCAAATGATTATTTGCAAAAAAAAAATGTTTATCAGTTTGAACATCAAATATGTTGTTTTTGTAGCATATTCAACTGAATATGGGTTGAAATGATTTGCAAATCATTGTATTCTGTTTGTATTTACATCTAACACAATTTCCCAACTTATATGGAAACAGGGTTTGTAGGTACTGACAAAAATCTGTTGGTACTACAGGGTACCGATTCACGTAAAATCAATATTATAATATCACCATATTTCAATACCGTTGTTGCACGTGACGTCCCCTCCGGTTGCAGCCTTGGCAACGGTTCCAGCACTTGGCCGGGAAACCAGCAGACACGCACTCACGCTGAACTACATCCAGATAATGTTCCAATTTCCCATAACAACAAAGCAAGAAGAAAGCTCTCAAAAGTCCAGTAAGGCTCCCATTTTTTTTTTTATCAGCTAGCCCAATGCTAATTTAAATTGGATTTCCCAGGGACATGCTACCAATTAGCATTAGTAATTTTACATGGCGATTTCAACACATCCAACTTTGGTAAAGAAAACTACAACTACGATGCATGGTACAATCAAAGTAATGAATATCATCCTTACAGTATAAACATTTTGTAGGGCACAACAACAACAAAAAGACCAGTGCATTCAGCGTGAGTGCAAAGGCTACTTTTGTCTAAGCCTGGTGTATACTCTCGCGTCGTGATCTTACGTAGACGACGCCGTCCCCCTGTGTGGCGTCATGCGTAGCCTAAGTGCACCTCCTAAAAATCCTAGGTTCACGTCACCGTTGCCACAGAACGCAGAGCTACGTGATGCGAGAGTATATTACAGTCTTAAGGCAACACAATGTAGTCCAGGGATGTCCAAACTACAGCCTGTGGGCCGCCAGCCCTTTAAATTTGGCCCGTGCGACCTCATGAGTTCAACAAAGCATTGGGAGTGCTTTCAAATTTATCATAAATACCAAGTGGTCTACGAATGCTACATTTTTTGCTGCCATCTCTTGTTCGATGTTAGTAAAACAGATCAATGACCCTCGCAAATATTTTGGATAATAGCATATATGACACAATCCAAACAAACATCCCTATTAATGGTGCAAAAATAAAAAATGCAACTAACCTAAAGGCCAAATACATGGTCACACATAACACAAACTGCTCACTGAACATTGTGAATCTTTTTTAAAACATCCAAACACTAGGAAAAAAAACCTAAACTACACCTATTTAAATCTATTAAGAGTGCATGATGGAAAAACATTTAAACACTCTCTCCACACGTATCCAAATTTGGTGCATTTTAGCTGCTTGATATTTTTGATCGATTACAAAACTTTAAGAAGGTCGTCACAGAAGCAAACAAGGTAGAAGTCAAACTTTTACATCCTCTTAATATCCAATTATATTATTTATATATCCATTTTATTCAATATATATTTGTCACATTTATATATATGTATATATATATATATATATATATATATATATATATATATATATATATATATATATATATATATATATATATATATATATATATATATATATATATATATATATATATATGTATACACACACATACACACACACACCCACACACACATATATATATGCAGCCCTACAGCTCTGATGTAGTCTATACACTACTGTTAATGTCTTGGAATTGCAACTGCATACAAAGTATACTATATAATACTTGCAAATGAGACACAGAGGTGTAAAAAAACAACACCTAGACAGCATAACTCAGTGTTAAATGTTAAATAAAAAATAGCTTTCTTTTAAACAGTTGACATTTATTAAGACATTTGAACACACACAAAAATACAAAAAATTGGTAATGTTGAGTATCGATTCCCTGGCAACAGGATACGCGTATCGATTCTAATGTGAAAGGATAGATAGTGGTGCACGATAATGCATTACATCTCTGGAACTGTCTGGCGAGCTAATCGGAAAGGCATAAACGATGAGTTGCAGACCCCTGGTTTAGACCCTGAATATAAGTCAACCAGCCTTGTTTAGGTGTGCAGAAAAAATATATTTTCAATACAGTAGCAACTTTATGATTGTGTGGTTTTGCATTTGACACTTTGTAGACGAGTTTAGGTAGAAATCTGCAACTGAAAAACATGTCAGTTTTTCAACTCCACTTGTGCTCTCCTCAGGTGAATTCTGCAACCTACCCCTTTACATGAAGACAGACCCATTCTTCCGCAAGCAGGGCGAGCTGCACGATCCGTGCCCGGCCGTGCCGCCGCGGGAGGCGTCCATCCGCAGCCTGGCGCAGCGTGCGTATCACACGCAGGGCCGCCACAAGACTCTAGACTCTGCCAAGCAGCAGGCCCTGACGCTGGGCCACTCTGGACTGGGCAGTTTGGGCGCCAGCTCGGGCACGGCCACCTTGCCTCAGAGGACTCTCACTATGCCCGGCTCCAACGTGGCGGCAACCGCCTCCACGTCCAGCACGGGCAGCAACAGCGGCAACAAGATGGGCGGCTCCAGAGACTCGCTGCTGGAGAGCAGCTCCTCCGCTCTGGGCCGGCTGCAGAAACAGAGCGTGGGCGCTTACTCCAAGTCGTACACGCTGGTCTAGTCCAGTCAGTGCCATTCCCGCCACTTTGGTACCTTCAAAGGGCACCTTTTGTACCCAGCTGAAGGTGAGCTGCCCGCTGCCCTCTCCATAGGTGTCCTCCACCACAGAGACCCAGCTAACTTTTGCTTTTTAATCCTCACACGGGACTCTTAAAGAACTACTAACTCCAACTAACAGTTCCAGCCGGCTGGTGCTCAGCTCCGCCCAGAGCAATTTATTGATCATACGTGTGGAGCAAAAAGCTCTATGAGGTCCACAGATGCCCTCACCTCTCATATGCACACACTGTCCTTCATACAGTAGGAGAGGGATTCATATGGCTTCACTCGTGGCGGTTTACCTGACACATGAAACGTGACAAATTGGGGGTGCACTACTCACTTTGGCCGCCAGATGGCAGTAAAGTGTTCAACACCTTAAAATGTGATTTTTGGCAAATCCCACTTTGACCACAGCATCAGTTGCTATGTAGAGTGGCGCTTTCCATCATTTTCAGCACACTGCATTGTAATTATTTACACCCCCCTTACTCTCACGCGAGATCCACTCAGGAATGGGGCCATATGAATCCCTTCCCTAATTTAGTTTGAGTATTACTGACAATTTAGAGGGCTTCAGTTCTTTATTCTTATTGTATATTTTACCCTATGTGTGTCTTCTAATCACATTTGGCAAACTTCCTCAAAAAAATATAAGAAATTAACAAAGCATCTGCAATTTCCCACCCCCCACATTGCAAATAGCTATTATAAAGAATGCACATTTATATTTCTATGTAGGTTTATTGACTTCTAATGATGACAAAGCATAAATGCTTTGTGTCGTATTTAAAGAAATTTAATGACAAATTTAAGAAGAACGAGACAATCGCTCAATCAATACGAAATAAAGACATTTATTAGAAGAAAGTGTGGATGCTTGGGATGACTAAGAAGTGTTAAAGTTAGCAAGATATTCTTATCATATATTGAATGAATGGTACCTCCGTCCTTTGAGTGCATTTCATGAATAAATCAAATATTTAGCCAGTGGCTATCTAATTGTGCAAAGTGGCCACACCCACTAGCTGATTTGTAGCCGCAGATTCATCGTCATGACGACCAAAAGCTCCCAGGAATGATGAGAATGAGGCGAAACATTTTAATGTCAGGGATTTAAGTTGTGAAAGTGATCAACGAATATGGTTGTTGTGTCCTGTCTTAAGTACTGTAAATGTCACTACTGGGATGTTTCTCTCAAGCATCTCTACTCTAGCGTTTTGTGCTTTATATTTATTTGTTATATTGTTTATGGGATGCTGTTTGTCGGTTTTTCATTTCTTCTTTTTTTATTGGAAGCGTAGGTTGTAGACTAAAGTCAAGTATGTGGCCTGTGGCTTCAACCAGTTCAGCCAAACCAAATCAGGGACTTGTAGCTCTTTTGGTGACACAAACTAATATTATATTATGTATATATACATACTGGAGTGGGAATGTAAAAGTGACACATTCAGGCTCCTGTGCTCATCCCCCCCCCCCCCCCCCCCCGACCCCCCTCCTTAGGTTACAAATATTCTTAGCCCAAACATACTACAAGCAGAATGGCTACCTTTGTCAGTGTTGTTTATAGATCAAGCCTTGTACATAAAACAGTTTTTGTATGAAGAGCTATTTTCGTCAGAATGCTTCAAGGGACACATCGCATTGAATCCCCCAAGAAATCGTTATCAACAATACAGTATTTTACTGCTGAATGGGCAAAACACTTTTCTCTCCCTTTATTTTGATACTATTTCGTTGATTTTGGTTTTACGTTATTTTCTGAAGATCTTTCTGATGTTGACATTTGTCCCATTAATTCGAATTTTTATTTTTGTCGATCCTCTAAAAAGTCATTGCATGCTTGCTAAAAGGGAAAAATATTTGAAGGAAAAATATGTATGAAAATCCAAAAGCTACAAAAAAAAAAAAAAAAAGCTGAGGGTATCCCAAACATTTGTTTGAGTTGCTTGTTATAGAAATTGCTTGTGTTCAAAAATACATTTTCTATGAAAAGAAAGCAAAAACTAAAAAAATCATTCTAACACCTTGTGCAATAAAGCTATCTTTCATACGTCATGGTTTCTCTGTGTTTCACACACGTCATCAAGGCTTTTTTTTTTTTTACATAAAAATACGGGAAATAAAACAAAATGCATGCAATTGATGGATTTCACTACTGTTGAGTAAATGTTATGTAATAGTTTCTGATAAGCATTTTTTCTTTTCAAATTTATTTTTTTTACAGAGCAGGAAGTTGTCCACCCACACTTCGTATCCGCCTACAAGAGGGCACCCTTTTTATTTTTCCTGAGGGAACACTCCTGAATGAATCAATGAAGTACTATCTATCTATCTATCTATCTATTTTTCTATCCATCTATCCATCTACCTATCTATCTATCTATCTATGTATCTATCTATTTATCTATCTATCTATCTAAATCTTTAATGGTGCACATATTGGACCAGCGTTTGTAGATGATTCCCCTCTTTGCAGAATCATTTGCCAAAAATGTTTATTGTACAATAATTTGACTCCTTGAACTCCTTATATGAGCAAATATGCACTGTATGGAGGTCTAAATGGGACAAAATTAAACAAGTACTTATCTAAATTAAGTAACATAATTTATTAACATTAAAAATCATATAATATATTATAATTATAATATAATTATAATGGGGGACTTTAATATCCATATGAATACACCGTCGGACCCACCGTGCGTGGCGCTCCAGACTATAAATGATAGCTGTGGTCTTACACAAATAATAAATGAACCCACGCATCGCAACGGTACTACGATAGACCTAGTGCTTGTCAGGGGTATCACCGTTTCCAAAGTAATGATACTCCTGTATACTAAAGTAATGTCCGATCGTTACCTTATAAAATTCGAAGTTCAGTTTTATGTTCGGCAAGCTAATAATAATAATAATAACTGCCATAGCAGCCGCAACATTAATGCTGCCACAACGACGACTCTTGCTGGCCTACTGCCCTCGGTAATGGCACCATTCCCAAAGTATGTGGGCTCTATTGATAACCTCACTAACAACTTTAACGACGCACTGTGTGAAACCAGTGATGGTATAGTTAAAAAAGTTAAAAAAGGCATACGCCATGGTTTACTGAAGAAACTACAGCTCATAAATTATGTAGAAAGCTGGAAATGCAAATAGCGCACAACTAAACTTGAGGTTTACAATCAAGCATGGAGTGATAGTTTAATAACATAAACGCACGCTTACCTTAGCTAAAACTAATTACTACTCAAATCTCATCCGCCTTAATAAAAACGATCCAAAATTTTCGTTTAATACAGTAGCATCGCTAACCCAACAAGGGACTCCTTCAAGTAGCTCCACCCATTCGGCAGATGACTTTATGAAATTCTTTAATAAGAAAATTGAACTTATTAGAAAGGAGCTTAAAGACAATGCGTCCCAGCTACAACTGGGTTATATTAACACAGATACGACTGTATATACGGCGGATACTGCCCTCCAAAATAGTTCCTCTCGTTTTGATGAAATAACATTAAAAGAATTGTTACAACGTGTAAATGGAATAAAACAAACAACATGTTTACTTGACCCACTTCCTGGGAAACTTATCAAGGAGCTCTTTGTATTATTAGGTCTATCAGTGCTAAATATTATAAACTTATCACTTTCCTCGGGCACTGGTCCCTTAGCATTCAAAAAAGCGGTTATTCATCCTCTCCTTAAAAGACCTAACCTCGACCCTGACCTCATGGTAAACTACCGACCGGTGTCTCACTTTGCCTTTATTTCAAAAATCCTCGAAAAAATTGTTACAGAGCAGCTAAATGAACACTTAGCGTCTAAAAATCTATGTGATACTTTTCAATCCGGTTTCAGGGCAAATCACTCTACGGAGACAGCCCTCGCAAAAATGACTAATGATCTATTGCTAACGATGGATTCTGATGCGTCATCTATGTTGCTGCTCCTCGATCTTAGCGCTGCTTTCGATACCGTCAATAATGATATTTTATTAGAGCGTATCAAAACACGAATTGGTATGTCAGACTTAGCCCTGTCTAGGTTTAACTCTTATCTTACTGACAGGATGCAATGCGTCTCACATAACAATGTGACCTCGGACCAGGGGCGTCACTAGCTTTTAAGGACGGGGGGGCTTAGCCCCTAGGAGATGCACAGGATGCGGGCGAACATAGCGCACAAGCCCAAAACTTCACAAACGGCTAACAAATATATATATATATATATATATATATATATATATATATGAAAGACTTAAAGGTATACTAGAGGATTTATCAAGGATTTGTATCAATAATGTAGGAATAATGAATATACCAACAATGGTAATAGACAACCTAGCAATAATGGTAAGGAAACATTGAGCACATGATATCACTTTGAGACAGAGTACAACAGCAAGTCAAATTAAATTAAATACCTTCATCTCTATATTTGAACCAGACCCAATGTTTGTATAATAGTTTGAATCGATTAATAGTTAGGCATTGCTTGTGTTGTAAGTCCAGTTTGTTCCATAGTTTTACTCAGCATACAGACACACAAAAACGTTTACGAGTGGTTTGAGCTCTCGGCAATGAGAAATATCGAAAGCCTTTCAAGTTATGAGCCTGCACTCGTCTTATAAAAATGTGTTGTAGATTAGGAGGAAATAATTTGTTAAATGCTTTATATAAAATTATTAATGTACTATATTTAACAAGGTCATCAAATGTGAGCAACTTTGATTGCATAAACAGATTATGAATATATTCTAAATAACCAACGTTGTGAATGAGCCGCACTGCTTTTTTCTGTAATATGATCAGAGGATTTATTGTGTTGTGCTAAGTATTCCCCCATTCTTCAACACAGTATGTAAGGTATGGGAGTGCCAAGGTGCAGTATAGAGTACAAAGAAGTATTCAACACGGTATTTAAGGTATGGCAGTACCAAGGTGCAGTATAGAGGACAGAGAGCATTTTCATTGAGGTATAGTTTTCTTTGTTTATAAATGAAAGGCTTTTGGAGATTTTTGTTTGAATGGGTCTGACATGAGGTTTCCATGATAGTTTACTAACAATTATTACTCCCAAAAATATATTCTCATTTACGATTTCAATTTGAGTACCATCAATACTTATTTTCTGTTCAGACGTTATGTTGCGATTTCCAAACATCACTATCTTAGTTTTATTTATATTCAAAGATAATTTATTTGTGTCCATCCATTTTGTTTTACTATAATTAGCTCTGTGTTTACTGTATTTATGAGCTCATTATAGTCATCACTACTGTAGAATATATTTGTGTCATCTGCAAATAGTATACATTTCAGTACTTTAGATGTATTAAACATATCATTAATACATATAATTAAACAGTTTGGGCCCCAACACGGACCGTTGGGGGACACCACAAGCAATGCCAAAAGTGTCAGATAAAAATGGACTCATTTTTACAAACTGTACCCTTCCAGTTAAATAACTTTTTAACGAGTCACCAGCCAGCCCCCTAATTCCATATCTTTCCATGTTATCTAGTAGAATTGAATGATTAATGGTATCAAAGGCTTTTTTTTAGATCAACAAAGATACCAACTGCATATCTTTTTTATGCTCCAGTGCATTGGTCATTTCTTCAATAGCTTCAGTTAGCGCCATTGAGGTTGTTCGTTTGGGCCTAAAGCCATACTGACCGTCATGCTTCTCAAGAAAAGATTCAAGTTGAGAGTTAAATAGTTTCTCTAAGATTTTTTAGAATTGAGGCAAAAGAGAGATTGGTCGGTAATTGGTGAAATCGTGTTTGCTGTCACTTTTGAAGAGCAGAGTTACCTTAGCCATTTTCATTTGACTTGGAAATCAGCCAGTCTGGAATGATAGGTTACATTTAAAAGTTAAGGGTTTTACAATATTCAGTATAACCTTTTGAACCAATATCATGTTGATATCATGGCAGTCAGTGGAGCACTTACTTTTACACTTCCGCACAATGTTTGTCACTTCCTGCTCATTTGTAGCTGGGAGGAAGAATGACGAAGAATTCTGTTCAATAGTTGATTTTGTAACTCCATTGTCTGGGATATCAACAGCCAACTTAGGACCAATATTTACAAAAATCTATTGAATTTATTCACTACATTACTCATATAATAATCTTCACCGTTTTCATCAATAAAGTAATAAGGGTAAGTGAACTTTGAATATCCTTGTTTGATTAGACTATTCAAAACATCCCAAGTTTCTTTTTTTATTGTTTTTGTTTTTATATAGTTTTATTTGGATAATATAACCATTTGTTTGCTCTAATAATATCAGTTAATTTATTTTTGTACTTCTTGTATTGTTGTTCGACTTCTTTGTTTTTATTTTGATGAAAAGTTTGGAGAGACTGTTTTTCTTTTTACAGGTATTAATTAATTGTGATCCAAGGGCTTTTTTTTTTCTTCCTTTTATAAAATATTCTTTCACAGAGCAGTATTTATTATGCAGGGAAGTAAAGATGTCTAAAAAAATTACAATGAGCACTGTCCACATTTAGTTCTTTGTAAACTGAAGTCCAATCCTGAACTGCTAAACTATTGTTTAGGGCACAGATTGTTTCCTCAGTTGTTATTCGTCTAAAGATGTTTGCCATAATGTCTTTGGTTTTCTTGAGATGACAGTCATATAAAGTAAAAACAGGTAAATGGTCAGTGATATCACATATAAATAGGCCACTGGTGATTTGATTTCCCATAATGTTAGTACAAATGTTGTGGATGATTGTGGCACTATGTGTTGTTATTCTGCTTGCTTTGGTTATGGTTTGATATAGAGACAAGCTGTACATTGTGGCAATGAAGTCATCAACATGTTTTTGCTTGTTTGACTTTAACAAATCAATGTTAAAATCACCACAGATAAATATGGTTTTATGGTTCACAGGAGAAAATGGTTTAGCCATCCATTCATTGCAAGTTTCTATGCTTGAACCAGGTGCCCGGTATACACAACTCATGAAGATATTTGTCTTTTTGTCATTTAGGATTTCCACTGTTAAACATTCAAATAATCCATCGACTGCTATGGTCATGTTTGTTAAAACTTTAAATGTAACAGATTTATGAATGTACAATGTGACCCCTCCTCCTATTTTATTTATTCTGTTTATGTATCTTAATTCATGGTCATTCAGACTAAAATTAATACCTTTATCATTGTTGAACCAGGTTTGAGTAATTGCAATAATGGTAAATGGATGACTAAATTCTTTCAAGTAATCCTTGATAGCCTCAAAGTTGCTTGGACTTTTGAAATGTATTATTGACAGACTATCTTCTGATTTTACAGTGTTTTCATATTGTTCACAGGTAAAATAATTAAAGTCGTTTACAATCGCAGAGAAAAAATTCTTATCAGGGTCTATCTCCATATCAGTCTCTGTTGTGGCGTGCTCTTGATACTCACACATTCCCAGTTCTTTTTGTTGATGTTGTAGGATTAACTGTAACATGTCCATATCAATACTTGGTGTGGTCTGTGTTCTTGGTGTGGGCATACTTGCCAACCGTGAGACCTCCGATTTCGGGAGGTGGGGGGTGGGGAGGAGGCGTGGTTTGGGTGGGGGCGTGGTTTAGAGGGGAGGAGTATAATTCACCAACTCAAGTATTTCATTTATATTTCATATATATATATATATATATATATATATATATATATGAAATACTTGACTTTCAGTGAATTCAAGCTATATATATTTATTTTATTACATATATAAATAAAATAAATAGTTGAATTTCAGACGGCACTTATCAAATACACACTAATAAAAATATAGTTGTTCTACTAACTTTACTGTGCTTGCTGGTTACTAAAAAAACAACAACAACACTTACCTTTCACTATTTGAGTAACCTTTGTTCTGCCATTTGCGTACTGGTGAGAGTCACTTGCCGTCAGGTGCATAACACCATGTAAATCGTTGGCCAATCAAAAAGCAACCCCATAACGCTATAGCCAACATTCACCAGGAGATGGCAACAGACAACATGAAATCACTCTATTACAGACGGCGTCACCATGGCTGTAACTTCCTCGTTCTTCTGCTTCGTCTCCTTGTGTGTGCAGTTTTTTATTAAAATCCATAGATATTGTAACGTGATTGGGCAGGCAAGCTGTTTGTATAACAGGAAAGAGGACGTGAAAACAGGCTGTCCCCACTCATGTCCGCATGGAGCTGGAGGGGGTGTGGCCTCCAGCTCCGGTTGAATTTCGGGAGAAAATTTCTTCCGGAAGGTTTTCGGGAGAGGCGCTGAATTTCGGGGGTCTCCCGGAAAATCCGGGAGGGTTGGCAAGTATGGGTGTGGGTCGCATTGAGAGGATGTTAAAGTCACAAAGCTACATTGATACCAAGTACTGCATCAATGTCAAGACTTATCAAAATCTTCTATTTTTCTCACCACCAAGACTTTTACTTCCTCCGGCGTCCCATTTAGTTTGATGAAGATCTTACAGTTCATTAGCCAGGTTTGTTGAATCTTTTCCTTGGTGGAGGCATTCTGATGGTCTATATGCCGAAGCATCCAGGAACAGAAGAATCCACACCTGTATATGTCAGGCTGCTAATGCTAGCCGGCTTCGGTGTGCGAACCCGCCGCACCGATCGACACGGACAGCAGAGTGTCACGGCACAGTGACACAGTGAAGCCAAAAAAGTACAAAAAAGCAAAGAAGATGCGCTGGTTTTGCACAAAGTGATCGTTAAACTAGACAGTCAGAAGCGCACGAACTCCAAACAGGAAGTGACGTGAACAAGTGGAATGGATTGGATACCGACGCAGTAAAAGGGCTTTCTACCTTACGAGGGGAAACTGAGTGAATAATGACAGGTTATATAATTATTTATTTTAAACTCTTATTCGGGCCACTTTAAAATGAATATTTCGGCATGTATTTGTAAAAAAAGAAAATAAATGAAAATAAAATATAATGCCAAATTATTTAGGGGGGCTTAAGAATATTTTAGGGGGGCTTCAGCCCCCCTAAAATAGGCCTAGTGACGCCCCTGCCTCGGACTGTTTCAAGGTAACGTGTTGAGTTCCCCAGGGTTCGGTCCTTGGCCCTGCACTCTTCAGCATCTACATGCTGCCAGTAGGTGGCATCATACGCAAATATGGTGTTAGCTTTCACTGTTATGCTGACAACACCCAACTCTACATGCCCCTAAAGCTGACCAACACGCCGGATTGTAGTCAACTGGAGGCGTGTCTTAATGAAATTAAACAATGGATGTCTGCTAACTTTTTGCAACTCAACGCCAAAAAAACGGAAATGCTGATGATCGGTCCTGCTAGACACCGACCTCTATTTAATATTACAACTTTAACATTTGACAACCAAACAATTAAACAAGGCGACTCGGTAAAGAATCTGGGTATTATCTTCGACCCAACTCTCTCAATTGAGTCACACATTAAAAGCGTTACTAAAACTGCCTTCTTTCCATCCATCCATCCATTTCTACCGCTTATTCCCTTTTTTTGGGGTCGCGGGGGGTGCTGGCGCCTATCTCAGCTACAATCGGGCGGAAGGCGGCGTACACCCTGGACAAGTCGCCACCACATCGCAGGGCCAACACAGATAGACAGACAACACTCACACTCACATTCTAGGGCCAATTTTTAGTGTTGCCAATCAACCTATCCCCAGGTGCATGTCTTTGGAGTGGGAGGAAGCCGGAGTACCCGGAGGGAACCCACGCATTCACGGGAAGAACATGCAAACTCCACACAGAAAGATCCCGAGCCTGGATTTGAACCCAGGACTGCAGGACCTTCGCATTGTGAGGCAGATGCACTAACCCCTCTCCCACCGCGAAGCCTCATTTAATTATGTATTTAATAGTTTCATGTTATATTTAATTATATCAATAATATCTTATTGAATGATTTAAATATGTATTCATTTATTTAATGTAGCCATCCATAGTCCATAGCACAGGGCAGATTTTTATTTAGTGTCTCATTGTGTCTCTTCACAGCCAAGTGGGGGCGCCAGAAGCAGCTTTTTATCGAGCAGTGCTGTTATTTATTTATTTATTTTTTTATTATTAAAATTGCTCGAGAAGCATCTATTCAATGCATGGTCTGGGTGTGTGGTATTTTCTTTTATATGGTCTAAATTCCGAAAAATTGGGTATGTTTGGTAATTTCCTATATGATATCTTCTGATAGGATAATTTGTCATTCCTCATCTGGCAACGCTAAACCCACTCCTTGTTACCTTAGCTGCTAAAACGCACACAAATAGAAACCGTGATAAATGCCTTAAAAAACCCAGGTGCAGCGAAAGCACCACGCAAAATGAGTCAAGCCAGCAAACACCTTGTTATGTACATTTTTATGCCGAAAGAGGCGGTTTTAGCCGAGTTTAGCTACTTTTCGAGACGGGTGACGCAACCGAGTGACGTAAGCGCGCTCCCGCCAGGGGGTGCATTTTACGGCGGGGGTGCATAATTCGGCACAACACCTGTTAATTAACTGGGTTATTTCATTATTTGTTTTACTTCTCACAATGACAATGTTGGTCATGCTAATTGAAAAGGAGACAACAAGAAAAAGTAAAGACCATATCGCCACAGCGACGAAGCAAAACCAGCCGGTAAGCTAAGGTTAGCATGTTTTTTTTAAATCTCTCGCCCTGTCTTGCACTGACTTACAAAGTTCTTCTCGACCATTGAGGAAACAGCAATGTTTGAAGTCATCTTTATAGTACTGTATAAAAATGCTAAGGCAAAAGTCTCAAAAAGGCAGCCAAGTAGTGTGGTGTGGCAGTAATGGAAAAGGGAAGGACAATGTCATTATTGAACACTGTAAGTGTGATAGAACTACTGTCAGTACACAATCAGTCCTCTGACTCCTCTCTGTATTTGTCTTCTTGGGTTTTACAAACCTCTTAAAAATCCAATCCAATCCACTTTATTTATCTAGCACATTTAAACAACAATAATGTTTCCAAAGTGCTGCACAGCCATGTTAAAAACAATATTAAAATCAATATTATACTCCACCAATGACTGAATAAAAACAAAAAATAAATGAATATAAAACCAATAAGAAAACAATATGAAAATAAATAAAATTAAAAACAATTTTAAAGGGTAAAAGCAATTAATACAGTAAAAATGAAATCAAAATGTATTTAAAAAAAACCCCACAGAGGACAACTGGACAGAGGACCACACAACTCACGTAGTGTTAAAAGCCAAAAAATAAAAGTGGGTCTTAAGACGAGACTTTAAACATTCCACTGTGGAAGCAGTTTGAACATGGAGGGGCAGTGTTCCATAGCTTAGGGCCGACCACAGAGAAGGCCCTGTCTCCCCTGATCTTAAGTCTGGTCTTGGGTACCACGAGCTGGAACTGGCTCTCGGACCTCAGAGCGCGCGCAGGAGTGTAGTTTTGGATCATGTCCGAGATATACTGTGGTGCCAGTCCATGTAAAGATTTAAAAACAAACAGCAATGTTTTAAAATCAATTCTAAAATGAACAGGGAGCCAGTGCAAACTCCGAAAAATTAGGGTCATATGCTGGCGTTTCCTGGCCCCTGTTAAAAATCGTGCTGCCGCGTTCTGGACTAACTGCAACCGGGAGAGAGCTTTTTGGCTAATGCCAGCATAAAGTGCATTGCAGTAGTCCAGGCGACTTGAAATAAAAGCATGCACGACTTGTTCAAAAAGGTTAAAAGATAAAAAACGGTTTCACCTTTACTAAAAGACGAAGATGATAAAAAACACGATTTTAAAACGCCATTGACTTGTTGTCAAGTTTAAAATCGCTGTCCATAGTGACGCCAAGGCTGGTGACTTTGGGACGCACATCATTTTGCAATGGTCCCAAGTCAGATAATACATAGTTTTGATTGTTGTTAACTAGCTAAATAGCTTGACGCAGTCTTGTTGGGGTTGTTTGTGCACGTATATTCATATATATCACTACACAGTCTGCGATGAGATGGCGACTTGTCCAGGGTGTATGCCGCTTTCCGCTCGGTTGTAGCTGAGATAGGCAACAGCGCTCCCCACGACCCCAAAGGGAATAAGCGGTAGAAAAAGGATGGATGGATGGCACTACACAGTAGCCTGGCCCGATGATGTGTTTACTGCTCAATTTGTGTTAGGTCGCAATGAATTCTACATCAATTTGTGCTGAAAAGTAGTCTTTTAAAGTCCCAAACACCACCTCTCAATACCAGTGGCGGGCCGTGCGTTTCCCACCTAAGGCTTCAGTGATGTCCGACTTCAATGATTACCTCTGAAAATACCATAACTGATGTCACCACATGACCTTTGCTGGAGGAATACTATACAGCAGCGGTAGGGAACCTATGGCTTTAGAGCCAGATGTGGCTCTTTTGACTGCACCTGGCTCTCAGATAAATCTTAGCTGACATTACTTAACACGGTAAGTAATGAATAATCCGCTGGTAATTACAGTCTCAAAAACGTTCAAAATATAAAACATTCTTATGCATTTTAGTCCATCCTTCCGGTTTCTACTGCACCTGTTCAAGAAGTCGCATTAATGGTAAGAAGTATTTTATTTATTGTTGGTTAGCTTCAGAATAACAATGTTATTAAAAAGAATAGGAGACTTATTATACTCTAAAAATGTTGGTCTTACTTAAAAATGCATGCATTTAGTTGTATTCAGTCTTTAAAAAAATATTATATGGCTCTCACGGAAATACTTTTTAAAATATTTGGCTTGTATGGCTATCTCAGCCAAAAAGGTTCCCGACTCCTGCTATACAGAAACACATTCACGCACTACTGGGTATTATACAAAACGGGTTATTTTCTGGCGCATTTAATAATCAATAAACCCGTATCAGCAATTAAAACACATCTTATTTTGTACTGTCAAAATTAAAATCGCAAAAAAACATTTTAAACATGAAAAAATAAAGAAATAAAATATTTGAACTCACATTTTATCGACAGCTGAGCTGGCTTCCGGGGTTGGCCGAGATGGTCTCACAATATGTAGTTTCTCTTTAAATATCCTTGAAAATGGCCTTGCACACATATGTGTTGTCTTGTCTAATTATAAAAGATGCAGACAAGGCGCCTAGGCTGAGTTCTTAAAGTTTACTCCACAGCGTGCTCATCAAAAACATCCCGCAGGGGCTCAAAGCGCATGCGCTTCACTATTGTGGCATGCTGGGTAATGGAGTTCTTATGTTACCTGACTCATAACGTCACTATATATCTGCCTTAGGCCATCTCGAAGTCCTTACTGACAACAACACGTTATCTGACTGGCTATCGCAACTGTGTATCACTGTATGTCCCCGTTCACTTACACTGCACAGACATCTGCATTGCTGACTCTGAAGGCTTCTGGCAGATTTCGTACAGCATGGCAACAACATAAGCTAGCTGGATTCTGATTGAATAAAAACTCTATAACATAAAAATAACAGAGCTGGAAGAAGCGTAATATGACATGAAGATATAATATGAATACTTTGATATTTAGGGAAAGTAAATTAAAAATTACTTTAATCTTTAATTATGATCATGATTTCTGGTTATGTTAGGCCAGCAGAGAAGGCCTTGCTGGCCCTGACGGCACACCACTGCTCAATATTGTTTACTGACCGTAGTTCTATGCTAAATCACAGTTGCAGTGCTCAAAATCCAAATACAGAGATGACTATGTAAGCGAGCACGTATCCCAATTTCTGTAATTTTCCATACCACAATTTCAGAAACAGCGCCCATTGGTGGTGAGATGTGAGTGTGACAACCATTCCAATCTCCCCCCTTACTTATACAATGAAAATGTGGTTACCTCATCAATAAAGCACAGGAAAGCTGAGGACAATTTTACAAGATTTAATTTATTTACTATCTTACAGTTCACATAAGGCCTTCATCTTTAAACATTATTTGTCAGACCAATTCCATGGTTTCCTCTTGGTGCGCAGTACGTTATAAGCTATTTGTATTTATTTTATTTATTTTTTTAAAGTTCCATACTTGGACTAATTTCATATTTTCATAACTGGGAGAGGCTTTTCATTCCGCCCTCCTGTGGTGTTTTTTTTTTTCTTTTCTTTTTTTTTTAAATCATGCACTAAGTGGCCTTGAACCATTCACAAAAAATGGTAAAAATGGACTGTCAATTCTTGAAAATACACACTATAAATGTTTCCTACCACTAACTTGATGCATGTCATTCATTCCCCAGCGTACAAATGAACAAGCAGTACACACTCCTTGCTCAAGGTGTCGTGTTTAGAGATGATGCAGGTAAGATGATGCAGTACATTTTCATGACGGATTGTTGAGTACTTTACAGCTTTTAGTTAAAGCATTGTGATTACTTGAAAAAAAAAATGAGATCCAGTGATTGACACACTTGGGAAAGTTTAACACATTCAGCTCTTCAGTAATTATGAACAATATGCTAAAGTACGTGAACATGTGGTGGCGCTGTCCACGCATCATTTGTAGCATATGGTTTAATAGTGTGGACACCACACATTGGGAGGGAATTTTACACCTTCAAGCATATCAGATCTGCCATATAGGGCTACCATAATTAAACCTGAAACACCCGAATGGGATCAACCAACGGCTAGAAAGAAGACACAGGTCTAAAACTCTGACGGAATCAATGAAAGTTTTTACATAAGGGGAATCCTGTTTGCACTATAAGCCACACACACTCAACCACTAAATATGGACGATTCAAAAAATGTAACGCTACACTATCAAAAAGTGCTTCAGATAATTTTGTGGATACAAAAAAAAAGTATGTAAACAAAGTTTGATCTGCCAGAGCTCTGTTCTGAAGAGGCAATGGGTATGGCTGAAAAAATTAAAAACACAGTATGCCAAAATAAAAAAACATTAAAGTGCATCCCTGGATGTGTGAGCCCCACCCCATTGAAATAAATCCCCAAGGCCTCCGTTAGGGGGCGCAATTTGCAGTGGACAAATCCAGTGGCAGTACTTCCATGAAGAAAAAGGAATAACAGATACAAACATGGTGGTCTTCCAGCTTACAGCTGTTCAGGCAACACTAGCAGGCCCCTGCTCTCGCCGTCGTAAAATGGTGTGCAAGTGCTCGTGTTTGCGTTTAGGTCCGGCGTCATCCTGGGCACACGCGGCTTTGTGTTCTCACAGTGTCTCCTGCTCAGTGGGGGAGTGGTGGGGTTGGGCATGCTGGTGCAAAGGAGGTAGCAGGGACTGCAGGGGCGACTGCGGGGTTGTGGGCGGCGACTGCTGCTGTAGGGGGCTGAAGTGCGCCCCCATGTGCGGCGGCGAAGAGCGGTAACAGGAGTAGGCCGAGGTACCTCCCAGCGTGGTGGTGGGCGAGGCGGGGAGCCCCCCGAGGCCCGTGGGGGAGTCGATGAGGGGCTGGTTGTAGAAGAAGAATGCACACTGGTGGATGAAGGTCTCGATGATTGTCTGGTAGGTGCGCGTGGCGGTCAGGGCATCCATGGTGGTGAAATCTGGTCGCATGAGGGTGGGCCAGAAGCAGATGGACAAGTTCTCGCTGGTCATCAGGTTAAGCCTGTTTAGCTGGCTCACCCTGACAATCACACACATTTATTCGATAACACATTTGGAAAGAATATCACTGAGCTGGAAAAAAGGTGAAAATAAACTCAAATGTATCTTATTACTTTTCCAAACCTCATTTGCAAGTCTTATCGTACTAGACTTTGCATGCAGTTCCAAATCCAACACTTCATGTGCCAGTCTAGTCTAATGTTTTGCCCTACAAAGAGTTTATATTTTAGATATCTTACTTACACACACTTTTTTATTGTAATGTGCATCTTAGTTGTATTATAACTTTAGTTATACTGAAGTTTGCAATTTTTTTCACCCTTTTTTCTGTGGTATGCCTGAGGGAAGGGCTTGGACTATTTAAGGGAGGCTCTTCATTTAGTCAAGGTGGGAGTAGGTAAGCAGGTTGGTTGTGGAGAGTTGGAGTATAGTGCAAACATCGATTGGTGATTTTTGAGTGGCACATGGTTTTTTCATTCCAGCGTTTTAAAAATGCTTTTTTTTTGTATTCACTTTTCATTTTCACAAATTTTTGCAC
The DNA here is from genome assembly GCF_033978795.1 of Nerophis ophidion. NCBI lineage: Eukaryota > Metazoa > Chordata > Actinopteri > Syngnathiformes > Syngnathidae > Nerophis > Nerophis ophidion. Next base: position 27,234,934 of record NC_084614.1, on the reverse strand, counting down.
TGCATTTATTTTTGCACCCGATGTACTGCTGTCCTTGAGTTGGTGCAATAAACATCACCAACTCGAAATCTGCGACTTAGCCATCATTGGTTGCATGGATATATTTCTTTTTGAGCGAACCCGCTCAATACTTTTCAAAACAAATGGTACCAAAAAATTGTAATTATTGGCTTAATTTGAACAGAAAATGTTTCTTATTGCAGTCAAATAACAATTTTCACATTTAATAACAGTGAGAATACTAAACAACTTATCTTTTAGTTGTAACTTGTAAATAAGCAAATTGGTTACAAAGGCTCCTAATTTGGCTGCTGACGTATGCAGTAACATATTGTGTTATTTCCCATTGTAACATTTTGTCAAAATTATGAGGTACAAGTGGTAAAAAATAGATGGATGGATTATTAATCTACTTATTTATTTATTGTTAATATCCGAGTACTTTCTATTGTAACATGTTCTATCCACACTTCTGTTAAAATGTATTAAACACTTTGTATAATTTACTTAAGTTTTGGGTAATACTACAAATTTGGGTATCAATCCAATACCGAGTCACGTCTGGGTCATACATTGGTCATACTTAAAGATCTCATGTGTCCAGGAACTCATTCCTGCATTTCTATACAACAAAAAAACACAGATTTTCTGATAATAAAAAAATATTAAACTAATCCTTGTAGTCTCGACTATATGTGGCTCTTGTACTTGCTATCGATACAGTCGATATTTGTATAGCTCCACCCATTTGTTTACATTGAGGAACACTAGCTTGCTGCTAGCTATTGTGTTCGCCTACGGTGTGTAGTGAAGCATGTTTTGCTAATCCCTGTCCTGCAGGGATGATACTTGTAAGAAACAATTTGTGAAGATTAATGATTTAGAAATATATAAAACACTGGGTGGACGGACGTTGGCTGCTAACTAGCAAAGCAGCGCTTCAGTGTTTATAGCTCCACAACTATTGTTACTTTTAGGCCAAAATAAATCCATTCTTTCCTCTGTCTCTACACTGTTTCTGCTTGCAAGTGGTCTGTGCGTGTGTTGACTGGCGACATGTGCCTTGGCCCATGTTACCAGCAATGTCACCACGGTGCGTCGTCATGTCCATGGTAAAAAAAAAGTACTGGTATTTTTCAAAGGCTGTATAATACCTTTTTTTAATCGATTAGTACCATCGTACTAAATTAGTATTGCTATACCGTACAGTACAACCTTACTAAAGTATTTAGATTCTTAGTTTTTGTGTAACCCTACTGACTGATCAAGCGCTTGTGTGGGATGGCGAAGTGATTACGCAGGAGCATCATTTAGTCTAGTTTTATGACAAACAAAAGAAAATTGCCTTTTGATGCGTGTATCTTGAAAACTGGGAGATAAAAATGTACTACAAATCTCCACAGTTTTAAAGAAATGTTTGCTAGTTAGATGCCACCCGAACGCCTCCCTAGGGAGGTGTTTAGGGCACGTCCAACCGGTAGGAGGCCACGGGGAAGACCCAGGACACGTTGGGAAGACTATGTCTCCCGGCTGGCCTGGGAACGCCTCGGGATCCCCCGGGAAGAGCTAGACGAAGTGGCTGGGGAGAGGGAAGTCTGGGTTTCCCTGCTTAGGCTGTTGCCCCCGCGACCCGACCTCGGATAAGCGGAAGATGATGGATGGATGGATGGATGGTTTGCTAGTTACGATCAAAAACTACTTGATTTAAGAGGTAATAAGGAACTTACTTGTGTAAGTGGCTCACAACATATTTGAAGACATCATAATTCTCCCGGGGGAACCTCCTCAGGACATCCTTCATTGTGTACAGCCTCTGTTCTCTGTCATTGATTTCTGCATTCACAGCAAGAAGCCAGCATTAAAACCTTCTTCATCATGGCGGCGTCAACATTGATTTCATTCCAAGACGCCATAATGAAAAGATGTCAAAACCCGCCCCACCCTTTTAGCTCCTACAGTGACTCATCCCCCTTCTAAACCTAGCAGTGTTTGCTTACTGAAAGCATCCAGCAGGTCCACCTGCAGAGCACAAGGCACCAGGGGCTCAGGCAGCTCAGAGAAGAAGCTCTTAAGGGCTCCAGCCACAGTGTTTATGGAGAAGTCTTTCTCCACCAGGTCTAATCCATGGTCTGTACGAGCAGAAAAATAGGTTCAAAGGTGCAAGAGGAGCTGGACTGAAAGTTCACTTTGCTTTGTTAACTTACCCTGTTCAAACTGCCTCTGCATGCTTTCCATCTCGGACTTGTTCCCACTGACACGGTACAACCCTTCTGTATTCAGACCTGAGGAACGAAGGGAAAATGACTCATAGATAACAAACATTTGTTTTTACTGAAGCACTGATTGAAAGGGAATGTTTATTTTTGCGGTTGTAGTTTTCACTGGTGTAAAACTCCACTGCATTTGAGTTTTGGCCAATACCAATATTAATCCGATATGATATCAGCATAAATATTAATACATACTTTTATTATTTTTAATGTGGATGGTTAGAAAAGGCTTGATCAAGTGACATTCCTCAGAAAACAATTGAAGGTTTGAAAAATACAAACCTTATGATGGATTTAAGCTTTTGAAGTGGAGTGTTAATTTGTTTTTGGTGACATCTAGTGGTCACAAAAATGTATTAAATTAAGGTCATGACGCAGGAAGTTGAATGGCGCGAACCAGTTTGTTACTGGATACTTTCTAATACGCTTCTGCCTTGGAGACTTTGTATATGTACGGTAACTATAATTTTTTGATACTTGTTATATTAACATAAAATGTGTTTTAGACTGCAATATTGTTCAATTAAGGACACCTACTACAAATGTGTAGCTTGTGTGCTTAGCTGTTGTGTAGCTGCTAGCTCCTAGTAGCCTGTTTACATTTTGGCTTCACTAAAATACAGGAAAATATCAAACTTCTGTGATTATTAGAGGACATTTAGATGTTAACTGTTTGTCCAGCTTTGCACAAGTAATGACGCTGCAGGACTGCTTGTATCGGCGCTTACATCAGAGATTTTAGATGCAAGACGATATTTTTTGATACTTGTTATTTTGCTAATATCGGACGTAGATCCGATATCTATATTGGATCGAGAAACCCCTAATACGTACGCGTGTCTGCGTGTCTCTAAATTAGAGATTGAATGATATGTGTTTTTTTAGGGCAAATACCAATTTTTTGTAGTTAAGGAGGCCGATAACAGATATTTGGAGACGATATTTATTTGCATCAAACGTGATTTGAACATGAATAGTATATGTCAGTAAACAGTTAGACAAGGCTTTAAATTGTTTTTTATACAGAATTTTTGAGGAAACATGAGACCTATGGAGGCATAGAGTTTAATGCAGCACTAATGTTTAGGTTAATTTAGCACCAAACCTTTAACACATATGTTTAATGCTGCGGGTCAGACGAGCATCAACAATTGCATTTGAAAAGATGGGCAATCTCCTGGAAAAATTGGTAAAACTATGTGATTCCTCTACATCACAATAACTCACCATTTACTTAATTTTATAGCGGTTCATGGATGTAATACATCCATAAAGGTTTTCTCAGGAGGACCCTGAAATATTGCAAACATTTCAATAAAAATCAATTCTTAGCTCCTTCGCGCAGCTTATAGTTGACATATAGACATTTTCAGGTTAGCTGACATAGCTGCGTAAGCTCTGCAATGGAAAAACGGCAATTCTTCACATGCAGGCAAACAAACGGGCTGGTGCTTCAGCAGGGGTTAGAATTATTTACTTGGCTATTTTTTTTTTTTAAATACTGGTATGAGGGTGTATATGCTGATGTAGTAGAAAAAAAAAAGACTGATACCTATAAAAAAGAGGCAGATACCGATATACGCCAAAATGCAAAATATTGGCTGAATCTCTAGACTGATATCCTGACATAAGGCAGACTTTTTTTGCTGGGTGAAAAAAAAATGAAACACAGTAAAACCTCTTTTATAGTGATTTGTTTCAAACTTTTGATACAGCTCTTGCACTGCATTTATTTGAGTTGTGAAAGCCACTGATTGTAAAGTAAAGTACCAACAAAATGTAAACACATCTAAATCACTCACCTGTGGTCTCGATAAAACGAACACATTTCTCAATGAAAAGTGGAATAGGTCTGTCTGGGGACACCACGTTGACTAAGGGGACACCAAAATAAATACTCTCCACAGGCTTGGGGATAGCTGGGCGGGGCTTTGCTCTTGTTTTCTAAAAGAAAAGACAGAAAGGTTATGAACTAGTATGCGGCATTAAGATTGCATTGCTCCTCATCGGAAACAGATTAAGATAACTTTTTATTACAGAAAAGGACCCACCTTGGCTGTTCGTCGCAGACTTTTCAGAATATTCCTCTTTTTGGGGTCCTCGTTCTCCTCATTCACCAGACTTTCACCTTTCAGCGTCCCGAAGTCCTCTTCTTTTGACTTCAGAAGCGCTCCCATCTCGTCGTCGCTGCCAATGAAGCTCGTGCGGAAGCTGCTGAACTTGCCGAGCCTCTTAGATCGGTCACGATAGAGTCGAGGCTTCACGGCAGCCGCCGAAAATTTCCTCCTGCGCTCTAGAGAGCTACTGTCTGCTTCGCTGTCAGATCCATTGCCATTAGAGTGCCTCCTGTTGGAGTTACGTATAGTTATGATCTTTCCTTGCGTGCTGTCGTGTGGCACGGAGTAGATGATCTCTTCATTGCTGGGGCGGGGTTTGGAGACAGCGTCTATTGGTTCGGCATAGTCTGAGGGATCGTAGCCTACGTCGCCTCCAGGAACCCAGGTGACAGCAGATGGCAGGGATCGACGGTGGCCAAGGGTGTCGATGTACGGGTTTCGGTTGACTTTTCGAAAGTCGAAAGTTACGCCAGGTTTAACTCTTACGTGGGGTTGCACTTTGTTGTTGAGTTTGCTCTCGAAGTCTCTAATATCAGAGATAAGAGAGATGTCACTGGAGTCCAAGTCAGGTAGGTTGAAGCCCACACTATGAGATGTGAGAGTCCCATCATAGTACGGCGGTGATGGCTCAACATCATCCTCTGAATCCAGGAACATGGTGACAGTGCTGGGAGAACTACAACGTGGGGAGTACATGTTTTCATTGGTGCACGCTTCAGCAACATTATCATACATGTGCGTAGCTTCCACAATGTTGCGCTTCTCCACTACCTCCATGAGAAACGTGTGGAACATTTCTATTCTGTGCAGGCCCCCCACAACACCCCCAGATCCACAGACCACACTATTGAAACGACCTTCGATCTCATGGGCAAGTTCCTCTCCTTGAATCTGCTGTTCACGGGCGTAGTCACTCTCAGCAAGCTCGGCCTGGCTATCTCCCACTGCCAACAGCTGGACTGGGATGATGTCCTGAACCTCACACAAGAATGCACACAAGGTCTCCAGGGAGGCCTTTCGAGACACAGAATATACTGCCATGTAACCGTGTACCAGTCTACTCTTCCGTAAAGTAAAGGAGGCATGGTATGAGAGAAGAGAGAGCTCTATAGCCAGCTTATGTCCTGCAATAGTCTGCTCGACCAACACAGAGGTGCCGCTGTTTGACATGGGCCTGCAGTGCTGATGCATCAGAAAGGGGAATAAGAGCTGCTCAATGTCGTAGGAGTCACCACACATCAAACACATGACAATGCGAAGATCTGCCTCTGGAACCGGCTGATGGAGGGAGTCTCTCAGACCTGGGGGCTCAGGCAGGTGAGGTGGGGAGCTGCTATTGAACGACGTGCTCCTCCGAATATCCAGAAGCCCCCTTAGCACTTGGTTTATTTGTGACTCACTGACATTATGCCCATAACCTACACCTGGAGAGGCAGGATCTAGAAAGCTACACTGCAGCCTCCTTGCAACCTGCTGTCCCTGCGTTATTAAGTTTAAGGCAGTTTCTCCTCCGATGTCTACATATGAGCCTACACCTCTTTTAGTGACTAAGAGCAGTGATGTCTGCAGCTGTGCTAGCTGGCTGTCTCTCCGACCTAGTGTTGATTCCCTAAGACGCTCAAGGCTTTCAATCACATAGGAGAGGGACTCTTTTGAATTATACAGACACAGACATCCGTGAGGGGTGAAAGTCGGGGTGTGGAAAGAATTTACAGGCAGGCGTACATTTCCTTCAATAGGCCGCAGTGTCAGCTCATACATCTTCCCGTCGAGGATGTACCAGTCATCATTTGTGCAGAGAGCTCTAATCTCGTTGGCAAATTCCCTGGCCAACCCATCCTTCCCCAGTATGACAAGATTGATTCTGTCAGCCTTTGTGTCCCCGAAATGAGCTTTTACATCAAAAAATGGGTAACATGTAGGGAATTGTGACGCAAGGAGTTGTTCGATCTTTGAGTCTCCACAGTGGGGACTGTTAGGACAGGTTTCTTTAGTAGGGTGATATACAAAATGGATATGCTTCAATACAAGAGCATCTCTTTCAGCTGGGAGCTTTTGCAGCGCTTTAAATCTCTGCTCCTCCCCTAACACTTCTTGAATTGCCCCCATCTTTTCCTTACTTGGCTTGGCATCCACTTCAAGTTCATAAAAAAGCTCAGAGTACTCCAGTAAGAGTTCCTGGAAATCTTCTTTAGCGCGATCAATAATCTCCTTCTGATGGCGGTTGTAAAGCTCCAAGTACTCTGGTTCTTCTAGCCACTGGTAGAACTCTTCATTCATGATGAAGCTACGAGCCTCCTCCCACGGCCTACCGGGTGTGACAAAGGGAGAAGAGGACAGTTTCTGTTTAAACTCAAGCCTCATCTCTGCACGACGGCTTTCATTACGCAAATGCTCCAGGTGGGCATTAAATAATTCCTCTGCTTCATCAGTTTCCAGAAGATCTGATGGGATCCGCTCATCCTTCATGTTGTCGATATGAGATGTGTCTTCCCAAGGAGAGTCCTCCAAAACAACAAACCAGTGGGCAAAGTGCTGCTTAGACTCAAGCACTTTCTGTACACCGGACCAGCTCAGCTGGTCTATTTCATCGAGATCAGGCACCAAAGAGCTGAGTGCAAGAGGGAGAGTGCTTAGATATATTTTACGACGCCTCTCAATGTGCTCCTGCTTTAGACGATAAACATGCTGTTGAAAAAGCTTCTTGCATTTAGCCGTTCCCTCCAAGAAGACATATTCCTTGTATTCCGGAGAGGTATTCATGCGTAGACTGGTGTTAAGCCAGGTTTCGTTATGATTCTTCACTATCCGGTTGATTAACCATTCATAACGATCCTTGGCAGAAGCAATCTGCTGACTCTGGAGCTTTAGTGCTTCAAAATAAGGGATGATCTTGGGCTTGCCTCTACTTTTATCAATCAGCTGAACCAATGTGAGGAAGGCCAGGTCTACGTTTATGTTTGAACGAGCAGATGTCTCAACTACTGGTAGACTCTTTTTAGTGATAGCAAAGGTATGTGCATCTTTGATATAGCGCTCAACTCCTTCATCACACTTGGTGAGGACTAACACTATGGGTTTCTTAGTCTTGCTAAGCTGACCATAGAGGTTTGTGACAAACTTTAGTTGGTCATCAAAGTTGCGGTTCATGCCCCGGCTAACGTCGACACACAGCAGGAAACCGTCAACCTGCAGTTTACCTTCAGGCATTTGCTTTTGCTCAAAGTCCTGCTCTAGACCCAATTGATCTGTACAGAAGTACATGAGCTTCTCTGCAGATGACAGCTTGGTGGCGGCCGCCCGTTTGATGTATGGCTGCATAGCGGTGCTACGATGGGGCTGAAATGTTTGGTCATCAATGAATTCCGTTTGCTCCACAACATGCATTCTACACTCAGGCCCTTCCTCCAGGAGGCGTGAGACTTCCCCCCAAAAGAGAAAGTGATCATTATTAACCACTCGACCCCCAAAGTCACTGGTGCTCAACACTGACGTGTGGTCCAGGTAGAAGTCATCTGCGCTGGGCCGTACATACCTATTGCAAAGGCAGGACTTTCCTACCCCACATTGTCCTTTCTCTTTCTCCGTACCCGATAAACCCACCACAATAAGGTTGTAAATGGGGGGCCGGACATCTTGCTTTTTCGCCATCATAATTGACTGACAATCATCTTGCCATAAAAAGCCACTGTGTAAAAGTTTTGCTTAAATGTTTGCCCATATAGTTACTGAAGGGATCAAATTTATATTTATTCTCTACTTTTAATCTAAACAGTGGTGGAATATGTGGTGAAGGTTCTTTTATTCATCCGCTATGCAAGTCCTGCAAAAAAAAGACAAGAGAAATATATGTTAGACAATATGCTCTTATTACATGAGGGTATCAATAGGTTCAGACTATGGCAAACGTTCAGCAAATACTAAGGAAATGGACACGTCTAGTAATACAGGCAAAGGAAATTGCGTATGATCAGCCAATGTAATGGTTGATGACATGTTTGAGGTAGATTGAGGTAATATTAAAAAAATATTAGTTGATTTGTTTTTCATTAAACCATCATAAACAAGTACTTCCATCGTAGATGTCCAAAAATATGCCATTTTATCACATCAATTTACTATTTTGCTTGATCATATCTTGTCACATTAAATCAAGGTCAAAGTTATTGACTGTGAAGGACCCCGGTGGGAGTGTGTGCTCTTGAAATGACATTGTTGTCATCTTAAAAATCCTTGTGCTGCAACTATAAAATTACTTATAATACCAGAGTACCTCATTACAGACTCTCTCAACCAAAGGAATACAACGCTCATATGGCCCTTTTCTGCGAGAAAAGAATGGACACAAATGAAAAATATAATGGCCCATAAAATAAGGGGTTATTAATTTGACATCATTCTGATGGTGTCATGGTTTAACACACCCATACGTGTAAACATATACAGTGGGACAGGCCAAACCAATCAATGCATGCATGCTGCATTGCTGAGCGATGTAAAAGTAAAAGTGATCCATCACCGTGGCAATAACATACAGTTGCCACTGAGCTCCTCAAGTCAGTGTTACAGCTTGTTGAAGTACACTAACACATTTTGTGAATTAGTTGAATGTGTACACTGAAAAAAATAACTCATAAGATTTACTCAAAAAAATTATTGTAAGTATTTGCACGCAAATGATTTAAGTAAAATTTAATGCTGCAATATCAAGTAACACTTACTTGCCAGTATCAAGTAAATTCTACTTACCATATAACATAACAGTTGTGAAGATGTAAAGTAGCAGTTACTTAATTACATCCAAGTTTTAAGTTATATTTATTTGAACAAATTAAGTAAAGTCTACTTGTTTTTCATCGGTAGGAACATCATTCTACTCAAAATTTTAGGTAAATTCTATATACCGTATTTCCTTGAAATGACGCCGGAGCAGTAATTATTTTAAAACCTCTTCCCACTCCAGCGCTTGTCAATGGCATGCAGGACAAAAGTGAATGTGATTAGAGAGACTTTAATTAATATTATTCTGCGGCCGCGGCACGGTGGTTGGGGAATACTGCTCCCCAGCATTTCATCGTGACCAAATTTACACCATTCTGTCTACGTGCCGGATGGACGCATGCTTACACTGCTTCTTTCACAAGATTGCAATGCATACTTGTTCAACAGCCATACCTTTCACATTTGTGATATAAACAACTTTAACATTCTTAGTAATATGCGCCACACTCTGTAAACCCACACCAAATACATTTCTGATAAACCTCGACTCTGTAACACATTATAAACGCAAGATAAGAATTACCCATAATGCCACCTTGCAGTGCTCTGTGAAGTGATCCTAACGGCCGGAGCAGAGCCAGTCGGCCAGAGCCTGTTGTGCTGTGCGCATGCGTTGTCATGCATGCGTTTCAAAACACTAGATTTTCAGAGTAAAGTTTATGTAATATTTTTATGTTTATGTACGTACAACTATTAAACATTTAAATAGTATGAGGAAACAAGTAAAACTTACTCTTCCCCCATACTTCATGTATTACGTTAATAAAATGTTAAATTTTACTTAAGAAACTCTAGTTCTTACTGAATGTTAAAAATATTAGGTATAAATTATGACAGTTACTCTAGAAGAGTTTACAGCTCCAAAAAGTCACTTTTTTCAGTGTACCTTTTAGCTAGGATTGGGAATAACAAAAAATGGCAGAAGACTGTAAGACGCTATACTTTCTCAAAACAGCAATAGTCTAATTTGTATAGTAATTTGGAATATAAAGACTATGCATTAGATTTTTTTTCTACAAATAAATCAAATGAAATCTTCAATTGCCACAATTTTACTGTAAAAGTTATGGTGGTTTTACAAATTACTGTAAATGGAAAAATGGTTCTGTTTTTAACAGTGAAATGGCAACTGAGCTGTCAGTTGGATTTTTACCGTAAAATCTACGGTTGATATATTTACAGTGTATTCCTGTAAATAGAAAACGGTACAACTGCTAGTTTTTTACTTTGAAATCATTAATTAATTTTTACAGTGTACAATTTGATGGATAACTTGCTTTAAAATTATAAGTCGAGCAGATGGATAGCGGAATTATCTATTTTTATTTTAACAAAAATGTTTAGAATGAATGGTAATATAATTTTTATTTGCATTATTTTTTTTAAATATTCAACTGCACTGTGTTTTTTGTTTCTGATACACATTATTTCCAGGCCATATACGTGTGACGGGCCAGATCTGACCCCCGGGCCTTAATCTTGACATCCGTGGTCGGAATGATATCAATTGCGACATCACTTAATTTATATTTGGCCATTTGTGACAGACTTAATTCTTCATGTATCATACGTGACTGTCTTCATATGCAAAATACATCATTTGAGATTTTATATCGGAGGATACTCTTTTAAAACTGTACCTGTCGGGCAGGGGTCGGCAACCTTTACCACTCAAAGAGCCATTTTGACCCGTTTCACAAAATAAAGAAAACAATGGGAGCCACAAAACTCTTTTGAAATTTAAAATGAAATAACCCTGCATACAGAGTTTTTATTACCTTGTGCTTTGTATAAACCAGGGGTCTCAGACACGCGGCCCGCACCTTAATATGAAAATTTAATGACAGTGGGGCCCGTGAGTTTTATATGAATGCCGCTTGACAGCATCATACTTAAAACCCTCCCGGATATTCCGAGAGACTACCGAATGTCTGATCAACTATTCTCACGAATGCTTTCAGGACCAACAATAATAAGGGGATCCTATGTAGGCGCTGCCTTTAACGCCCTCTACAACACGTTCAATAAGCTTGCCAGCCCAGTCACATGTCGTATGAGGCTTCTGCAGACACACGCAAACGATTACAAGGAATACTTGTTTAACAGCCAAACAGGTCACACTGAGGGTGCCAGTTTAAACAACTTTAACACTGTTACTAATATGCGCCACATTGTGAACCCACATCAAACAAGAATGACAAACACATTTCGGGAGAACATCGGCACTGTTACACAACATAAACACAAAATAACAAATACCCAGAATCCCATGCATCCCTACTCTTCCGGGCTACATTATACACCCCCGCGAGCACCAAATCCTCCCACCCCCTCCGTGTGTTGATTGAGATGGGCGGGGTTGGGGGGGCGGAGTTTGGTGCTCCCGGGGGTGTATAATGTAGCCCGGAAGTGTAGGGATGCATGGGATTCTGGGTATTTGTTCTTTTGTGTTTATGTTGTGTTACAGTGCCGATGTTCTCCCAAAAAGTGTTTGTCATTCTTGTTTGGTGTGGGTTCACAGTGTGGCGCATATTAGTAAGAGTGTTAACGTTGTTTATATTACAACCCTCAGTGTAACCTGTATGGCTGTTGACTAAGTATGCGTTGCAGTCGCTTTCGTGTGTTAACAGAGGCTGAATATAAAATGTGTTCAGTCGGCACGTGTAAAAGCGAGCGCGACGATATGTTGTGGAGGAGGTTCGAGGCATTGTAATCACTGCACACCCTCAATATTAAAGTCCAGGTGAAAATCGTGGAATGTTATGCCCAGGTGATTTCTGAGAGAGATGCACTAAAATCCGGAAACCTCCTGGAATAACCGTTGGAGTTGCAATTTAGCAGCTGAGCCACATCAGAGTGATCAAAGAGCCGCATGCCGCAGGTTGCCGACCCCTGCTGTAGGGGTACAATTCCTTGCTACTGAGGTTGCCTTGTTCACTTGACACTTAAATTACAACCGCAACAATTAATTCCATTAGAATAAAGGTTTGATGTATATTATGTTGCTTTGATTAATTATTTAATGAATGTAATTTATAAAGATTTATTCTCCAGAATTTTAAATGTGAACATAGTTTCGCACGGCCGCTACAATACAGAGCACATGAGAGCGATGGTGTGTGAGTGCCATAATCTGTGTGGTAACAAACTGCAAAGAGTTTGAATCTTTTTTTTTTTTTTTTTAATCAATGCACAAATGTTAAAAGTGCAATTTCAATGTTGATGATGTGCATTCATTAATATAAAGAATAATCATTGTTTATTTAATCTATTTTCTCTAAAATACACATTGAAACGATAAATGTATGTTTCATCCGATTACTTGATTAATCGAACAAACTAATCGTGTATTCGATTAATAAAATAATCGATAGCTGCAGCCCTTATCCCAATCGCCATTTTTAATGATTTTATGTGCAGCCCCAACTATTACAGTCTTTTTTTAAAAAGCCATTCATATTATTGTCTTATGAAAAGTACACTTCTTTGTGCAATTTATTTTTCTAACAGCTGTTTTTTGTCAAGTGTCCAAGAATTCCTTAAGAGAGGATATCCAAATGAGGTATTAGGAATAAATCTGTTATTTTATTCAGGAAAAAAAGAAAAGAAAATACAGGCAACTAAACTCCCATCCATCCATCCATTTTTCTACCGCTTATTCCCTTTGAGGTCGCGGGGGGCGCGGCGCTGGCGCCTATCTCAGCTACAATCGGGCGGAAGGCGGTGTACACCCTGGACAAGTCGCCACCTCATCGCAGGGCCAACACAGATAGACAGACAACATTCACCCTCACATTCATACACTAGGGCCAATTTAGTGTTGCCAATCAACCTATCCCCAGGTGCATATCTTTGGAAGTGGGAGGAAGCCGGAGTACCCAGAGGGAACCCACGTATTCACGGGGAGGACATGCAAACTCCACACAGAATGATCCCGAGCCCGGGATTGAACCCAGGACTACTCAGGACCTTCGTATTGTGAGGCAGACGCACTAGACCCTCTTCCACCGTGAAGCCGCCACTAAACTCAAAGTTTGATATAACGTGGTTGTTAGGGTCGATATAATACGGATCGCTTTATATAAAAATCCTTATTTTTTACCCTTTTCTGTTCGAAAAAGTTATGCGCATAGCTTGGTTGCCTAAACCCGTTTGTCTATTTGTGACGTGAATGGTGGATTGTGCTCACACAACACAGAATGGGGCGAGCACTATCCAGCCACCAGTTGGTATGGACATCACTGGGTTTGATATTTAGTTTTTTATTAAGGTTTTTTTTTTATTATTCCTTTTTGGAGACTTTTATGAAGATTTATTGTTAAATATGCGATAATTTAGTGTTTAACTCTGGTCGAAAAAAACGGGCGAAAATTGAAGTCCACGGCACATCACGTTATCTGGAACATTGGGTTATATATATCCTATTTTGGGTGTATCGTATTTTTCAGACCATAGAGCGTGTCAGATAATCAGGCGCACTGCCGATAAGCGGCCAGGTCTATTTTCATACAAAAGGTGCAACGTTTATAAGGAGCATTAAAGGGGTCATCTTATGATGGTCTAAATAACATGTAATGGTGGTTCTTTGATCAAAATGTTGCATAGATTATGTTTTACAGACTGTATTCAAACCAATTTCTTAACATTTATTTATTATTAAGTTAAAGTACCAATGATTGTCACACACACACTAGGTGTGGTGAAATTTGTCCTCTGCATTTGACCCATCCCCTTGTTTATCCCCTGGGAGGTGAGGGGAGCAGTGGGCTCAGTGATGCTGAGTGCCAAGCAGGGAGGCAATGGGTCCCATTTTTATAGTCTTTGGTATGACTCACAAACATGATGCGCTCTTTTGTGGGCGGTCCTTTTTACACGGCTCCGGTTCGACAGAGTCTTCTTTCCATCATCTTTGTTATATCGGTAGGTTTTAGCGCTTCTAAAGCGAGTCTACTGACAGATATGAATTAGAACTATATGCTACTCTTTATTATAAATGGCAACAGCGGAGGATGAATGCCCCACAACAAGAGGATAGAGAAAAAGAAAGAGCTCATTGACGGCGGACACACGCAAATTTTTGGGACTTAAGCAGATCCCAAATACACGTCAACAGGTACCAATAGGTAAGAAAAATTAGTTTTGCATAATATTGCAAAACAAAACGCCAAATAATAAGTCTTCTAATAGGTGCCATTTTGGGGTCCTTATACACACACCATAAAAATACTCGTATGTTGAAGCACCTCCTCTCTGAGCTGCCACCTTAACGTGGTAGAGGAGTTTGCGTGTTCCAATGATCGTAGGAGCTATGTTGTCCGGGGGATTCTATGCCCCCTGGTAGGGTCTCCCAAGGCAAACTGGTCCTAGGTGAGGGATCAGACAGAGAGCAGCTCCAAGACCTCTATGAAGAACACAAACACAGGACCCAGATTTCCCTCGCCCGAACGCGGGTCACCGGGGCCCCCCCCTGGAGCCAGGCCCGGAGGTGGGACACGATCGCAAGCGCCTGGTGACCGGGCCTGTCTCCATGGGGCCCGGCCGGGCACAGCCCAAAGAGGCAAAGTGGGTCCCCCCTCCAATGGGCTCACGACCCATGGCTCACCACCCATGGCTGTTGTTTGCGCTTACGCGCCAAACAGCAGCTCAGAGTACCCACCCACCCTGATATCCTCGTTCCACTGGGGGACTTCAACGCTCATGTTGGCAACGACAGTGAAACTTGGAGAGGCGTGCTTGGGAAGAATGGCCGCCCGGATCTGAACCCGAGTGGTGTTTTGTTATTGGACTTTTGTGCTCGTCACAGATTGTCAATAACTAACACCATGTTCAAACATAAGGGTGTCCATATGTGCACTTGGCACCAGGACACCCTAGACTGCAGTTACATGATCGACTTTGTAGTTGTGTCATCGGATTTGCGGTCTCATGTTTTGGACACTCGGGTGAAGACAGGGGCGGAGCTTTCTACCAATCACCACCTGGTGGTGAGTTGGCTGCGGTGGTTGGGGAGGATGCCGGACAGACCTGGCAGGCCCAAACACATTGTGAGGGTTTGCTGGAAACGTCCGGCCGAGTTTCCTGTCAGAGAGAGTTTCAATTCCCACCTCCGGAAGAACTTTGAACATGTCACGAGGGAGGTGCTGGACATTGAGTCCAAGTAGACGATGTTCCATACCTCTATTGTCGAGGCGGACGATTGGAGCTGTGGCCGCAAGGTGGTTGGTAACGGTCGTGGGGGTGATTTGTCAAGCTGAAAAAAGAGTCCTATCGGGCTCTTTTGGCTCATAGGACTCCGGAGGCAGCAGACAGGTACCGACAGGCCAAGCAGTGTGCGGCTTCAGTGGTTGCGGAGGTAAAAACTCGGACATGGGAGGAGTTCGGAGAAGCCATGGAAAACGACTTCCGGACGGATTCGAATCGATTCTGGACCACCATCCGCCGCCTAAGGAAAGTGAGGCAGTGCAATGTCAACACCGTGTAAGGTGGGGATGATGTTCTGCTGACCTCGACTGCGGATTTTGTGGATTGGTGGAGGGAATACTTCGAAGACCTCCTCAATCCTACCAGCACGTCTTCCTGTGAGGAAGAAGTGCCTGGGAAATCTGTGGTGGGCTCTCCTATTTCTGGGGCAGAGGTTGCCGAGGTAGTTAAAAAGCTCCTCGGTGGCAAGGCCCCGGGGTTGGATGAGACCCTCTCGGAGTTCCTTAAGGCTCTGGATGCTGTGGGGCTGTCTTGGTTGACAAGACTCTGCAGCATCGCGTGGACATCGGGGGCGGTACCTCTGGATTGGCAGACCTGGGTGGTGGTTCCTCTCTTAATGTGTGTTCCAACTATCGTGGGATCACACTCCTCAGCCTTCCTGGTAAGGTCTATTCAGGTGTACTGGAGAGGAGGCTAAGCCGGATAGTCAAACCTCGGATTCAGGAGGAACAGTGTGGTTTTCGTCCTGCTCGTGGAACTGTGGACCAGCTCTATACTCTCGGCAGGGTCCTTGAGGGTGCATGGGAGTTTGCCCAACCAGTCTACATGTGCTTTGTGGACTTGGAGAAGGCATTCGACCGTGATGTGGTCCCGATGGTTTCATCTGGCCAAGATCTTCAGCTCTCACTAGATAGGTTCGCAGCCGAATATGAAGCGAATGGGATGAGAATCAACAACCTGAAGGTCAGATTCCATGGTTATTGCCCAGAAAAGGGTGGAGTACAATCTCCGGGTTGGGGAGGAGAACTTGCCCCAAGTGGAGGAGTTCAAGTACCACGGAGTCTTGTTCACGAGTGAGGGAAGAATGGATCATGAGATCGACAGGCGGACCGGTGCGGCGTCTTCAGTAATGCGGACGCTGTATTGATCCGTTGTGGTGAAGAAAGAGCTGAGCCGGAAACGCAAAGCTCTCAATTTACGGGTCGATCTACGTTCCCATCCTCACCTATGGTCATGAGCTTTGGGTCATGACCAAAAGGACAAGATCACGGGTACAAGCGGCCGAAATGAGTTTCCTCCACAGGGTGGCAGGGTTCTCCCTTAGAGATAGGGTGGGAAGCTCTGCCATCCGGGAGGAGCTCAAAGTAAAGCCGCTGCTCCTCCACATCGAGAGGAGCCAGGTGAGGTGGTTCGGGGATATGGTCAGGATGCCACCAGAACACCTTTCTAGGGAGATGTTACGGGCACGCCCAACTGGTATGAGGCCACGGGGAAGACCTAGGGCACGTTGGGAAGACTATCTCTCCCAGCTGGCCTGGGAACGCGTCGGGATCCCACGGGAGGAGCTGGACGAAGTGGCTGGGGACAGGGAAGTCTGGGCTTCCCTGCTTAGGCTGCTGCCCCCTCGACCTGACCTCGGATGAGCGGAAGAAGATGGATGGATGGATGTTGAAGCACAGTACGTCTGACTTCGGTAGCCGTATTGCTCCGCATTCCATCAAGTGGTGTGTCTTCGTAGCTTACCAAAGACATACTAAAACATTGTGACAACTTTTTGAGGGCCGTGAGTAATGTTCTAAATTCTCAATGAAACATCAAAGTTTTGGTGTTTTTATTTGCTTGCAGGTACTTGCTAGCGTCATTTATTGAACAGGCGTCACAAATATCTGTTATGTGTGACAGGTCACACTTATCATTACACCTAGTACCACATAAAATTGCTTTGAGGTCAGCAAGCACAACAACAATTAATACGTACATTAGGTGGCCCACTGTTCATTTCTGATAAAATTAAAGGATATCAGGTGCCCCTTAAAGTCAGAAAAATACTCTACATGCAGGAAAAATAAGGAATACTAAAAGGCTAACGTTGAAATGCTATTTTAGAATAAAGTCATAGTACGAAAACAAAAAGCCACTATTTTATGAGAATAACATTGTAATGACAAAAAAGTTTTTACAAAAATTAAATCGGAAATTAAAGGAAAATAAAGTTGCATCATAAGATGCCATACATTTAGTTGTAATTCATGAGCATGTGGTATGTTTAAAACAATCTTAATGTGTAGTACACAGCACAGCAACACCATCAGTAGGATCGTGTATTGTTTATTAAAACTATTTTCCCAAAAATATGCATTAAAAGTATGTTTTATCCAATCAATCAAACAAACTAATCGACAGAATACTCGAAAACTAAAACTAACCGATACCTGCAGTCCTAATTTGTATAGCTTGATGTCAAAAAGGTACCAACAATTGGAGCGCATAACAGGATTAACAATAGCGAGTCCGTATTGCAATAGGAGACATTGGAATTCACCTTGACAATTCTAAATAAAGAGAAGTAAATAAGCAGACACATTTAGCTGGGGTCAGAACCCACTGGTACTAGCAGTCCACATTTCTCAGCTGGGTTAGGCCTGACATCCCAAATAAATTCCCTGCTGCTTCCTGAAAGCAACCTGGGGGCTCATTGCAAACAAAGTCACTACCTTAATCAACTTGAAACGTAACATACTACTCTCTTATCATTTTGCAAAAGGATTACCAAAGGGGACCAGTCAGTCACAAGAGGGTCTGACCACGCCAGGCCTGCTGCTGTTTATAATGAGATTGCAAAATGATGCGATTTCATTATCACTGATACTGTTTAAACAGTGCTTTATGGAGACAATAAAGCCATAAATACAGTAAGAGGGCGTGCATGCCATTGCACATATCTGCCCTTCTCCTGCTGCATCTGTCAGCCTTGCCGCAGCCCAGTCAGCCGCCTGATGTGCAGCCGCATAAAGCCATACAAAACACACCTTGGCTGGGGCCGGTGAGCTACAGCTAATATTCAATATATGATTGTTAATATTAAACAACACTTACCATTGCTTATCATTTCCTCTTCTGCATCGCTTGTTTTTGTTGTTTTTTGTTGTTTTGTTTTTTTGCACCGATGCAACTGAAAAAAACACTGTAAAGGCAATAAATATCCCCAAAAAGACAAGAACAATTGACTTTTCAAAATAAATCCCCGGTGTGCAAAACAACAACAAAAAAGCCTGAAAACCGTCCTCTTCTTGGCTTCACCACGTTGCTGGCTTTTCACTCATTATTGTGTCCATTGTTGTGCACATTTAAAACTGGGCCGGCCGCACACGCCTCACACAAAACGGCCCACTTTGTTGCAATCGTCTGGCTGCAAAACATCCACCGTTGCGTTCAAGTGTCCGAGCGAGATCGCCTGCGTGAAAGTGAGATTTGAGCCAGCTTTTCCCGATAATGGCGGCGGTAGCGGTGGTTGTAGCAGCGGGGGCCCTCCTCCTTCCCTGGACCCAGTCCTTCTCTTCTTTTCTTCGGGAGAGCGGAGCAGTGCAGGCAGAGGCGGCGGAGAGAGGGACTCACCCAGCGGCGCCCGCACACTACTGCAGCACGGCTAGATCAGCAGGCTGGGCGGGTCGATACAATCATCGACCGCGTCGATACCGAGGGTGGTATCCGTGACGAACTTTTTGACTCGGAGGGCCACATTTGGAGTTATTGCAGAGGTTCTCAAACTTTATGACTTGATACACAGTACAAATACACATATGAATATTTTGAAAATAAATATATATATATATATATACTGTATCAGTGACGTGCGGTGAACTATACACCAGGTGAGGCATGCATACTTTTTCTTCTTTTTTTTTTTAACTTAAATTCATATGTGCCTCTCTAGTCATTGTTTATTTAGGTTGCACATTAGAGTTACAGGGCGAAAAAAGGGAGTTATTCGCTTTCATAAAAACGTGCATAATGATATTATGATATGATAAATGGGTCCAAAAAGTTATTAAATACTTTTTTTTCCCATCCATCCACCCATCCATCCATTTTCTACCGCGTATTCCCTTTCGGGGTGGCGGGGGGCGCTGGCGCCTATCTCAGCTACAATCGGGCGGAAGGCGCTTACACCCCGGACAAGTCGCCATCTCATCGCAGAGCCAACACAGATAGACAAACAACATTCACACTCACATTCACACACTAAGGCCAATTTAGTGTTGCCAATCAACCTATCCCCAGGTGCTTGTCTTTGGAAGTCGGAGGAAGCCGGAGTACCCGGAGGGAACCCACGCATTCACGGGGAGAACATGCAAACTCTACACAGAAAGATCCCGAGCCTGGGATTGAACCCAGGACTGCAGGACCTTCGCATTGTGAGGCAGATTTACTAACCCCGTGAAGCCCACTTTTTGGTCCCATTTGCTTTTAACAAAATAAACAAAGTATTGTGAGTGTATCTTACCTTTCTGTATTTGTATCAGAAGCAGCAATAGCTATCCTCTATGAAAACGTACTTTGTATGACCACATTCATTTTGTCTTAAAGTCCAGTTTAGAGAAGTATTTCATTTTGGATACCGTATATAATCCTCCATATTGGCAGACCCATTGATTTCATTTAATTTCATTCCAAGAAATTAAAAAATATTTTGGCATCTGACTAAAAACACTCACAAACGCTGGCTTACTCCAATAAAAATGCCATGTTTGTCATAAATACAGTTTTTAAAAAAAGAAAATAAAAAAATGCTGGCTTCCACTGGAGAGACCCGTGTCTGCTAGCTTGAGCGCCCCCACTTCTCCCAGTGTGGCGAGTCAGAGTACTGCTGAGGCATTGTACTGCAAGTTTACAATGTACCTTGAGGCAAAGGTACTTGCTGCCTCTACCTTGAGGCAGAGGTACTTGCTGCCTCATGATCTGCCTTTTCCCGGTAGCAACAAGCATGCGCCCCCTCACAAGCACACGCCCAATACACACTTTGAGTAATCGTGGAGGCACTGCCTGTGTCTGCCTTACTTCAATCAATCAATCAATCAATGTTTATTTATATAGCCCTAAATCACAAGTGTCTCAAAGGGCTGCACAAACCACAACATCCTCGGTACAGAGCCCACATAATGGCAAGGAAAAACTCACACCCAGTGGGACGTCGGTGACAGTGACAATGATGACTATGAGAAACCTTAGAGAGGACCGCATATGTGAGCAACCCCCCAGGGGACCGAAAACAATGGATGTCGAGCGGGTCTAACATGATATTGTGAAAGTCCAATCCATAGTGGATCTAACATAACGGTGAGAGTCCAGTCCAAAGTGGATCCAATATAGTAGCGAGAGTCCCGTCCATAGTGGAGCCAGCAGAAAACCATTCCAAGCGGAGGCGGATCAGCAGCTCAGAGATGTCCCCAACCGATACACAGGCGAGCGGTCCATCCTGGGTCCCGACTCTAGACGAGCGGTCCATCCTGGGTCCCGACTCTGGACAGCCAGTACTTAATCCATAGCCACCGGACCTATGCCCCCCCCCCCCCCCACACTCCACAAGGGAGAGGGGGACAGAGAAGAAAAAGAAAAGAAACGGCAGATCAACTGGTCTAAAAAAGGGGTCTATTTAGTATACAAATGAGTTTTAAGATGAGACTTAATTGCTTCTACTGAGGTAGCATCTTGAACTGTTACTGGGAAGGCATTGTACTGAGTATTGAATTCTGGAGCCTGAATGGAAAACGCTCTATAGCACGCAGACTTTTTTTTGGGCTCTGGGAATCACTAATAAGCCGGAGTCCATTGAACGCAGTTTTTTTTGTCGGGACATATGGTACAATACAATCGTCAAGATAGGCTGGAACAAGATTGTGTAGTATTTTATACTACACATTTTATACTACGGGACGGCATGGCGCAGTGGGAGAGTGGCCGTGCGCAACCCGAGGGTCACTGGTTCAAATCCCACCTAGTACCAACCTCGTCACGTCCGTTGTGTCCTGAGCAAGACACTTCACCCTTGCTCCTGATGGGTGCTGGTTGGCGCCTTGCATGGCAGCTCCCTCCATCAGTGTGTGAATGTGTGTGTGAATGGGTAAATGTGGAAGTAGTGTCAAAGCGCTTTGAGTACCTTGAAGGTAGAAAAGCGCTATACAAGTACAACCCATGTATTTATTTATTTAAGTAGTAAAACCTTAAAGTCACATCTTAAGTGCACAGGAAGCCAGTGCAGGTGAGCCAGTACAGGCGTAATGTGATCAAACGTTCTTGTTCTTGTCAAAAGTCTAGCAGCCGCATTTTGTACCAACTGTAATCTTTTACTGTTGGACATAGGGAGACCCGAAAATAATACATTACAGTAATGGAGACGAGACATGACAAACGCATGGATAATGATCTCAGCGTCGCTAGTGGACAAAATGGAGCGAATTTTAGCGATATTACGGAGATGAAAGTAGGACATTTTAGTCACACTCTTAATGTGTGACTCAAACGAAAGAGTCGGGTCAAAGATAATACCCAGATTCTTTACCGAGTCGCCTTGTTTAATTGTTTGGTTGTCAAATGTTAAAGTTGTATTATTAAATAGAGGTCGGTGTCTAGCAGGACCATAATCAGCATTTCCGTTTTCTTGGCGTTGAGTTGCAAAAAGTTAGCGAACATCCATTGTTTAATTTCGTTAAGACACGCCTCCAGCTGACTACAATCCGGCGTGTTGGTCAGCTTTAGGGGCATGTAGAGTTGGGTATCATCAGCATAACAGTGAAAGCTAACACCATATTTGCGTATGATGTCACCTAGCCGCAGCCTGCGGATGCTTAAGAGTGCAGGGCCAAGGACCGAACCCTGGGGAACTCCACACGTTAGCTTAACATAGTCCGAGGTCACATTGTTATGGGAGACGCACTGCATCCTGTCAGTAAGATAGGAGTTAAACCAGGACAGGGCTAAGTCTGACATACCAATTCGTGTTTTGAGACGCTCTAAAAAAATATTATGATCGACTGTATCAAAAGCAGCGCTAAGATCGAGGAGCAGCAACATAGATGACGCATCAGAATCCATCGTTAGCAATAGATCATTAAGTCATTTTTGCGAGGGCTGTCTCCGTAGAGTGATTTGCCCTTCTCGTCTACTGCATTGTTTTGATCAGGAAACATGGAATTTCCGCAATTTAGACATTAAAAATAATCAAAATATAAAGGAACCACACCAAAATCACATAGAAAGCATAAACCAAAAGAGAAATATTAAAACTTATTTCCACGCATTCACGGGAAGGACATGCAAACTCCACACAGAAAGATCCCGAGCCCGGGATTGAACTCAGGATATAGGATATATATATATATATATATATATATATATATATTTATATATATTTATATATATTAGGGCTGTGAATCTTTGGGTGTCCCACAATTCGATTCAATATCGATTCTTGGGGTCACGATTCGATAATCTATCGATTTTTTTCGATTCGATTCTCGATTCAAAAACGATATTTTTCCACTGATTTTCACACAATTTTTTTTTCATTTGTGTAGGTATGATAAAGAACACATGTTTTGGCATGTTTTATTATTCATAGTTTGCTTAACAGTAATAGAATATTCTTATACAGTATGCTATAAGTGACCAGACGTCCAAGATCAAAACTGGGAATTAATCCCAGAGAAGGGGGAAAAACAGTCAGCTATTTTTAAGTTGAAGAAACAATATGATTAGGTTATATATACATGTGTATATCCTACATAAACAATGTATAAATACTAGGGGTGGGCAAATTAATGCGTTAATTACGCGTTAACTCATCAATCTATTAACGCCGACAATTATTTTATCGCACATTTGCGTATGTTGTTTACATGCTTTTATTTTTGTTAACGCCTTTTCTTAACAAGATGGCATCTCCAGGATGTACTTCGGCTTCGAGGGGCTCTTGGTAAAGATGGAACATTTGGCAAAAATACCGGACAATTCTGCAAATGTCATGGCTGGCTTACAGCGTGGTTACTCCGGGATCACTTACGGCCGCCAGACAATTCTGAATGTGGATAGATCGGGCCGTTTTGGACTGAATGACGCGTGCTTGCTAGACCGGCTAGCTAGCATGGGAATACTTTGCCGGCTACATCCAGCGGCCTGTGAAGCAGCGGAGTATATGTGTTGTCTGTCTATTTATCAATAATGCAGACGAGGAGTGTTGGCTGAGTTCTTAACGTTTGCTTTCAGAGCGTGCATATCACAACATACAAGATGCCGTCATGGTGACACAACCTATACCGGGCTACCGCGCATGCTCGTCACTCCTGTTGCATGCTGGGTAGGGTAGTTCTTTTTTCCCTGGCTCATAACATCACAATATAGTACCATGTATATGCGTTCAGTTTATCAAAGCACCAAAAACAATCGGAAAATTCCCATCATATCAATTCCTAGATATGGTCATAATTATTTTAAGTGCACTATGCAGAATAAACACAACATTATTAATATTGCTACTACGGATAATTTGATCAAAAATTCCCTAAAACAGCCCACTACCTATAATATAGGTTTTTTAAACATAAGATCCCTGATAAAAAAAATGTTTCTGCAGTTACCTCAGAAATTGCCTGTTCAGATGTCATGATTGTGGCTCAGAGATTTGTATGTAGATTATATTTATTTTCCGTAACAAACAGGATAACTTAAATACCCTTGCAGTGGCAATAAGCTTAAATGTTTGTATTTACATTTTTTGAGTAGATTTCCATAAAATATGCTATTTAACTGCTACTGTTTAACAAGGACTGATTTAAATTGTGTTTGCAAAACAAATTTTTGGGCGCTTTTGTTCATGTGGGAGAATATTCCAATAACGGTGCATTACACACTACTTTTGAATTCATTATTGGGCTTTGCGTAAACAATGCAGTTAATCGCGATTAATCGGAGAAATAGTGCGATTAACTTTGATTACAATTTTTAATCGTTGCCCAGCCCTAATAAATACATCAGATATCTATATATCTTAGGGACCCATAGACTGTATCTCTGTTGATGCAGCAGCAGAGAGTTTATTCTGTCTTGACACCTTTGTATTGATGTTTTGTATTACATTTTTCCCTTAAATGATAATGTTTACAGTGGTTGTTTTATATGTATTTTTATGAATGTCGATTTGGAAAAAAGTGTCCTTCAAATACTTAAACATAAACATATATAAACACCTGAAAGTCTTTGTATCAGCTAAAACCACCAATCTTTTTCACTAAATTCAGAATAAAAACTAATTCTGTGTTACCCGACAATGTTAGTATTTGAATATTGTTATTTGAAGCCTTATTCATAGTTACAATTATACTGTTAAGAAACTATTATCTTATATTTTGTCTAAAATGAGAAAACATCATAATCAGTGGCATCTGGTGAATTTTGTTTTAGGTGGGACTGAAAGTTTGTAAACCAAACCCCTGTAGGAGGGTCATCCTCCCCCAGAAGATTTCTTTGTGATTTTCACATACAAATATTGAAGATCTTTGCTCCTTCTCAACTCTGTGTTAATATTATTTTCACAAAATACAACCAAGAGTATGTTGGGGGTAGCGGCGGTGTATATTGTAGCCCGGAAGAGTTAGAGCGGCAAGGGATTCTGGGATTACTTGTTCTGTTGTGTTCATGTTGTGCTACGGTGTGGATGTTCTCCCGAAATGTGTTTGGCATACTTGTTTGATGTGGGTTCACAGTGTGGCGCATATTTGTAACAGTGTTAAAGTTGTTTATACGGCCACCTTCAGTGTGACCTGTATGGCTGTTGATCAAGTATGCCTTGCAGTAACTTACGTGTGTCTGTAGGAGCCGCATACATCATGTGACTGAGCCGGCACGCTGGACGACAGGTTGTAGTGGACGCCAAAGGCAGTGCCATCACGGGAGAATGGTTGCCCTGGGAGGTTTTCGGGAGTCTCCCTTAAAAATCGGGAGGGTTGGCAAGTATGGTCCAATCCATCCATCCATTTCCCACTGCTTATTCCCTTTTTTATCTCAACAGACTTTCTCACCTTACCGGTCATCAAAAATGTAAAGACCGACAGCACAGTTCCTGTCTTCACAATAAATTTGCTGATCCATCCTTCCTTCGCTAATAAAATAGGAGTCCCAGAAAACTAACACATACAAGCTCGAGAGCTATGGTGTTAAGTCCAATGTATTTATTGTAAAAAGTATAAAAACGAGTATGGAGGCATGACAAATAAGGAGCTAAAAGCCCGTCACTTTTATATGGTATTGGAAAGGGACGAGAACTTTTTTTTCTTTCACTATGTAAATTTGAAGTTGTGGAACCTATCAGCAACTAATGTGAATCCTGTCTGATTATAATCAATGCAAGTCATCAGAGTAAGGTAATACACATACTCTATGTTCTTGTCTCCATGAAAGAAGGGAATCGTTATGTGTTTAACATGTTTTTATGCTATGGTATTTTTCATAAATTTTTTTAAAATGTTAAACACCTTTAACATCCATCCATCCACTTATTCTGCCCACACTTTCTGCTTAGAAAGTGTGGGCAGAATTCCCACACTTTCTGCTTAGAAAGTGTGGGCACCCCTGCGTTATTTTGCGGTCTTATTAATGCTTCACCAATTATCCATGAGAGAGCAGCATCTACTGTCAAATTTAGTACCCTCTCACTGACTGGTAGTAAATGAAAATTTCCATTTTCTACCGCTTATTCCCTTTCGGGTCACGGGGGGCGCTGGCGCCTATCTCAGCTACAATCTAAATGAAAATTATATATCAGATTTTTAAATACTGTACAATAAATTCCATTCCTAACAATTGCAACTATTGGGCCATTGTAGTTCTATACTGGCAGACATCATGTGCAAAAATGCAGCTGTTACACATAAACATATTAAAGTACAATTGTATTTTCTGATATATATTTAACGCATTCAGAGGTATAAGTATGATTCATGGTGTCTAACATAACTTTATATCACCAAGTAGAATCCACTGTCATCATCATCTCAGATTACTGCTTGCAGTGTGTCCCCCCACCCCAGTACACTTTTTTAACCTGTTAGCCACTTAAAAGTGTCTATTTGCTTTGCAATGTATGTTTAAACGTTGCAGGTTTTTTGAAAGGTAACTCTAAAGTGAATTAATTGTATATTGTTGTATTCTTCGGCTTCAGAGCGTGTGGGCTGCCAGGTGAAGAAACATCTGAGAATGGAATGTAAAGCACGTCCAAGTTGACTCAACTTCTGCTGTCAGTGAATAGAACCAGACTGCTGCTGGGGAGGAATACTGGATAAAGAGTATGTATTCTCACATCTTTGTATTTTAAATATGATTGACATGTTTATTTCTTCACAAGATTAATACATCCACTTGATGTACTTATTGGATCTACATAAAATCTAATATTGTCCGTACTGTACACATACGAAAACTTATGTACTATCTATTCAAAATATAATGTAACAGCATGGGCTCTTAAAAAGTCTTATATACAACAATTCAAATTTAAGCCCTTAACATTTCTAAAATTCTCCTAAGATTTCATAAAAGGTCTTAAGTACGATTTTAACGGTGTTAAAAATCTATTAACATTACTTCAGTCTTGCTTTTAAATCTTTTGATTTTTGAGGAAGCTATAACATAACTAAAAAACGGAACTAAAGTAGACATGTGCTGCCCGGTCAGCTGCGCCGCGACCTAGTGTGCTGTTACAGCTTAGCATAGCAGCAGAGAAAACTAAAGGAAACCCCACAGCAAAGCAGAATTACTTGGATAAAATGGGTAAGTGCAAGTTCAACGATTTGTGGCTCCAGAAAGATCAATTTAATGCATGTTTGAAACCGGTGGATGAAAACGTATTAAGTGTTTAGTACCTGGATGTGGAAGCATGGAAGAGGGAAGTGTTCTTAAAAATGGTGGTAAAAGTGAATATTATGATAATGTAAAAGTAAAAAATCCGGGATAAGTCTGCGTCAAAAGATGCAGAAACGCTACAAACACTTACCCAACTATACAAATATCATATTAACCCCCACAAACGAGTGTTATGTGGATAAAGTAGTACCAAATGCCGAACAAGCTCATTATCAATCAATCAATCAATCAATGTTTATTTATATAACCCTAAATCACAAGTGTCTATCTCAAAGGGCTGCACAAGCCACAACGACATCCGCGGTAAAGAGCCCACATAAGGGCAAGGAAAAACTCACCCAGTGGGACGTCGATGTGAATGACTATGAGAAACCTTGGAGAGGACCGCATATGTGGGCAACTCCCCACGTATGGGGTTCTGGGAATCACTAATAAGCCGGAGTACTTTGAACGCAGATTTCTTGCCGGGACATATGGTACAATACAATCAGCAAGATAGGCTGGAGCTACACCGTGAAGTATTCTATACATAAGTAGTAAAACCTTAAAGTCACATCTTAAGTGCACAGGAAGCCAGTGCAGGTGAGCCAGTATAGGCGTAATGTGATCAAACTTTCTTGTTCTTGTCAAAAGTCTAGCAGCCGCATTTTGTACAAACTGTAATCTTTTACACATAGGGAGACCCCAAAATAATACGTTAGAGTAATCGAAACGAGACATAACGAACGCATGAATAATGATCTCAGCGTCGCGAGAGGACAAAATGGAAAGGATTTTAGCGATATTATGGAGATGAAAGAAGGCCGTTTTAGTAACACTTAATGTGTGACTCAAACGAGAGACTTGGGTCAAAGATAATACCCAGATTATTTACCATGTCGCCTTGTGTAATTGTTTGGTTTTCAAATGTTAAAGTTGTATTATTAAATAGGTGTTGGTGTCTAGCAGGACTGATAATCAGCATTTCCGATTTCTTGGCGTTGAGTTGCAAAAAGTTAGTAGACATCCATTGTTCAATTTCATTAAGACACGCCTCCATCTGACTACAATCCGGCGTGTTGGTCAGCTTTAGGGGCATGTAGAGTTGGGTGTCATCAGCATAACAGTGAAAGCCTACACCGTATTTGCGTATGATGTCACCTAGCGGCAGCATGTAGATGCTGAGGAATGCAGAGCCAAGAACCGAACCCTGGGGAACTCCACACTTTACCTTAATATGAGAAGTTTACTAGTGAAATTACACTATTACATACAGTAAACACAAGCTATTTTTCTGTGCTAGCCGTGTACTCACAGCAGTAGAACTATAAAAAAAAACGTTTATCCTATATTAATTATATTATTTATTCCAATAATTTTAGGTCAGCTTCTTATGTCTGAGATCTTCTCCAATTTTATATAGCAACTGACATTATAGCTATAAAGGTTGTCTGTTTAGTGTTTAACATTCAGTTTATGGTTGGGTGAGGAAAGCAAGGAAGATTTGTGACTATCATCTTGTCATGCTTAAATAAAAAATAGTCCCTGTTTATTAGCAAAATGTTTTCAAAAAAGTCACAAAAACAGATAAAAATCTATTGAAGTAGAATTGTCTCACATCAACTTATATATATCAATATGATATTAATACATATGCATGTATTAATAAATATACAAATACAAATGTGATATACAAATAAATAAATAATTTGTATAAATAAACACATAGTTGTACATTTAATTTTTGAGATTTGAAAATATATGTAAATAAAATGTATAAATATAAAAATGTGACATACAAATAATTTAATAATTTGTATAAATGAACGTGTATTTGTAAATACATTTTTGAGATTTCAATATAAATATGCTTGATTTTTTTTAATGTATTTGTATTGAATTTGCATATGTGGATCACTTTTTTCATTTTGTGTCGATGAGACATTCCTCCCACAAACCAGATGCACAAATAAATGGACCTACACAATCCCCTGTACAACCAGCAGAAGGCACTGGAAGCTAGAGCGGTCTGGGTCACAGAGCATTATATGCAGAAAGCCCGGAGTTCTCTGCACAAAAACAATCCACATCTTTACAGAGAGAACCCACCTTACCTGAGCTTGCTAACGTAGCGTTGTATTAGCTAACGCTAATTTATCCAGTCAATCTGAAAGACCGTGCTAGCTGCTTATTTTATTGTATCAATGCCTTTTAGTGACCTTGTCCCGATCTCTCAGAGATCGGGACACATTGCACTGATCATTGCACTGATCTCTTATCAGTGCAATGTGTGTCAAATCATCATCATATATCAAACATGATATGACCCTCCCTAGTGTGCCTCTGATTGGCTCGCCAGTGTCTGACCGCTCTGGCTGCAGTGCCCTCTGCTGGTTGTTCAGGGGAGTGTGTAGGTCACATTTATTTGTTCATCTGGTTTGTGGTAGGAATGTCTCATCGACACCAAAGCAAAAAAGTGATCCACATATGCAAATTAAATACAAATACATATACAAAATCAAGCATATTTATATTCAAATCTCAAAAATATACTTTCAAATACACTTTTATTTATACAAATTCTTGATTTTTTTTGTTCGTCACATTTTTATATTTATAAATTTAATTTGTATGTATTTTCAAATCGCAAAAATATATTTACAAATACGCGTTTATTTATACAAATTATTTATTTATTTGTATACCACATATGTATTTGTATTTGTATATTTATTAATATATGCATATGTGTTAATATCATATTGAAATATGTAAGTTGACGTGAGGCAATTCTACTTCCATAAAAATGTATTCATACATACCAGATACAAAATCAGCTGAGCAAATTTGAATGTTATCCACATGATTCACATCCAAATTCTGCTTGAGGCTTGCAAGCCATAATCCTCTTCTTTCTTTTTAGACAATCGCCCTGTCTGCACTCTCTGTTTTTCACAATTTCGTGCAGATATAGTTATATTATTGTAGATATGTTTATCTGTCTTCTCAATTCTGACAACCGCGACAACACTGCAAAAGTTAACCATTTAGCTTTAACAGAGATGCTAACAGCCCCTTTAACAGACAGTATATTGTGCTTTCCTCTACCGTTGCTGGCGTTTATGTTGTTGTTACATCAAAACACTTGATAAGAAGAACACTGCACCTTTTGCAAGAAAAAACGTCTATTGCTAATATGAAAAATGGCTGTAATGATGTTTGCTAATATTTTCTTCAATTAGTTGACACTATTTTGGTTTCCAATGAGAAATATCAGTGAATCAATTCATGTACTTACAATGTATTGTGGCCCTCTGATAATCCTTTATGTCTCTGTACTTTTTTGTCCTTATGAATGTGGAATGGTCTTAAATTATATACATTATGGTCTTAAAAATGTCTTAAATTTGACTTGTTGAAACCGGCAGAGACCTTGTGTAAAGAGTTACTTTGCAAAAACAGCATTTTGTTTTCTATTACTTTCAATGCACAATAAATGTTTGAAATGTTTTGTTAAAACTCAATATATTTTGGTAAGTGCTACCGCTGTGAATCTTTAGGTACCACACGATTCTATTCTATTCTTGGGGGATAACGATTCGATTCAAAACTATTCTCGATTCAAAATCAATACTTTTTTTAATAAGATTGGGTGCCATTTCTATGATTACCTACATTCCTCAATAAAATAAATCAACAGCTCTGATACATTTATAAATGATAAATGGGTTGTACTTGTATAGCGCTTTTCTACCTTCAAGGTACTCAAAGCGCTTTGACACTACTTCCACATTTACCCATTCACACACACATTCACACACTGATGGAGGGAGCTGCCATGCAAGGCGCCAACCAGCACCCATCAGGAGCAAGGGTGAAGTGTCTTGCTCAGGACACAACGGACGTGACGAGGTTGGTACTAGGTGGGATTTGAACCAGTGACCCTCGGGTTGCGCACGGCCACTCTTCCACTGCGCCACGCCGTCCCCGATTTCTATATTACTTCAAATAAAAACTGGTTTGGTTTAATAGAATTGGTTGAAATTGCAAAAAAGTTACCACAGGGGCAATTTTACCACTGTGTTACATGGCCTTTCCTTTTAACAACACTCAGTAAATGTTTGGGAACTGAGGAGAACAATTTTTGAAGCTTTTCAGGTGGAATTCTTTTTCATTGTTGCTTCATGTACAGCTTAAGTTGTTCAACAGTCCGGGGTCTCCGTTGTGGTATTTTACGCTTCATATTGCGCCACACGTTTTTAATAGGACACAGGTCCAGACTACAGGCAGGCCAGTCTATCACCCACGCTCTTTTACTATGAAGCCACGCTGTTGTAACACGTGGCTTGGCATTGTTTTGCTGAAATAAGCAGGGGCGTCCATGATAACGTTGCTTGGATGTCAACATATGTTGCTCAACAACCTGTATGTACCTTTCAGCATTAATGGTGCCTTCACAAATATGTAAGTTACCACAGATGCTGGCTTTTGAACTTTGCGACAATTAAAATTCCGAATGGTTCTTTTCCTCTCTGTTCCGGAGGACACAACGTCCACAGTTTCCAAAAACAATTTGAAATGTGGACTCGTCAGACCACAGAACACTTTTCCACTTTGCATCAGTCCATCTTAGATGGGCTTGGGCCCGGCCGGTTCGGCAGCGTTTCTGGGTGTTGTTGATAAATGGCTTTCGCTTTGCGTAGGAGAGTTTTAACTTGCACGTACAAGTGTAGCGAATCACTGTAGTTACTGACAGTGGTATTCTGAAGATTTCCTAAGCCATTGTAGTTATATTCTTTACACACTGATGTTGCTTTTTGATGCAGTACCGCCTGAGGGATCAAGGTTGTAATATAATCGCTTACGTGCAGTGATTTCTCCAGATTCTCTGAACCTTTTGATGATATTACGGACCATAGATGGTGAAATCCCCTAAATTCCTTGCAATGACTTGTTGAGAAGTGTTGTTCTTAAACTGTTTGACAATTTGCTCATGCATTTGTTGACAAAGTGGTGACCCTTGCCCCATCCTTGTTTGTGAATGACTGAGCATTTCATGGAAGCTGATTTTATACCCAATCATGACACCCACCTCTTCCCAATCAGCCTGTTCACCTGTAGGATGTTCCAAATAAGTGTTTGATGAGCAATCCTCAACTTTCTCAGTCTTTTTTGCCACTTGTGCCAGCATTTTTTAAACATGTTGCAGGCATTAAATTCCAAATGAGCTAATATTTGCAAAAAATAACAATGTTTTACAGTTCGAACGTTAAGTATCTTGTCTTTGCAGTCTGTTCAATTGAATATAGGTTTGAAAATATTTGCAAATCATTTTATTCTGTTTTTATTTACGATTTACACTACGTACCAACTTCACTGGTTTTGGATTTTGTACATCAACAATACGATTTGCCTTGATGGCTGGATAGGATGGATCAAAAAAAAAAAAGATTTTTGATTTTTTTTTAAATCAATAATGAATCATTACAAATGAGAGTTGTTTTGATACCCTTAGAAAGTATACATATTAAATTTGTTTGTATCTCAGATAGCAGCAAAATTACCAATGTGTAAAATGTAATAGAATTCAAGTAAAACAAGCTATGGGGTCGCCAACAGGTAGCAGGTGGGCTACAACGAGTTCGTCAAAGGTAAAAAAAAAAAAGTTAATAATGTTTATTACAGGTTTTTTATATCGGTTCAATTTACCGTTCACTGCAGTATTTGAGCAGACGTCTGCTTCGTAATTAACATCAATGCTGCACTCTCCTTCTTTCTACTCCTCTTCGAACATTTTGAAAAGAGAAACTGGAAATCGTGATGTATCATGTTGTAACTGTATGCATGTTTGAAATAAACCGAAACCATGAACATTCGCTATTATTTTATTTATAATTAGAAGGTGACACTAAAACACAGAAGGTGAACAAACTTTAAATGACAAAATGTTACCAAAGTAATTATTACACAGCAAGGGCCTGATTAACTAAAGGTTTGCGCGTGCTAAAACATGTGCAAACCTGATAGCACACACAAATCTTATCTACTAAACCTCTGCAAAGTGGATTGTGTATGTTATGTGAACAGAATAAGGTGCACAATCCATTTTGTTTCTGTCTTAATTAATATGCAAAATATATGCTTATCATCAAAACAGCTACAATACTGGGTGGGGAAAATGCACGTATAATTATTTAGCCTGCGCAATGTGATTTATCAACTCTCGTCACAGTTTTGCAAGCACTATTTAGTGTTTTATTTAGCGGCACTGAAAAGTATGTGTGCAAAATGACACACACAGCTGCAGGATTGGTGCTCGTGCAACAAAGACAGACGAGGAACAGAGAATGTGTGTGTGTGTGTGTGTGTGTGTCAACATATTTGCATGGTCTGTAAGAAATGAAAAATATTAAACATATCGGTGTAACAGGGGTCAGTGCGTGTGGCTCACAATACGAAGGTCCTGGATTCAATTCTGGGCTCGGGATCTTTCTGTGTGGAGTTTGCATCTTCTCCCCCGTGACTGTGTGGGTTTCCTCTGGGTACTCCGGCTTCCTCCCACCTCCAAAAACATGCACTTGGGGTTAGGTTGATTGGCAACACTAAATTGGCCCTAGTGTGTGAATGTGAGTGTGAATGTTGTCTGTCCATCTACGTTGGCCCTATGATGAGGTGGCAACTTGTCCAGGGTGTACACCGCCTTCTGCCCGAAGCAGTTGAAATACTCTCCAGCACCCCTGCGACCCCGAACGGGACAAGCGGTAAAAATGTGGATGGATGGATGGATAGTATCGCCTTTTCAGTAACATCTTTTACAATTTTTAATTGAATGCTGGGTGGCTTAAGAGGCTGATTAGAACAAATACAATTGATGTGTTTGGTGTCCGCCAGCATTTCTTTAATCACATGCAACATGCCCAATAACACTAAAAACACATTTTTTTAGATTTAGCACGTGGTATTTGAATCTTAGTAAATCAGGTCTTAAGTGTAAACATGTAAAAGACACGTAATGGCCTGCGAATAGTCCGGATCTAATCCAATTGCAGATCTGTGGTGGAAATTGAAGAAAAAGGTCCATGAAAAATCTACAACCTGCAAAGCAATCAAACAAAGTTGGAAGAAGATTGACGAAGGGCAATGTGTGTCACTGGTTAGGTCCATGTCTCAGAGACCACAAGCTTACATACTGTAAAAGCCAGGTGGTTGCAGAAAAGTACTAATGTTTGTTTGTTCTAGTGTTTGTTTGTTTATTTGTTTGTTTGTTTGATTGTTAGTTTGTTTTTCCATCCATCCATCCATTTTCTACCGCTTGTCCCTTTTGGGGTCGCGGGGGTTGCTGAAGCCTATCTCAGCTGCATTCGGGCGGAAGTCGGTGTACACCCTGGACAAGTCGTCACCTCATCGCAGGGCCAACACAGATAGACAGACAACATTCACACTCACATTCACACACTAGGGCCAATTCAGTGTTGCCAATCAACCTATCCTCTCATGTCTTTGAAAGTGGGAGGAAGCCAGAGTACCCGGAGAGAACCCACACAGTCACGAGGAGAACATGCAAACTCCACACAGAAAGATCCCGAGCCCGGGATTGAATTCAGGACTACTCAGGACCTTTGTATTGTGAGGCACATTCACCAACCCCTTTGTCACCGTGCTGCCCTGTTTGTTTTTCATGAGTTCATATTTTCCCTCAGAAATGAGTGATTCCATAACTATTTTCACACTGCTTAATATAAAAATTAAATTGTTACTGACTCCCACAATTTATATTCTTGATTTTTGTTTGTGTTTCCTAAAGTCAGACAGTTGCCATTTGAAAATTACTATAGTTTTCTGTCATGTCTGTTATTTTTTTTTTGTTGTAATATTTAAAAAAAACTGATTGAACATCCTCCTAGACTGGTATTTCCATATTTTTAACCAAGGGTTTTATATGTGTGTTCTTCAAATTAAGTCCAATACATTTCAAGAAAAATGTGTGAATTTAAGTGACTTTTAGTGTACATTCACTATAATATTCTCACAAAAGATTAAAGTCATTTGATCAGCGATGACGGTTTGAAATACAAACCCCATTTCCATATGAGTTGGGAAATAGTGTTAGATGTAAATATAAATGGAATACAATGATTTGCAAATCATTTTCAACTCATATTCAGTTGAATATGCTACAAAGACAACATATTTGATGTTCAAACTGATACACATTTTTTTTTGCAAATAATCATTAACTTTAGAATTTGATGACAGCAACAAGTGACAAAGAAGTTGGGAAAAGTGGCAATAACTACTGATAAAGTTGAGAAATTCTCATCAAACAATTATTTGGAACATCCCACAGGTGTGCAGGCTGATTGGGAACAGGTGGGTGCCATGATTGGGTATAAAAGCATCTTCCATGAAATGCTAAGTAATTCACAAACAAGGATGGGGTGAGGGTCACCAATTTGTAAGCAAATTGTCGAACAGTTTTAAAACAACATTTCTCAACGAGCTATTGCAAGGAATTTAGGGAGTTTACCATCTACGGTCTGTAAAATCATCAAACCGATCAGAGAATCTAGAGAAATCACTGCACGTAAGCGATGATATTACAGACCTTTGATCCCTCAGGCGGTACTGCATCAAAAACCGACATCAGTGTGTAAAGGATATCACCACATGGGCTCAGGAACACTTCATAAAACCACTGTCAGTAACATTGAGTTGGTTGCTGCATCTGTAAGTGCAAGTTAAAACTCTGCTATGCAAAGCAAAACCCATTTATCAACAACACCAAGGAACGCCGCTGGCTTTGCTGGGCCTGAGGTCATGTAAGATGCACTGATGCAAAGTGGAAAAGTGTTCTGTGGTCTGACGAGTCCACATTTCAAATTATATTTGGAAACTGTGGACGCGGTTTCTTCCGGAACAAAGAGGAAAATAACCATCCGGATTGTTATTGGCGCAAAGTTCAAAAGCCAGCATCTTTGATGGTATGGGTGTGCATTAGTGCCCAGGGCATGGGTAACTTACACATCTGTGAAGGCACCATTAATGCTGAATGGTCCAAACAGGTTTTGGAGCAACATATGTTGTCATCCAAGCAACGTTATCATGGACGCCCCTGCTTATTTCAGCAAGACAATGCCAAGCCACGTGTTACAACAGCGTGGTTTCGTAGTAAAAGAGTGCGGGTACTTTTCTGGCCCGCCTGCAGTCCAGACCTGTCTCCAATTGAAAACGTGTGGCGCATTATGAAGCGTAAAATACGACAGCGGAGACCCCGGACTGTTGAACGACTGAAGCTCTACATAAAACAAAAATGAGAAAGGATTCCACTTTCAAAGCTTCAACAATTAGTTTTTTCGGTTCCAAAACATTTATTTATTGAGTGTTGTTAAAAGATGAGGTAATGTAACACAGTGGTGAACATGCCCTTTCCCAACTACTTTGGCACGTGTTGCAGCCATGAAATTCTAAGTTAATTATTATTTGCTAAAAAATGTCTTTGCAGTGCATTCAACTGAATATTTTGTACAAAAAACAATAGATTTTTCGCCAGGTTATTGATTAAACCCCCAACTTGTACAACCTCTGAGACTGCTGTAACTCAGGCCTGGGCAATTATTTTCAGTCGGGGGCCAAATTTGGAGAAAAAAAATGGGTCTTGGGGCCAATATATCTATTTTTAGGAACACTAATACACAACCTCACAATAATGTCTGAATGAATGCAATAACTGTTATGACAGACCGCCTGAAAAAACAGAATGGAATTTTAGATTTTTTTACTGAATGAGACACCCAGAATGTACATGAAAATAAAGAATGCGGGATTTACAATATTAACTATTAACGATAAAAACTGAATATTGACAACTTACAAACGTCACACCCCCTCTTGATCGACATATTTTACAATCAAACTATCCATCCATCCATTTTCTACCGCTTATTCCCTTTTGGCGTCGCGGGGGGCGCTGGCGCCAAACTAAACGCAACAAAAATGCAACAAACAGCGAAGGGTAAAAAAACAAAACAAAACACCTACAGTCTATCCATCCAATCCATTTTCTACCGCTTATTCTCTACGGGGTAGTGAAGGGCGCTGGTGCTTATCTCAGCTACAATCGGGCGGAAGTCTCCACCTCATCGCACACCCACAGTCTAATATAACTGATATATCACTAAGCTTTAGCTTTGTTGTAAAAATCTCCTTCTAAGTTTGTCCCTGACACCCGCATTTCAGGCTGGACGCTCTGGAAACGCTCCCCACCTTGACTGCTTAGTGCCTGTTTTAAGCTGCTGTGACTTAGATGACCACAGTAACTAATTAGATCACCATAGTAATT
Source organism: Nerophis ophidion (assembly GCF_033978795.1). Classification (NCBI taxonomy): domain Eukaryota; kingdom Metazoa; phylum Chordata; class Actinopteri; order Syngnathiformes; family Syngnathidae; genus Nerophis; species Nerophis ophidion. The sequence continues at coordinate 27,197,333 of NC_084614.1, read as the reverse complement.
AATTAGATTACCATAGTAACTAGTATATAATGAAAAAGCGCAGATTCCAGCCATTAAAATATGTTGTATAGTTCAAGACTTACAGTCTTTTGAAAACATCACTGCACATCATAATGGTATCTACAGTTTCCATCCTAAAGATCTAAAAAAATTATTTTCGGAATGTCTGGCGGGCAGGATAGAAAAGCTTAATGGGCATGTGGCCCCCGGGCTTTAGTTTGCCCAGGTCTGCTGTAACTGATATTACCTCCACTAGGCGGAGCCATTACCCTCTACCTAATTTAAGTCAAGACAGAACTGTCTTGACTGTTCTGTCTTCGTGGTCCAGACAGAACTGAAACTTCAATTAATGTTTTTGTGTCTTCTTTCCACATTAGAACGTAACATTCTAATCCATAGCTCATACATAGTTTATTTGTGGTGCGCCTGTATCTGTTAACCAAGAGGGCTTTGTGCCTGTAACAGGGATCTGGGGCGATGAGAGGCGGCAAAGGTGACGACGGGGTGAAAGTGACAGCAGATGGTTTGCTGAGCACAGATGCACAATAGGGTGCTTGCGGTTTGTCCATTAGGGCCATAATGCTCGGTGGTGGAGGCTCAATAATAGCTGCACATTGAAGTGTATAGTCTGCAACACGATAGGCTGAAGGGACAGGAAGAAAGACGGGGATAGTTTGACAACTAGAAAAGAGGTAGGAAGCCCTTCATTTTCCACCCCGCCTTAAAAAGTCATCCTTGCATGATATATTATATGTTGAGTCATACAACCTCTGGGGACTAAAATAAGACAAAACCACCCAGCTGACAGTTTAAAACACGATTATGCTTGGATTTCTGGTTTCCTTCAATAACACGTCACATGTTGAAAATTACTTTAAGGATTCTGATACAATTTTGCGGAAATTAATGTCACACAGAAATGTTTCTTTGCAAAATCTGTGATTAACTCAATTTGAGATTGAGTCCTCCCAAAGAATCATGCAAAAATAGGTTTTTCTTTTTAGACATTTGCGTGTCCATCACATGCAAACACATTGAAGTGGCAGTTAAGAAGGAGTAGTTAAGGTTAAGGAAGGAAAATCTTGAACAAGGAAGGAAATTGCTCTTACAGGATGTGCTGGACAGAAATAGGAGCACATTCTTTTTGCGTTCGATACGGTAAACAACACTGAATGATGCAACTTGCAGATATATGTTTTGTGCTGTAGCGATATAAAGGAGCACATTCATGCCTTTCACATGTAAGTGGACACACATGTTGCCGTTACTTATGAAGACCCACAGTGACATTGTCATCTCCGTGCTGGAAATTCCATCTGAGCACCCTTGGAATTTAATATGCACAATGAAAACAACAATTCAAAATACCGAACTATTGTTCAGATACAGAACTATGATTTTAATAGGACATGATGGATATAAAAACGATTCCTCTCTGTCAAAACTGTAGCTTGGAATAGGCGATATGGCCTCAAATCTGTATCGTGATAAATATTGCAGTCTCCTGCGATAACAGTATGTCACAATAAATGATTTGTATATTAGAACCATTTTCAAACGGGTTACAAAGGCTCCTCATTTAGCTGCTGATGAATGCAGTAACATATTTCCTCATTTCCAGTTGTATTAATTTCTCAAAACTATCATTTATCTACTTACTAATTTACTGTCAATATCTGGTTAGCTGCCTGTTGTAACATGATTCTAACATTAAATCGTACATTTTTTGATCACAATTATAATCAGATCAAAACACAGGATGGCGGTGCAACAATATCAAATAAATATTTAATACATAATTTTGTACTATTGGCTCTGATTTTTTTTTTTTTATTTGCCCTGTAAGGCTTCTTGTTTCCAGGAAATTATTTTATGAGTTTGTAAACAAAATAAACAATACCAAATGACAAAAGATGTTTTGAGAATAAAAAAATATCAATCCAACCACTGCAGTATCAAACCATACACTTGGTATCGTTTACATTCAAGATCTCTAGCTTGCATGTTTAGCTATTCCTCGTTTTCCAGTGATAATATACTTGTAGGGAACATAGTTTATTTTTATGTCATGGATTGCTGACGCCCTGCGATGAGGTGGCGACTTGTCCAGAGTGTACCCCGCCTTCCGCCCGATTGTAGCTGAGATAGGCGCCAGCGCTCCCCGTGACCCCAAAAGGGAATAAGCGGTAGAAAATGTGTTGGGGAGGAGACCCTGCCCCAAGTGGAGGAGTTCAAGTACCTAGTAGTCTTGTTCACGAGTGGGGGAAGAGTGGATCGTGAGATCGACAGGCGGATCGGTGCGGCGTCTTCAGTAATGCGGACGTTGTATTGATCCGTTGTGGTGAAGAAGGAGCTGAGCCGGAAGGCAAAGCTCTCAATTTACCGGTCGATCTACGTTCCCATCCTCACCTATGGTCATGAGCTTTGGGTCATGACCGAAAGGATAAGATCACGGGTACAAGCGGCCGAAATGAGTTTCCTCCGCCGGGTGGCGGGGCTCTCCCTTAGAGATAGGGTGAGAAGCTCTGCCATCCGGGAGGAGCTCAACGTAAAGCCGCTGCTCCTCCACATCGAGAGGAGCCAGATGAGGTGGTTCGGGCATCTGGTCAGGATGCCACCCGAACGCCTCCCTAGGGATGTGTTTAGGGCACGTCCAGCTGGTAGGAGGCCACGGGGAAGACCCAGGACACGTTGGGAAGACTATGTCTCCCGGCTGGCCTGGGAACGCCTCGGGATCCCCCGGGAAGAGCTAGACGAAGTGGCTGGAGATAGGGAAGTCTGGGCTTCCCTGCTTAGGCTGCTGCCCCCGCGACCCGACCTCGGATAAGCGGAAGATGATGGATGGATGGATGGACGGTAGAAAATGGATGGATGGATGGATTGCTGACTTACAAATGGCTTTGCACTGTGGAGGGACATTAGCCTCTAACAAGAGTGCTCCATTGCATCGACGACATTGTATATCGCTGTCACATTTGTGGGACGGAGCTAGAATGTGTCATCAACATGTATTTTCACAATATGACATTAATATCAGCCAGATTAATATCATTTCTATCGGCTATATCGTCTATATCGCCGACACTAAGTGTAAATGATAAATGGGTTGTACTTGTATAGCGCTTTTCTACCTTCAAGGTACTCAAAGCGCTTTGACACTACTTCCACATTTACCCATTCACACACACATTCACACACTGATGGAGGGAGCTGCCATGCAAGGCGCTCACCAGGACCCATCAGGAGCAAGGGTGAAGTGTCTTGCTCAGGACACAACGAACATGACGAGGTTGGTACTAGGTGGGGATTGAACCAGGGACCCTCGGGTTGCGCGCGGCCACTCTTCCACTGCGCCACGCCGTCCCTTTGTAGAAATTATTTATTCTGTATAAAAACATTTAAGTAACATTTTAGAATTATTGTCCCTCTTAACTGTTCAGGCTAGTACTGCAGTAGCCACGCAACAAAGGGCGCCGCCATCATCTTGCACTGATGTCATGTCGTTATGTATACTGGACTGTATGCTGTATTATTATGCATTTTCTTTTTGTGTATTTGTTCAATACATGACAGAATTAGAAGAAATCAGATGAATTTTCAGAAGAAACACTATTTTTAGATATTACAAAATACAGGTTAAGAAAATGTATAAATATTTTTGGACCTATAATTTGTCATGATCTCATGTGACGGTTTGGACTTTTTTTAGTTTCCTGAGTTGTTCTGTTATTTCCTGTCAAGCGCTCTAATTTTTGTTTTCCACTTACTGTTTTAATTCACCCGTTCTATGAGTGCCCGCTACGTCCCCTGTCAATCAGGACACACCTGTCCTTGGTTAAAAATCATTATGCTCCAGATGTGGCTGAATCATTTTGCGTTGTAAATCAACGGGTTACTTTGTGCTTCCTTGTAGCACGTCCTGGTTTTTGTCAGTAAATCCATTTTTTCCTGCGTTATGTCTGTCGTCTGTGCATTCTGGGGTTCCAGACCTTCAGAAACATAACACAAGTCGCTAATTTGCAAGGGCTAAAACTGAATCATAAATATGAAAAATCCAATGTACAAACATGTGTTTATTTTACTTCTCTCCTCTCACAATATTTCTTCTCTTAGCACCTCTTATTCATCCATCCACCCATCCATTTTCTACCGCTTGTCCCTTTTGGGGTTGCAGTCTGGTATTTATTTCAGAAAGTGTTGCCAAAATTTTAAAAAAATAAATGAAAAAAAAGCAATCAAGAAGTGCTTGATTAAACTCACCAAGCTTCAAAGTTTGGTGAGGCTTAATAGGCATTCTTTTTCCAAAATGTTAGTTCATTTCTAAAAGGTATGCATATGGGCAATCATCTTAAATGGTGTGGCTGTATTGTATTGTATTGTATTGTATTGCAGTTGTCTAATGCATCATCTTCCCAACTCACATTAGTTTATTTAAATGTGTCAACAGGAACACCTATTATGCAAAGGAATGTGAACACAATGTTTGCTGTGTACATTTGGGCCTAAATCATAGCTCACATAATCGCCTATCCAGGGGACTGCTGGGCTTTGATAGGAAGACAAAACAATACCAATCACTTTTTCCCCCATAGAAAAAAAATGATCAACTATTGTCTCATTGTATGAGTTTCTATTGAATGAAAAATTGAGAGTGGCTGAAACAAGTAAGGCGAGCTGGACCATGTAATAAAATGACTGATTCAAACATAGCTTTTGAGTTGCACTTTGATTAACAGTTTCAAGGATGTATGTACTGTCATGATGTAGACTATGGTGTGGTTTGTTTTCCCGTGGTGCAAATCGACTGGACACGGCGTGAAAGTAATGACATTTTTTATTATTAACGCAAAAAAAGGAACAAACGAAAGGCGCTCTCAGCAGAGGTTCAAAACTTGGCTCTGAAAACAAAAACTCGCACAAAGGCAGAACTATGGACAACAAAAACGAAAACACTTACTGTGACGTGAAAAGCACGAAACTATGTCAAGAAGTGAGCAATCGGGTACCAAGGGTGTGTAGAGGGTGATGTCGCCAGGCTCACTGCCTGGCAACTGCAGGCTTAAATAGTGCTGTGATTATTGACAGGTGCGTGAGTCCAAACAAATGAGCCAGGTGAAACTAATGGTTGTCATGGAAACTAAAACAAACCAAGGTGCGCAAAAACAGGAACTAATGGAGTCAAAAACAAAACGGAACATAACTAAACAGAACATGATCACAAAGACATGACATGTACAGCATATGCACTTGTATTGTTTTCATTGCTCAGTAGAAAAAAAGATTCTTACAGGAAATAAGTATATTGATGAATGGTGCTCTGCTTTTTCTATACCGCTTGTTCTAATTAGGGTGACGAGTGAGGTGGAGCCTCTGCAGCCCCAACCCCAGACGACTTCGGTATCGCATGACACATATTGACAATCAACTATTCACTTTAGCTATGGGCCACAAAGGTACTTGCCAAAATGTCGTCGCAGGGATAGGGTGGTGGCGGGATATAGCTCTGCGCTGTTTAGGTCAGGATACGTGTGTCATATAGGCTTCCGCTACGCCAAAGGTGTTAAATGTACGGCCCGCGGGCCGGATCAGGAGCGTGAACAGGTTTATCCCGCGAGATGAGTTTGCCAAGTATAAAAGAAAGTTGACATTTTTGAATGAAAGTAGCTGCTGTTGTAAATGTGTCCACTGGATGTCACAATAGCAATTGCTAGAGCGTGGATGACTTCAGAAGGGCCCAGCTATGTGCCCTGTTAAGAAAGAGGACTGGGGTCACATTATCTGGGGGCACAGTAGCCTTGTGACCTGCTCAGTAGCCTTGTGGTTAGAGTATCCGCCCTGTGATCGGTAGGTCGTGAGTTCAAACCCCAGCTGAGTCATACCAAAGACTATAAAAATGGGACTCATTTCCTCCCTGCTTGGCACTCAGCATCAAGGGCTGGAATTGGGGGTTAAATCACTAAATGATTCCCGGGCGTGGCCACCACTGCTGCTCACTGCTCCTCTGTGGTGATGGGTCAAATGCAGAGGATAATTTCATCACATCTAGTGTGTGTGGGACAATCATTGGCACTTTAACTATAACACTTAAACACAAACATGCTGAAATTCTGTAATTTGATTTGGATATTATCCTTCCATTTTCTCTTAGATTGAATTTTAACACCAATGGGAGTATTTTAAAACTCTACCAAACTCAATTCCACCTATTTGACTGGTAAACATTATCACATTATTTATTCAGAAAGTTTAAATCACGACAAATAAAGAGGATACGTGTAAATGTATAAAAAACATAATTTTTATATTTTCAGATTGTTCTTGTTTTATTTAAAAAAAAAAGAAAAAGAAAACAATCTGAAGTTTTTATTTTTAGGTTATCATGCCATGATTTTACCAGTCCGGCCAACTTGGGAATAACATTTCCTCCATATGGCCCCTGAGCTAAAATGAGTTTTCCACCCTGCTCTAAAGGATACCGACGCACCCCATACATATTGTGACAAGCTTGAGTAGCACACGACGTGGTCATGGGAAAACTTACACTTGCTTTAAATAAGTGCTTTTTTACAGTAATCACTCGTTTATCGCGTCCAATTGGTTCCAGGCCTAACCTTGGTAAACAAATGTTCACGCGGTGGGACCACGATTACTATTAGTAGATCAAACATTTTTATAGTAAGGGCCGGATTTATTTAAATCCCAATACCACCTGCTAAACTGTGTGTGCAAACCCGAATTACTATCAGTGGGCGTGTTGCTGAGTATACGATTGAAAATGGCTGCAGACCTCCTTATTTGAAATAGGTTTTTTCGTGGACTTACGCAGCTTTTACCACAGAGACTCTAGACCAGTGGTTCTCAAATGGGGGTACGCTTACCCCTGGGGGTACTTGAAGGTATGCCGTGAGGAACGTGAGATTTTTTTTAAAATATTCTAAAAATAGCAACAATTCAAAAATCCTTTAAAAATATATTTATTTAATAATACTTCAACAAAATATGAATGTAAGTTCATAAACTGAGAAAAGAAATGCAACAATGCAACATTCAGTGTTGACAGCTAGATTTTTCTGTGGACATGTTCCATAAATATTGATGCTAAAGATTTCTTTTTCTGTGAAGAAATGTTTAGAATTAAGTTCATGAATCCAGATGGATCTCTATTACAATCCCCAAAGAGGGCACTTTAAGTTGACGATTACTTCTATGTGTAGAAATCTTTATTTATAATTGAATCACTTGTTTATTTTTCAACAAGTTTTTAGTTATTTTTATATCTTTTTTTCCAAATTGTTCAAGAAAGACCACTACTTTGGAACAACATATGCTGCCATCTAAGCACTGTCTTTTTCATGGACGCCCCTGCTTATTTCAGCAAGACAATGACAAGCCACATTCAGCACGTGTTACAACAGGGTGGCTTTGTAAAAAAAGAGTGCGGGTACTTTCCTGGCCCACCTGCAGTCCAGACCTGTATACCCATCGAAAATGTGTGGCGCATTATGAAGCGTAAAATACGACAGCGGAGACCCCGGACTGTTGAACAACTGAAGCTCTACATGAAACAAGAATGGTGAAGAATTCCACTTTCAAAGCTTTAAGTTAACTTACAGCTTCTGCCGAAGTACAACTCTTGGTCCTGTGACGACTGAAGGTTGCATTGGTGCTGTTATATGGGTAACCACTCTATGGGCTACAAACATTTAATTGTTTATCTCAATCAACAGCTGTCAAGATCAGTTTCCCCCAGAAAATGTGTTAGTTAAGGTGGTGTCTCTCTAGGGGGAAGAGGGTGGGTGTAAGGGAATAGCGTAATTCGGCCTGTCGCCATCATGTCTCCATCGTCGTGTGAGAAAACCTACAATTTTTTTATTGTGTTTTCCGCCCCATATGCTGAATGCCAATTTACTATATATATCTCTATATTTTTTCCATAAAGTAAAAACAGTACACACAACTGTCCTAGTTACCTGAGATACTAAGTATGTCATTATTATGACTTAGTAAGTCAACATTTTGACTTACTAATTTAGTAAATCAAATTAATGACTTACTAAGTTAAAATAATGACTTACTACGTCAAATTAATGACTTACTGTAAGTAAACGTTTGCAATAAGCGTTTGAAAAAAAGAGTTAAAAGTGGGGCCACATGCTGACATATGCTCAACTCATCATGCTTAATTTATTACATTAGTTGGGAAGCCTGTTGTTGATTTTTATTATGTAAATGTTATATTTTTATCAACATGTGATAGCAGGGACCTTGCCATTCAAAACTAGGCTGCTACATTACTAATGATTAATGTAACTATAGCTGAAAAAAGTAGTACAATAGCAATAGGAGAGACTATTCATCCCTGAACACCATGGAGTTCATGTAGGCTTATGATGCAGTTACATCATTATATCAACTATCAGAGACAGCTTCAGGAAACTCACCAATTAACATAATGTCATTTTTTGCTGCTTCAACACAGCTCAATCAACACAGAAAAAGGTAAAGTGGAATAACTTAGTTAACTGTAGATCAATAATGCTTGTCTTTCTCTCAGACAGACAGGGGTTTGCTGTCCGTAACACACGCACGCATGCACGCACACACACCGCACAGTGAGCTAACGTTACGCTAAAAGCTAATTAACCTCCACCTCAAGGATTGTGAACGAGCTGAGCTGCCGCTTATGTTTCTAGAACGGTGGTCAGCGGTTAGTGCATGTGTCTCACAATATGAAGGTCCTAGGTTCAATCCTCGGGCTCGGGGTCTTTCTGTTTGGAGTTTGCATGTTCTCCCTGTGACTGCGTGGGTTCCCTCCGGGTAGTCCGGCTTCCTCCCACCTCCAAAGACATGCACCTGGGGATATGTTGATTGGCAACACTAAAATTGACCCTAGTGTGTGAATGTGAGTGTGAATGTTGTCTGTCTATCTGTGTTGGCCCTGCGATGAGGTGACGACTTTTCAAGGGTGTACGCGCCTTCCGCCTGAATGCACCTGAGATAGGCTCCAACACCCCCCGCGACCTCTAAAGGAACAAGCGGTAGAAAATGGATGGATTGTTTAGACCACAAGAAGGTGTTTTAAATGTAGAATAAAATCATCTTTGGTCGTCTTTAATTCAATACTTAATTTAGGGAAAAATATGTAGGGACGTCGTGGCTTGGTTGGTAGAGCGACTGGGTTCCAGGTTCGATCCCCGCTTCCGTCATCTTAGTCACTGGTGTTGTGTCCATGGGCGACACATTTCACCCACCTGCTCCCAGTGCCACCCACACTGGTTTAAATGTAACTTAGATCAGTGGTTCTCAACCTTTTTTCAGTGATGTACCCCCTGTGAACATTTTTTTAATTCAAGTACCCCTTAATCAGAGCAAAGCATTTTTGGTTGAAAAAAAGAGATAAAGATGTAAAATAAAGAACAATGTCATCAGTTGTATAACAGTGCAAAATATTGCTCATTGGTAGTGGTCTTCCTTGAACTATTAGGACAAAAATATATAAAAATAACTAAAAACTTGTTGGAAAATAAACAAGTGATTCAATTATAAATAAAGATTTCTACACATAGAAGTAATCATCAACTTAAAGTGCCCTCTTTGGGGATTGTAATAGAGATCCATCTGGATTCATCAACTTCATTCTAAACATTTCTTCACAAAAAAATAAATATTTAATCAATATTTATGGAACATGTCCACAAAAAATTTAGCTGTCAACACTGAATATTGCATTTTTGCATTTCTTTTCACAGTTTATGAACTTGCATTCATATTTTGTTGAAGTATTATTCAATAAATATATTTATTAAGGATTTTTTAATTGTTTTTTTATTTTTAATTTTTTTTTAAATCTGACGTACCCCTTGGCATACCTTCAAGTACCCCCAGGGGTACGCGTACCCCCATTTGAGAACCACTGACTTAGATAATGGGTTTCACTATGCAATAGCGCTGTTATGGTTTTAACTAAGGGGAGATGATGGCAGAATGACACCAGATGGCAGAAGTGTTCTATAATTTATTATATATATATATATATATATATATATATATTTATATATATATATATATATATATATATATATATATATATATATATATATATATATATATATATATAAATATATATATATATATATATATGTGGTATATATATATATATATATATATATATATATATATATATATATATGTGTGGTATATATATATATATATATATATACGTGGTATATATATATATATATATATATATATGTGGTATATATATATATGGTATATATGTATAATAAGAGTAATAAACAATTGTAACGAATAAACCAAGGAAATGAAGTGTGAAAAAAACACAAGAGTGTATGGTGTAAGACTATGTGTAGAATTTAACTGAAGTGTGTGTTACCAAGTGTTGTAGAGAGCGAAGGAACAAGGCAGTCTGAGGGGCAGGGAGATGAACATCCAGGGCAGGAGAGGAGAGGTTAGATCCATGTTCAGGCGAGGGTCGGGAATCGAGGAAGGCAGTCCAAAAACACAGGGGGGAACAAAAGACGATCTTGAAGGGGGAAGACTCTGCGGGAGAGCAACACGGACGTCAGAATCACAGAGGGAAACACAGGCTTACGGTACACAGAGAGGTAACTTAGTTCCCGTGCCGATCCTTGGGTCCACTGGACCTTTATCCAGACCGCCCTAATCAATTACCGGTAAGGAGATTGGCGATTGGGTGCAGGCTTTTCGCTGCGTGGGTGTGCTGCGCTCAGCATGAGCGTGGGCGTGTTCGAGCAAGCAGCCAGTGGAGGAACTGTGCCAATGAGATGCAGGAGGAAAGCGGGTTCGAATCCGCGCCGTGACAAGCGATTTGAGTCATTCGAGAAAAGCGCCATGTAAAATATAATTCACTTTACTAGAATGTGATTTTTTTAAGTGCATTTTCTAAAAGCAGCACTGTAAACACTAACCCAGCACAAAAGAATAAAGGGTCACCAACTCAAACCACTATCCCACTCACAGTGGGATCAATACAAGCACAAGGCATGACGTGGGTCTTGCAGAGGGCGCCACTAAAGCACCTCCAGCACTCACTCTATGATCCTAACATGCATTTTTTCTGGATGTACCCGGATAAAAGCCATACAAGCACAGGGAGAACATGCAAAGTGAATGAGTAAAATATCTATCTATCTATCTATCTATCTATCTATCTATTGTTCGAGTGCTATTAATGTGGATTTATTGTTGCTTGTACCTTCCTACATTAGTAAATTGTGATGCTATGGTCATCATCACATTTTTCCTTGTTCTCATCACTTGCATGTATGTTGTGACAAAACAAAAAAGCAATAAAATAAATAAGGCAAAATAAAACAAAAAAAGCACAAGAATATAAACCCCGTTTCCATATGAGTTGGGAAATTGATTTGCAAATCCTTTTCAACCCATATTCAGTTGAATGCACTACAAAGACAAGATATTTGATGTTCAAACTCATAAACTTTATTTTTTTTTGCAAATAGTAATTATCTTGGAATTTCATGGCTGCAACACGTGCCAAAGTAGTTGGGAAAGGCTTGCTCACCACTGTATTACATCACCTTTTCTTTTAACAACACTCAACAAATGTTTAGGAACTGAGGAAACTAATTGTTGAAGCTTTGAAAGTGGAATTCTTTCCCATTCTTGTTTTATGTAGAGCTTCATTCGTTCAACAGTCCGGGGTCTCCGCTGTCATATTTTGCGCTTCATAATGCCCCACACATTTTCGATGGGAGACAGGTCTGGACTACAGACGGGCCAGGAAAGTACTCGCACTCTTTTACTACGAAAGCACGCTGTTGTAACACGTGGCTTGGTATTGTCTTGCTGTAGGCAGGGGCGTCCATGATAACGTTGCTTTGATGACAACATATGTTGCTCCAAAACCTGTATGGACCATTCAGCATTAATGGTGCTTTCACAGATGTGTAAGTTACCCATGCCTTGGGCACTAATACACCCCCATGCCATCACAGATGCTGGCTTTTGAACTTTGCGCCTATAACAATCCAGATGGTTATTTTCCTCTTTGTTCCAGAGGAAACCACGTCCACAGTTTCCAAATATAATTTGAAATGTGGACTTGTCAAACCACAGAACACCTTTCCACTTTACATCAGTCCATCTTAGATGAGCTCTGGCCCAGCGAAGCCAGCGGCGTTCCATGGTGTTGTTGATAAATGGGTTTTGCTTTGCATAGTAGAGTTTTAACTTGCACTTACAGATGTAGCAACTAACTGTAGTTACTGACAGTGGTTTTATGAAGTGTTCCGGAGCCCATGTGATTAGATTGGATTAGATAGATAAGATAGTACTTTATTTATTCCTTCAGGAGAGTTCCTTCAGGAAAATTAAAATTTTCAGCACAATCCCATTCAAGATCAGACAAACATTACAGGGAGACAGAACAGGATCGCTGACGGGTCTGCCGGCTTCCAGCGCCCCTTACAAAAAAGGTGAGATACAGGTAAACAAGGGGGGGAATGGGAGAAAAAAATTAAAGATTAAAATATAATAAAATAAAAAAATCGGTCTAAGCCTGGGCCTCTGGAGAGGGCGTCCAGACAGAGGCCAAGGGAAAAAAACAAAAAAAAACCAACTCATAGCCATAGTACATATCCTTCTTACATGTATGTAAGAGAGAAACATCAAACACCAAAGAAAAGAAAGGACATTAAAGACATTAGAAGAGCAGAGCTGAACCAGCCACTTCTACATACAGCTATGAATAAAAAATAAAATAAAACATATCCACTGTGGTGGCCTCTGCGGTGTCCCACACCATCGTCCGCTGGGGTGGAGGGAGCTTGGCCAGAGACAGGAGCAAACCCAACAAAGCAACCAAGAGAGTCGACTCCACTCTCGGCCGCCAACAAACTCTCGGGCAGTGTCCGGTCTGTATGGATGAGCGAGGTTACGTCCAAGGACACTGAGGTGTCCGACACCTGCTCACCCAGCCAAGACAACACTAAGCCTCTCCGTCCCGGCGCTCAGTGCTAGCTCCGCAGCCCTGTCCCTTCATACGCATCTCCTCCAGTCTCTCCAAACTGACTCTGGTGTGGCAGAGACCCAGCAGCTGGTCTCTATGGCCAAAAGGCTCCCGGGTGGAAGATCCAGAAGTCCACAAAAAGCACCGCAGAGGTCACGAAAGTGCCACGAAAGGCAATATAAATAAATACATATATATATATGTATATATATATATATATATATATATATATATATATATATATATATATATATATATATACATATATATGTATATATATATATATATATATATATATATATATATATATATATATACATATATATATATATATATATATATGTATATATATATATATATATATATATATGTGTATATATATGTATGTATATATATATATATATATGTATATATATATATGTATATATATATATGTATATATATATATATATATGTATGTATATATATATGTATATATATATATATATATGTATATATATATATGTATGTATATATACAGTATATGTATATATATATATATATATATATATATATATATATATATAATAACACATGAAAACAAGAGGGAAACACAAAAGGATGACACAAGAGCACAGAGCTCCTGCCAACAGGAGTCACTACAGCGGCGCCATCTTGGAAAAAAAAAAGATGATATCCTTTACACACTGATGTCTGTTTTTGATGCAGTACCGCCTGAGGGATCAACGGTCCGTAATATCATCGCTTACGTGCAGTGATTTCTCCAGATTCTCTGAACCTTTTGATGATTTTACGGACCATAGATGGTAAAATCCCTAAATTCCTTAAAATAGCTCGTTGAGAAATGTTGTTCTAAAACTGTTCGACAATTTGCTTACAAATTGGTGACCCTTGCCCCATCCTTGTTTGTGGATTACTTAGCATTTCATGGAAGGTGTTTTTATACCAAATCATGGCACCCACCTGTTCCCAATTAGCCTGCACACCTGTAGGATGTTCCACATAAGTGTTTGATGAGAATTTCTCAACTTTATCAGTATTTATTGCCACCTTTTCCAACTTCTTTGTCACGTGTTGCTGGCATCAAATTCTAAAGTTAATGATTATTTGCACAAAAAAAAAAGTTTGTCAGTCCGTACATCAAATATGTTGTCTTTGTAGCATATTCACTGAATATGGGTTGAAAATGATTTACAAATCATTGTAATCCGTTTATATTTACATCTAACACAATTTCCCCAAATCATATTGAAACGGGGTTTGTAGATGTAACGCTGGTCCTGTTTTCAAAGTAAATGCATTAAAAATGATAAAAGGTCTTATTGTGATCAATTAGGAACAGAAATCTGCAGGAAGCTTACATCCTACTTAAAATGTACTGGAAAGAGCCTATAAGCCACATCCCATTTGAATCTGTCACAACTTGTGGGAGAAAAGGGAGGGAGCAAACTAAAGTGGGAGGGAAAGAATGTTTCAGGATCGTCTTAAGTTTTTTCAATGTTTTGTTACTCTCTCATTTGGAGCTGCTCGCAACATTTTCCACTCTGTTTCTTTGGCACAGCATTTGCATTATCCACAGCAGCATACTTTCCCATGTTTTTTTGTTTTTTTTCAAACTACTTGTGACGTGTGCGTGGAGTTCTTGCCCTTGTTTCATGCTGCTCAGTTTAGAGAGAGGCAGATGGGGCTTTGGAGAGGCTGACATATAGTTGAGCCCTTAAAGGGGAAGGCGAATCCAAGATTTTTAAACAAGAGGAGTGTTTTTGTATCCTCACATGCAGGGGATTGCCAAGCAGGACGTGGAGAAAGGCTGAGAGAAGGTGAAAAAGGAGAGAGAAGCTGTCTTGCTCTGTCGCCCTCGGGCAAATTGAATGAAAGGTTGCCGTTGAGGAGTCTGCCTGACACGGGAGGAGGAGCTGCAGCCCAGGGGGGAACCTACACTTCATCCTTCTTCAAGCAACTACAGCACAGTATGAGGTACCAAGGCAGGGTAAGAGCCACAACCATGATGCCCCTTGTGTAGTTTTGGATTAAAGAAAAAGAATGCTTCCACAATAAATGGTTTTGAGTGGGGGGTGGGTATGGTCCAGATGTAGCACCAAACTGCCTTGGAACAACAGCGTGGCTGGGCTGACCAAATATGGAAGATTATCTGGAAGGAGTCAGCCCAGGCAGAATTTAGTCATGAGGCCATAACCCAAGTCGTTCTGTGAGGTATCGGGAAAAACCCAGCACATTTCACCAGATGAAAGCCACATCATGCACTATGTTGCATTGCTGGGCCTTGCATGTTCTTCAAAAGGTGCAGGGGCTTCATTACATTTGTATTGTCGTCAAGTTTTTCTATTTAGGAAGTTAACATGAAATATGTAATAATAAGGGATGTGCTGATCGATCAACTATTTGGACAATTTTCGTAAAAAAGAATGTGATCGGCCATTGCCAATTAATGCCTTTTAATGGCGATCACTAATGCTGATCGTCTCTCTGGATGACAAGCTGCCAGCAGCTAATCATTTGTCTCCATACACAGTGTGGAGCCTCTTACCTATAATTTCGGACGGTCTGTGAGGCCGTGAAGCTCACAGGCTGATGTTCTGAAGTGCAATGAAGGCAAGTAAAAGAGACTGAAAAAGCCTTTTTGTTCAGTTTAGCTACACCAGTGTGCAACCCTTCCGGTTTGCTAACAATGAATACTTGTCAAAAAAGAAAAGACAAAAGAAAAAAAGAGTTTAATTTTACATAAACAGATTGCTTTTCCTGTGAAATAAAAAGAATGAAAACTTAAAAGTTTATAAGCTGTGATACCTTTTGCGGCTCAATACTATTTTTCTTATTCTAAAAAATGTCTCTTTTAATAGTAAGGGTTGCAGACCCCTTCCCTAAACCAAAAATAATCACCTGCATTATGGCAAATAAACTATATTTCTTAGTATCTTAAATATCATTACCATGTAATATTATCACTGGAGGACTAGGGTAAACATATTACAGACCAGGAAAAAGAGGCATGCCAGTAGCTGAGCTAAGTTAAGCAAATAAATAAGTACTTAGTATAAGTTTAAGAAGTGCAGATGGAAGCAGGTTGCAGCAGAAAGTCGGCAAGAAAAGAACAAGTAGATTAATAAAAGTTAGAGAAAAGATAACAACTGTAGGTGCGTCAGCATCGTCACAGTCAGTACAAGACATGAAAGAGGAGCATCGGCTCAATCCATGTATTGGTGGTGTCCACATTAAGAGTAGTATCATTATATGATCGGTACTAGGATGATCAGATAAATATTTTTATTTTCTCAAAATAATTTTTGGTTGTTTTTGTTAATGTTTACCAACTCCCTGGACACAAGAGGACTTTGAGGACAAAAACCAAAGGATTTAAACGAGTAGTACATAGTAGTTTATGCTTTTGTTTAGTTACAAACGTATTATTTGCTATTGACTTTGTTCTGTTCAAATAATTGTATGCAATAAAAGACAATAAGGATTTAGTTTAAATATTGCGTTGATACTGTAAATAGCGCTCACCATAAATAAAGTGAAAAAAATACAAATAATACATGTAATTGGTGTCGGTATTGGTATCGGCCAATCTCACACATGGATGATCAGCATAAGCATAAAACATTGACCGAACATCCTTAGTAATAAACCTGACAAAAGAAAATGTTCAATGCGGAGGACATTAGATTTGACAAACAGTGTGCGTGATGAAAGTAAAATGTTAAACTTGTGACTGCACAGCAGCTCAAAACAATGTTTGCTGTGTTGTGTGATGGCACAAAAAAGTCTGGTTGCCTGGAGACCCTTGATGTTTATCAGGCAAAGCCCTTAAGTTGGTACGAAAAAAAAACAACCGTTCATGCAGAAACATTGAGGAATGACGTTATGGTGCAAACACACTGATAGCTTGACAGCTCTCCCGTCCAAAGGCAAAACCCAGTAACTCAATTTTGGTCAAAACTGAGCTGATAATAATTTTGGAGTTCTTAGGTGATATGC
The DNA here is from genome assembly GCF_033978795.1 of Nerophis ophidion. Taxonomy (NCBI): domain Eukaryota; kingdom Metazoa; phylum Chordata; class Actinopteri; order Syngnathiformes; family Syngnathidae; genus Nerophis; species Nerophis ophidion. Next base: position 27,180,322 of record NC_084614.1, on the reverse strand, counting down.
TTTACATTAGTGTATGCGAAATTGTAATTTGTTCCGTAAGTAAGCTGTTACGCGCATGGCAGGACCTAGCAACTACCACATACCCGCGTAGATACAACAGAAAAACCTAGTATCTCAAGGGACCAATCGAAGCTTCTTTGTCAGTCGCCTTATTGTCTTTAATGAGACATTTGCAAAAATGGGGGCCGACGGTCAACCTGATTATGTGATATTATGGCATACGGGGATATTTGGAAGATTGGCCAAGGACGTTGCAAGCACCTTCATTAAATGTATTGTTCTTGATTCTTCCCCTTGCATACTCTTTTGGGCAGATAACTGTGGAGGTCAAAATAAAAACTGGACGCTGTACACGGCTCTTGCCCAATGTGCAAACGCAGAATGGGGCCCACCCGAGATTGTGATAAAATATCTGGAGAAAGGGCACACGTTCATGAGAGCAGATTCAATCCATGGCTCAATCGGCAAGAAAATGAAAGCTCAAGAAAACATCTATACGTTCGATGACTTTGTAGATGTTTGTAAGACAGCATCAAGATAGATTGGTTTTACTTTTGTTTTCTCAAAATCAGCTAGAAGTGAGTTACTAGGTTTTGCCTTTGGACGGGAGAGCTGATGCCCGTCTGCAAAAAGCATGTGTAACTACATTTAAAAGAGGAATGAGTGATTACGTTCAAAGGAGGAGCCAGGTTGTTCTTGCCAATGGCTATCTGGCTCTGTGCAGTCTTGTACTGAGGTATGTCTCATCAGGATAGGTATGCCTACCTGTACCTTTGTGAGTTTTTAGTGTCAAATTCAAGGTAAAATATGAGTGTTCTTAACTATAATCCTATATCTTGCGTCCTGAATCGTTTGATTGAAAATCATGCACCGCTATTGCCACACAACAACAAAAGATTCTTTGCTTCATCTGACCGCTTGCCCCAAACCCGACCCGAACATTCTTTCCTTGTGTTCTTTGGAAAATCTGAGGGCCAACTGGTGATCACATCTGTAGGGAGCCCACCTGCAGGAATGAGAGAACAATGCCCCAAAGTGAAGCCTGCGAGGAGTGGTGACTTTCCTTTGCTCTCACGCCTTGGCTACCTTCCACTGTTGTCCTCTTGTTTTCGCAAGGATTTCCCTGCAAATGTTGCAGTCAAGGGGAAAGGCCTTTCACCGACACGGAGCGAACAAATGAGCCCCTTGGGAGATGCTTTTGTATGGAGAAGAAAAGTTGTGGAAGTGTAGCTCCTTTGTTCCTCTCTCAGCTTTGCTGTTTATCTTGTATAGCTGTGCACACAAAAACTGCAGGGGTTGCATATATAAGTAAACATGGAAAGAAGAAGAGTGTTCCTTGTCAGAAAGGAGTCTATTTTGGTTCCTTTAGGTACATTCTACATCTGCACCATGGGTGTCCAAGCTTTTCCCCACTAGCCTGGATACTGACAGATGGAAGAATGCCCATCGTGCCACATCGATACTTTATATTTTGTAAATCAACCCATTTTCTCCCCGTGACTGCGTGGGTTCCCTACGGGTACTCCGGCTTCCTCCCACCTCCAAAGACATGCACCTGGGGATAGGTTGATTGGCAACACTAAAAGGGCCCTAGTGTGTGAATGTGAGTGTGAATGTTGTCTGTCTGTCTGTGTTGGCCCTGCGATGAGATGGCGACATGTCCAGGGTGTACTCCGCCTTCCGCCCGAATGTAGCTGAGATAGGCTCCAGCACCCCCCGCGACCCCGAAAGGGACAAGCGGTAGAAAATGGATGGATGGATGTAACCCATGTAGAAATGATAACAAGTTAACTATACTGTAAAGGGGACCTATCATTAATTTAATCAACATTTAAAACACTTCCTTGGTGTCTAGATCAGGGGGTTCTTCACCTTTGCAACCTCGAGGCCCAACTCTACCACAACAGAGGTGTCGGGGCCCTTTCAAATATAAACACTGATATAGTAATCTTACTTTTGATATTAATCATGTTTAATAATTATATCTAACCTACTGTATTTTTCGGACTATAAGTTGCAGTTTTTTTCATAGTTTGGCCAGAGGTGCGACTTATACTCAGGAGTGACTTATGTGTGAAATTATTAACACATTACCGTAAAATATCAAATAATATTATTTAGCTCATTCACGTAAGAGACTAGACGTATAAGATTTCATCGGATTTAGACTTAGACTTAGACTTAGACAAACTTTAATGATCCACAGGGGAAATTTTTCAACACAGTAGCTTAGTTACAATGATGGAAAGTGTAAGAATGGAAAGGACAATGCAGGTATAAATAGACTAGGTATAGCAATGTAAAATATAACATACCTGCGGATATATACAATATATACTTATCATGTGTACAGTATATTATATATACAGATATAATATGTCTATAACATATATACAATATATACCAAATGTTATGTACACTATCACAGTATACTTGGCAGCTCCAGCATAAAAAAGAGAGTAAGTCCAGCAGAAAATAGAATATAGACATTAACAACAAAGAGAAGTAGCTGACATGTCAGGAAATAGGCGGATATTATCTGTTGCTGTATGTGGAGTGATTATACAGCTGGATGGAGTGTGAAATGAAGGAGTTCTTGAATCGCACAGTGCGGGAAGGAAGCTGAAGGAGCCTGTTGGAGTATGAACTCCGCTGTCCCTCAATTGTCTGGTGGAGTGGGTGGTAAGGATTGTCCATGATGGCCAGCAGTTTGTCCAGTGTCCTCTTGTTCCTCACTGATACAAACGCCTCCAACCGCGAGCCAATAGTTTGGCCGGCTTTCCGGATCAGTTTATCAATCCGGTTTGAGTCCCTTTTGCTGGTGCTGCTCCCCCAACAAACCACAGCGAAGTGAAGGGCACTGGCCACAACAGACTGATAGAAGATCTCCAACAGCTAGCTGCACACATTAAAGGACCTAAGCTTCCTCAGGAAAAAGAGTCTGCTCATTCCCTTCTTGTAAACAGCATTGCAGTTGTCCTTCCAGTCCAGTCTGCTGTTCAAATGGACTCCCAGGTACTTATATTGCCCTACCACTGCCACCTCCCGGCCCTGGATCTTGATGGGCTCCACCGGGGTCATACTCTTCCTGAAGTCGATGACCAGCTCCTTGGTCTTGTCCACGTTAAGGACCAGATGGTTCGCCTGAGACCACTCCACAAAGTCAGCAATCAATGTCCTATACTCCAATTCCTGTCCCTCTCTGACACACCCGACCACAGCAGAGTCGTCACAATATTTCTGCAGGTGGCAGAACCTGGAACTGTACTGGAAGTCTGAGGTGTACAGGGTGAACATTAGCGATAACAACATAGCGATTAAGAGTGACAGATTATTTGGTAAACGTATAGTATGTTCTGTATGTTATAGTTATTTGAATGACTCTTACCATAATTTGTTACGTTAACATACCAGGCACCTTCTCTGTTGGTTATTTATGAATCATATAACGTACACTTATTCAGCCTGTTGTTCACTATTCTTTATTTATTTTAAATTGCCTTCAAATGTCTATTCTTGGTTGTTGGGTTTTATCAAATAAATTTCCCCCAAAAATGCGACTTTTACTCCAGTGCGACTTATATATGTTTTTTTAAAAATTTTTTTTGTTATGCATTTTCGGCAGGTGCGACTTATACTCCGGAGCGACTTATACTCTGAAAAATACAGTTTACCACCATGTCAAATTATGTGAAGGCACGTGTTAATCACAGAGATTAATATATATTTAAGACTTAAACAAACCTCAGCTTTAGGTCAGGCTGATTAGAAAAATAAGTACTAACCAAATATAATGCATAGGAAAAGACTCATAAACAACTGACATAAATAACTGACGAAAAAAGTATTTACATACAATTATGATGTGCTAGAATAAATAAATTAAATCAAAAAGGAATATGTTTATTAACTAAAATGTCAATGAAATTAAAGTGCGGATGAAAATAGAGTTTCACCAATTTAGTCATATTTTTTGCGCTTAAGAAACTTGTCTATGACTTTAGCTCCAGACTTCTTATGTTTGTTTGATATTGTCATTACTGCCGCAAGTGTCAAAAAAGTGTGTTACAACTGAGTACCGCTGTGACTCATATGGACCACAGCTGAGTAAAATATATATTCTTGACTGGTCAAAATAACCTGTATTGGATACAGTATGTTTTAGTTTGAATTTTGTGAAATTTTTGCCCCACAGACAAGATTCTCCACTTGTTCCCAGACTGTAAATAAAACCACGCCCCAAACCTCTCAAAAAGTATAATTATTTAACTTTTGAGAATGTACATCGTTTAGGATAATATATACATGTCTTCAAAAAATAAATACATTTCATAAAATTTAAACACCTGCACACTCTGATTGGTTCAGCATAAAAAACAGCTGCTTTTAACAGCATTTATGTCACTACATTTTGCACGTTTGTGTAATTATCAAATTAGATTAGATTAGGTTTGATGAAAAAATAACTTTATTCACCTTTTTTTCTGTTTCCTCATGATTTTCAATATATACCAGAAAGAGGGTTTTTAACAGTCACACTGTGTTTGCATTAATATTTTACTATTATTATTATTATTATTATTGACATCATTATTATTATTAGTGTATTTAATAACTTATTATTTGTTGATGCTATCGTTACTTAGTAACAATATTTGTAATAAAAGATAGGATGGGATAGATTTTTTTGTCCCACAATTGGGAAATTCTGTGGTTGCGGTACAGATTTTATAGTAACATAAGTAAAACATAACAAAATATATATATATATATATATATATATATATATATATATATATATATATATATGTCTTGATTGGATTATCCAGAGAATAGTGCTCGATACCGTGGTAGAGCGCAATATGTAGGTGTGGGAAAAAAATCACAAGACTACTTCATCTCTACAGAACTGTTTCATGAGGGGTTCCCTCAATCATCAGGAGATTGAGGGAACCCCTCATGAAACAGTTCTGTAGAGATGAAGTAGTCTTGTGATTTTTTCCCACACCTACATATATATATATATATATATATATATATATATGAGTTGGGAAATTGTTTTAAATGTAAATATAAAGGGAATACAATGATTTGCAAATCATTTTCAACCCATATTCAGTTAAATATGCTACAAAGACAACATATTTGATGTTCAAACTGATAAACATTTTTTTGTATGTAAATGCATACATACAAAAATGGTTTATGCACAAGATGAAGAAATATTTGTAATATATTAAGTTAGGACCGGTAAATTAATAATTTTACAGATAATAATGACAAGAAAGCTAGGTAGATGATTTTTGAATAAGGGGGAGGGGGAGTAAATAAGTTTCACTTCTTCCTACTCCTTTTGTCACGTTTCAAACGCATTTTGGATGCGCGTGTAAAGTCACCCCTAGATGCACGAGGACCAGGACAAGCAGGGATTGCAGGTAGGAGCTTGGTTTAATATACAAAAAGTAAAAACACTGGTACAAAAACTGACAAAAGAAAGTGCGTGCCTTTGCACGGGAAGCTAACGCCAACAAGCATTGAGTTCAAAGAGTCCAAGAAGCGCGTGCCGAGCGCACGGAAGCTAAGGCAAAACTTAGCACTGATATAAAGAAGTAGATAACCCAACGTGATTGTTGCATAGAGCAAACAACGAACCAAGAATGAACTGAGGTCGCAGGCAGGCTTAAATACTAAAGTATCAATCAATCAATCAATCAATGTTTATTTATATAGCACCAAATCACAAATGTCTCAAAGGACTGCACAAATCATTACGACTACAACATCCTCAGAAGAACCCACAAAAGGGCAAGGAAAACTCACACCCAGTGGGCAGGGAGAATTCACATCCAGTGGGACGCCAGTGACAATGCTGACTATGAGAAACCTTGGAGAGGACCTCAGATGTGGGCAACCCCCCCCCCCCTAGGGGACCGAAAGCAATGGATGTCGAGCGGGTCCAACAATTACCAACAGGTGTGCGTAAGGAAACAAGTAGCAGGTGAACAAATCAAGTAACCATGGTGACAACAACAAACAAGGAAGTGCACCACACAAACTCAGCACCGGAAGAGTCCAAAACAATAAAAAAAACCGAAAAGGACTAAAAAAAAACAGACTAAGGATGTGATCCGGGAAGCGGATCACAACACCTTTTTTGATTTGAAAAACCTAATAATTATATATTGTTTTATTAGCACTTTATTTGATGAACAATATTACTCGAATATTTTTCGTTTTATTATTTAGTTTATTTTGTTTAAAAAAAACTAACTACTACTATTATTTGTTTTTATTTTACAAATGTAAAAAAAACAAAAAGCATGTATCTTATTTATTTGAAAAAAATCACCACTTTATTGTTTGCTTTGTTTGCTTCTCTCAGTAATATTTTCACATTATTCTTGTGAAATTACTGCTCTTTTACTTCCATTGCCCTAATTGGCAATCTTTTTCAGTGTGAGTCATCAATAAGGACTGCCAAGTGACGAATGCTTCCCTTTTAGCTGTGTGCATGAATGTTGCTGTGGTTGTGTGTACATGTGATATTTTACACAGCGGCCAGAGAGAATGTCACCGCAGCCCACCAAATTCTACCCATGTGCAGCGTTAGGTTTGCCATCACATTAAGGTTGACATGTACACAGTCACACAATATTTTGTCATTGCATGGTGCACATCATCATCATCCTCCTCCCTTAGATAAGCCTGTACAATATTGTTTATCATTTGGATTCTTTGGATGTTGTAACCGTTTGGCCTTGCCAACGGTCTGCAGAACTGTGGAGTGTTGTTTACAGATTTAGTCAGTAAGTGTTGAGTCATTGACAGTTTTGTAAAATGTTCTGTGTCCTGGAATGTTGCGCACCAGACACTACAAACAGGGTGTTTAGTGTGTTTGTCAAGCTTTTAGTATATCCAAAATATATACCCCATCATAATTAAAATCTAATGATATAATGTATTTATAATGAGCTTTACCAACAGTATTTGACGGAGTAGTGATGCCTCAAATGAAATGGCAGCAGTCTTGCAGCGCCATTTAGTGTCAAATCTGTGTAACTGTAACGACTATTCTCTCTGCAGGAGGTGGACATTGAAGGAAGGGTGCGTTTGGTGATGGAGAGCACCCTTACGGCCCGTGACAGGGTTGGTGTGCAGGACTTTCTCTTGCTAGAGAACCACAACAGTGAGGCAGCCTTTATAGAGAACCTGCGGCGGCGCTTCGGAGAAAACCTCATTTATGTAATAAAGCCCAGACCATCTGCTCTGAAGCGACTTTTTTTAATGTATGATCTAATTCTTTCTGTGACTGTTTTTTGGTTCAGACATACATCGGATCAGTGTTGGTGTCAGTCAACCCTTACAAAGAGCTGGAGATTTACTCCAAGCCACAGATGGAACGCTACAAAGGGGTCAGCTTCTATGAAATATCACCTCACATGTGAGTCTTTGTCAAACTTTTTTTATAAATGTTTTTCTCTACTGCCTGAACAAAGATTATTATTCTAAGTTTTGAAAACAGCTGATTTATATTATATATACCACTACAGACTACAACTGCATTTGTGTCAGTTTAGGTCATTTGTGGCCTGGGAATTTTATAGGAATAATATATTAAATCTTCAAGGAACCTAATTGTCACACCAGCTCACATTTACACAATATATTTAGTTTCCATTAAGTACCAAAAAGAGAATGTTTGTATGTAATATTGTTCACAAATACATACACGAAAAAGGCTTATTTACAAAATAAGAAAAACCCCAAAACAAACCTGGAAATAATGTGGTCAATAAAGCACTTAATCTTTCTTGCTAAAAGTATCCATTATGTCACGGTGGTGCATGTCGGCTGATGGCATGACACCAGGATTAAAAAATTGCATTCTTTACTTAAAGAGCAAATAACAGCAGAAACAAAAGGCTAGTGCAAGGCACATCATGGCTGCTGAATGATCCAGCGCTGACAAGTAGCAACAAGTGAACCTAAACAGACTTGATTAGAAATGGAAATCTAAAATTAAAACAAAGTGAAGGTGAAGCAAAACAAGTGGTGCAATAAAATAAGAACACCAGAACAGGAAATGATACAAAACACAGGATAATAACTAACAAAGTCAAAACTGTCATGTAAGATCATGACATGTTCTTTCCATTTTGACAGAAAAAAAGAATTGCACTGAATGCAATTGTATGGAAGTAGAATTTTCTCACATCAACTTGATAATATCAATATGATATTAATACATATGCATATTTTAATAAATATTCAAATACAAATACATATGTGATATACAAATAAATGATTTGTATAAATAAACGCATATTTGTAAATATATTTTTGAGAATTGAAAATACTGTATATACAAATAAAATGTACACATATAAAAATGTGACATACAAATAAATCAAGAATTTGTATAAATAAAAGTGTATTTGTAAATATACTTTTGAGATTTGAATATAAATATGCTTAATTTTGTATTTGTATTGAATTTACATATGTGGATCGCTTTTTTGCTTTTGTGTCGATGACACATTGTCAGGTTCAAACACTGATGACATTAATGAAATAAGACAAGAAGCAAAGAATCAAACAGAGACAGAATTATATTTTGTCTCAATTGGGGAGAGTCGCCGGGACACTTTTGTACAATCTCCAGCATGCTCTGGCGAAAGATTGTATGCCTCCTTCCTTTTTTTGGATTTCTTCTGACCACATGTCCACAGCTGCTTCCAGAGGAAAGAGGGTTGTAAACAGTGTTGCCTTTGGTTGCAGAAAAGTTCAAAAGAAAATGTTCACAGAAAAGGTCGTAAACAAGTTCAAAAAGAGGTTCGTAAAACAGTTCAAAAAGATGCATGTAAAACTGTTGAAAAAGAGGTTCACCTGGAGGGGATTCTGGTCCTGCTTCCTCTTCGCTTTTATAGTTCCTGGGTCAGACAATATCTTTCTGTTCGATTTTAACACAAGAAAGAAACAGGAACACCTTCATCTGCCTTTCCCCCTACACAGTGGAGTTTTACGAGCCTTACCCTTGGTAGGTTCCAAAGACAGCGTTTGCTTCTCACCAGGCACTCAATGTAACACAAAGTTTTTGTGATAACTTAGAAACAATTATTCTAACAGACATTCCTCCCACAAACCAGATGCACAATAAATGTGACCTACACACTCCCCTGAACAACCAGCAGAGGGCACTGCAGCCTGATAAGAGATCAGTATCTACATTGGGACAAGGTCATTAAACAACATTGATACAATAAAATAAGCAGCTAGCACAGTCTTTCAGATTAACTGGATAAATTAGCATTAGCTAATACAACGCTAACGTTAGCTAGCTCAGGCCCGCTGTGTGTTCTCTCTGTAAAGACGTGGATTGTTTTTATGCAGAGAACTCCGGGCATTTTGCATATATTGCATATAATGATCTGTGACCCAGACCGCGCTGGCTGCAGTGCCCTCTGCTGGTTGTTCAGGGGAGTGTGTAGGTCCATTTATTTGTGCATCTGGTTTGTGGAAGGAATGTCTCATCGACACAAAATCAAAAAAGCAATCCACATATGCAAATTAAATACAAATACAAAATCAAGCATATTTATATTCAAATCTCAAAATGTATTTACAATACACGTTTATTTATACAAATTTTTGATTTATTTGTATATCACATTTTTATATTTCTACATTTTATTTGTATATATTTTCAAATCTCAAAAATATATTTACAAATACGCGTTTGTTTATACAAATTATTTATTTATTTGCATATCACATTTGTTTTTGTATTTGTATATTTATTATGGTATGTAGGACAAATGTAGAAATGGTTTGAATGTTAAAATTGTTTAAATGGTGAAATGGTTTTAATGTTGAAATGGTTGGAAAGTTGAAAAGCTGACGCTAAACTGAAATGATAATGGTATATAGGGTGAAGGTTGAAATGGTTTGAATTTTTAAATCGTTTAAATGCAGAAATTGTTTGAAAGTTGAAAAGCTGACGTTAAACTGAAATACTAGTGAAATGTAGAAATGGTTTGAAAGTTGAAATAGAAGGTTAAAGTGGTTTGAGAGGTGAAGAGCAGAAGCTGTACTGAAATGTAGTATAAATCTTGGTATGGTTAGGAAAGTTACCATACTTCAAGAGGTTATAAAGTAACATAATCTATTTATTTTAGCTATAGATGTATCACATTAGCTAAATTGCTGGCATAAAAACTCAGCATGCTAAAAGGGTAACAGCTGGCATACTTGTAACATGGTGCCAAATAATGAAACACATGATTAATAAGTTTACAATGTAGAATATTTGTTAAAATGCTTGAAAAAAATTTAGCTTGCTAAAATTAAGATTCTAACAGATGAGGAGCTAACATTCGTCTAAGATGGAAGCAAGTAATTAAATATATGTTTATTAGATTAGAAAATACAAAACCAGGTAAAAATGCTAGCATAAACATTGACATGCTAACACTAGTGAAGTAACAGTAAAACAGCTAGCATACTTTTAATATGGCAACAAGCAACGGAATCCATGTGTTGCGATCCGCTGCTCGAATCGTTCCATTTAGTAGTTTTTGTTCCCTTTTTGTACCACTCTCCGTCGTTTGACTCCTTAATTCCTGTTTAGTCTGTCACCATGGTTACATATTAGTTCCACCTGCTAGTCTCGGTTCCTGCACACCTGTTTTTCTTAATCACCATCCTTATACAAGCCAGCCCTTTCTGTTCGTTCTTTCTGGGACTCTAATTTGCCTTCGCGCAACAAGTGACGACTGCTTTGTATGTATATTCTCAGTAGCTTACACGCTACGCCTTTATTTAATTCTAGCTTTCATGCTAATGTTTTTTTTTCCCTTTTTTGTGCCTTCGTGCCAAGTTTAGTTTTTCTGTTTGTATTCCTAGCTTCCATGCTAGCCCCATTCTTTTGCCTTTCTGCTTAGCACCAGTATTTTTGTTCCTTAGCATTTTATTAGTTTAATAAATACTTTGTTGCTTACCTTACGCTGTGTTTTTGCCCGACGCATCCTCGGAAGAACAAATCCGGCATCGTTTTGCCACACAGTCTTCACACAATGGTTGTTGTGTTGAAAATGACAAAATTAGCTAAAATGCTAGCATAAAATGTTAGCCTGCCAAAATTAACATGGTAACAGGGGAACAGCTAGCATACTTCTAAGAAAGCATCAAGTAACGAATTCCATGATTATAAGATTTAAAACGTTAAAAAAAATTATAAAATAGCACCAAGTAACGGAATTCATGATTATTAGGTTCAAAATGTACAAAATTAGCTAAAATGCGGGCACAAAACGTTAGCATGATAATATTAACATACTAAAATTAGCATACTAATAGGTGAAAGGCTAGCATACTTTTAAGATGGCGCCAAGTAACAAAATCCATGAATATTGCTGAAATGCTAGCATAAACTGCTAGCATGTTAACAGTAGCAAGATAACAGGGGAATAGCTAACATACTTCTAAGAAAGCATCAAGTAACAAAATCCATGATTATTAGATTTAAAACGTAAAAAAATATATAAAATGCTAGCATAAAATGTTAGCATGCTAGTATTAGCACACTAATAAAAGCATGCGAACAGTTGAAAGGCTAGCCTACTTCTAAGATGATGCCAAGTGATGGAATCCATGACTATTAGGTTAAAAAGTAAGAAATCAGCTAAACTGCCAAGATGTAATAAAATTCATGAGCTAAACATGTTGGGGTTAGAACTAAATAAATCGATTGAGAAATGTGGGAATTGTGGAACTTGGAAAAATATCCTACTCATTTCAGTGAGAATTTCCTGGTAATTTTAGATTTTCTGAAAAAGGGGTAATTTCTTGAAGGTGATAAATAGCATGAATGTCCTAAATGAGCTGAATTTGTTGGTGTTGGAATGGTTTGAATCGGTGAAGAACTGTGTTAGTAGTGACAATTTATAATTGAATAATAGTGTCACAGAATTTCAGGAATTTGTAAATTTCCAGAAAAACAAAAAATTGGTTTAGATCTCGGGAAAGTGTTAGTTTGAATTTCAAGGATGAGTGGAATGTGTTGATGTTGGCATGGTTTAAATAGGATGAAAAATGTGGGAATTGTGCAACTTGGAAACATTTCCAATTAATTTCAATGGGAATTTCCTTGAAATGTAGGAGTTTCGGGAAAAGCGGTATATTTTAAAAATGATTAAGAGCATTAATGTCTTGAATGAGCTGAATTGTTTGGCGTTGGAATTGTGTAAATTGGTCCAGAAATGTTGAAGTAGTAACACTTTTTGATTGAGAAATGGTTTTATGGAATTCTTGAAATTTCTGGAAAACCGGGAATTTTTTTAGTTCCTAAACCAACTTGGTTATATATTTAGACTAAGATGAGTGTTTTGACAATGTAACGGTTGAATTGGGTTGGAAAATGGGAAAGGAGTAGTCTAACTTAAAAAAGGTGAAAAGGGTTACAAAAAAACGTGAATTCTTGGAAATTTGTTGAATGTGGAAATATGGTAGTTTGAATGTCCAAGGTGAATTGAATGTGTTGAAGGTGGAATGTTTGGAATCGGTTGAAGAATGTGGGAATTGTGGAAGTTTGAAGAATGTGGGAATTGTGGAAGTTTGAAGAATGTACAATTCATTTGAATGGACAAAATGAAAAAAATATATAAATGATGAGAAATCTGGGAATTGTTTACAATTGTTGATGTAGAGCACACAATTCACAAACAAGCTGAATATTTTGAATATTGTGGAACTTGGAAAAATGTTCATTTAATTCAATAGGAATTTCCAGAAAATTTTGGGAAAACAATTGGAAAATTTTGAGAAAAGCGGGATTTTTTTTGTATATCGGTAAAAAGTTGAATGTTCTGAAAGACTTGGAATTGTTGGTGTTGGAATTTTTCAAAATCGGTCCAAGTAGTAACATTTTGAATTGAGAAATTGTAATACGGAATTTCGGGAAAACTGGGAATTTTTCCAGTTCAAAAAACAACTTTGTTTCTTGTCCTGATTAAGAGGAATGTTTTGATGGTGGAACGGTTGAAATGCCTTAAATAATATGGAAGGAGTAGTCGCCAAAAAAAAAAAGGATGGAACTAAGGCTTGGAAAATCAGGCATTCTGAAAAATCCTGGAATTTTTTTATTTATTTATTTTTAACTTGGAAAAAGGGTACTTTGAATTTCCAGAAAGGTGAAATGTGTTGAAGGTGGAATGGTATGGATATGGTGAAAAATGTGGAAATGGGGGAAGTTTGAAAATTCATTTTAAATAGGAAAAATGTGGGCAGCACGGTAGGAGAGGGGTTAGTGCGTCTGCCTCACAATACGAAGGTCCTGAGTAGTCTAGGGTTCAATCCCGGGCTCGGGATCTTTCTGTGTGGAGTTTGCATGTCCTCCCTGTGAATGCGTGGGTTCCCTCCGGGTACTCCGGCTTCCTCCCACTTCCAAAGACATGCACCTGGGGATAGGTTGAATTGCAACACTAAATTGGCCCTAGTGTGTGAATGTGAGTGTGAATGTTGTCCGTCTATCTGTGTTGGCCCTGTAATGAGGGGGCGGCTTGTCCAGGGTGTACACCGCCTTTCTCCCGATTGTAGCTGAGATAGGCACCAGCGGCCCCCGCGACCCGAAAGGGAATAAGCGGTAGAAAATGGATGGATGGGAAAAATGTCCCGCAAAAAAGGGAAATCCGGGAATTTTTGGAACTTGTCAATAAAAAGCCCATTATTCCAGAATTGGCTGTACAGTTTGAAGTTGGAACGGTTTGAATCGGATGAAAAATGTTGATGGTAGAGCGCGCCAAAATCTGGAGAAGAAGAAGAAGAATAAATTGAAGAATGTTGGTGTAGAAAACCATGTGTGAATGCCTTGGAGCATTCACACCATTATATAATACAAAATATTGCTTGCCCGTCGTTTGACATACTTTTTCAAGCAAATCATTGTGACACGGCTGCATTTCTTCAGATCACTTGTGTGTGTGAGTGACGGGAAGAAAAGCTATGAATCGTTTGTGGCGGGAGATCATTTGAATGAAGGGTTTTCTTTTCAACATGCTAGGCACAAAACAAATACAATTCTGAAAAGAACACATCTGCATGTATTAATCTCTACACCCCAACTATAAGATGGTTTCATACTTTTTATTCTAAAATAAAACTAACTTATATAATTATTTGTTGTTAAGTAATTAATTATTATTTCTCTTTTTTTGTTTGATGCAAGATTCTATCTCGTCACTGTTGGTAATCAAAATGCTGTCCTGAGTCTTACGTTGTTTTTATTCAGCTACGCGGTGTCAGACAACACCTTCCGGGCCATGAAGACCACATGGAGGGATCAATGTATTCTTATATCAGGTGAGAGTGGTTCGGGAAAAACGGAAGCTTCCAAGAAGATCCTCCTCTACTATGCTGTCACCTGTCCCACTCATGATCACATGACCACCCTTGGAGACCGCCTACTTCAGTCCAACCCTGTTCTGGAGGTATTCATCAAACTGTACAATGCTTAATTAAGGTACTATAATAGATAAGTTGCCTTTCTATCATTATACTCTCTTGTTTTGCACAGGCCTTCGGCAATGCAAAAACACTAAGGAATGACAACTCCAGTCGGTTTGGAAAATATATGGATGTTCAGTTTGACTTCAAGGTAAACAGTTATTTTAGCCTTTTTGCACCATACCAGAAACATTGAGCCACCATTATAACCATAATTATTATAATAACATGGATTTACACAACGTTCTAAGACTGATGTCACAAAAAAGTTATTTGAAACTACCGGTACAAGTAATACCCTGGAGTTTAATGCACTTTCCCAGTCATCTCTGCCACACCTTTATGACTCCTCGAAGGATTCTTATGGGATGCTGCGTAGTTCTGTCCTCCGGGCCATATTGATGTCATCCAAGGTTTTAAAACGAGTCTCCTTAATAATTCCCTTGAGCTTGGAATAAAGGAAAAAAGTCACAGCTAATCAGGGGCGGTTGCTTCTGCATGGCAATGTTCTTTTCAGGCAGGAACCGGCGGATGCTGAGAGCATTGTGAGCAGGCCTGCCACCAGGGATGAAATTGGGATTCCATAAGCGGCTTGCGTACAGGGGGGCTGGCTTCAAGGTAGTAGATGCATGTTTTGGAGTAATATAAATGGGGAAACAACGGTTAGTTTTGGGTTTGGATTAGGTTAGGGGGTGGGGTTGGGGTTAGAGGGTTAGGCTTGAATTTGTGGTTAGGGTTAGGGCAATGTTAGTGGGATAAAGCAAAAGAGCAAATGGTCAGGGTTAGGATTATACCCTCTAACCCCACCCTACCCCTAACCCTAGCTGGGAATCGGACAAAACAAAACAAAAGACTTGATATTTAAGCCACTGCGCTATCAGGAATGGCAAATGTTTCAACTGAAATTTGCATTCTTAATCTGTTAGCGCAAGTTTTTGTCAACAACATAACTACCTCTGAGTGGAGCACTAGATTCCTCTTTTGTGGCTTTTTATTTGGCTTATTTGTTTGTGATCCATATTGCTGTGTGGAAGCTAACTCACTCTTATCTGTTGATTGGTCAGCTGTGTGTTTTGTCAATTAGTGTCACATTGGCAAGAAAACAGGTCTAGAAAGCCAATCAACAAGCTTGTGGGCGGCCTAAAGAGACAAGTTTCATCCTGAGTAGCCGTATTCTACCTGGTGCTGGTGTCTCCATTCAATAGCAAATCACTATTTTTGGATGTTTTGGACAAAGTGCAGGAGACAAAAACAGCCATTTGGAAAAGGGCAGGACCCTGTCCTCCTGCTTCCAAATTACATATTTTCCTGCCACAACTCTCACCTCTTCCCGAACACCAAACGCTGCAGGACGTTTATTTAGACATGCTATTTGATTGTCTGGCCTTGTGGCAAGAACTTTTAGTGAGCGATGCCAATGCCATCAGAGAATTCCATCAACATTAAACCATAATAATGATAATAATACTAATGTACTTTTTTGAGATTCAAGGCACTTTACAATAAGAAGTGAAAACCCATCATTCATCCATTCCACATTCGCACATAGTGGTGATAAACTACATTTGTACTGACGGAACATCAACCAGTACTGGAGCATTTCTGACACACATACCGCTGTACAAGGAAGCTCTCATATCTATTTCCATTTTAGGGAGCACCAGTTGGTGGCCACATCCTTAATTACCTGCTGGAGAAATCTCGGGTAGTCCACCAAAATCACGGAGAAAGAAACTTCCACATCTTCTACCAGCTTCTAGATGGTGGGAGCAATGACCTGCTTCAGACGCTTGATCTTGAACGAAACCCTCAGAACTACCAATATCTGGTTAAGGTGCGTAGTGCCAAAGTGTCCTCGGTTTGGCCTGAGATTGTGGTGTGTGTGATGCTGACTCATCTTGATCAGGGAAGCTGTTCCAGAGTAAGCTCTGTGAGTGACAAGAATAATTGGAAAGTAGTGATGAATGCCCTGCCTGTTATTGGCTTCACAGAGGAAGACATACAGGTTAGTCAAAATGTTCTGTACGCTGTCTTCATCCAGACTATGTTTCTTAGATCTTGTTTGATTTCAATATTATTTGTCCTTATTTCAGAATGTGTTGAACATCATTGCCAGCATTCTCCATCTGGGAAACACTCTGTTTGGAGAGGGAGAGGAAGGTGAGGCGCACATTACCACTGAGACGCCATTAGCGAATGTTGCAAAGGTCAGTATGTGTTCACAAGTATTAGCAATATGCGCAAAGAATTGGAGGAACAGATGTGTTCTTGTTTTTCAGCTGCTCTGTGTTGATGCCTCAGTTTTGAGCAATGCTCTTACTCACAAGAAGCTCATCACCAAGGAGGAGGAGGTAAATGTCCTATTGTTCTTGGTCTGAGCGTTTAGCCTGTGGTTTTATATTTTATTACTTTTCTTGCATTACAGGTGATCATCCCACTGAACTTTGAGCAGGCAATGTCAGCCAGAGACGCCCTAGCCAAAGCCGTCTATGGTCGTACTTTCACTTGGTTGGTGGAGAAGATTAACCAATCGCTTGCTCTGAAGGTAGTCATTCCTCCCACAGCAACACAAAGACAGCAGGGACCATACCCTGATGTCCATTTCTAACTTTATTGTTTTGCAGGATGACATGTACCACAGCAATAAAGCCTTCCCCGTCATAGGGCTTCTAGACATCTATGGCTTTGAGGTCCTAGAGCACAACAGGTCTGAGTAACGTTCATTTCTCGTTTATCTGTTCTTCGGAACTATTTTGTCACATTCTCTCTTCTTTCTTTATAGTTTTGAGCAGTTCTGCATCAACTACTGCAGTGAGAAGCTCCAGCAGCTCTTTATTGAGCTCACTCTCAGATCTGAGCAAGAGGAATACACAACAGAGGGGATAGCAGTGAGTACATCTTTTGATCTGTCATTGAAAGCCATAAGGCTCTAAAGGTCACGTGATTTTGCAATGCATTGTGGGGCTGGGTAGTCATACTTGTTGGACAACGCCTTTGTTTGCAATGCTGTTCAATTCTGTCTACAGAGCCCCTAAAAAACTTCCAATCACCTCCATTTGGGTTTTATATACATGAGGCTTTTATATGTGTAATGTAGTAACAGGCACATTAATACTAACATTTGATATTTACAAAACATGCACCTGGGGATAGGTTGATTGGCAACACTAAATTGGCCCTAGTGTGTGAATGTGAGTGTGATTGTTGTCTGTCTATCTGTGTTGGCCCTGTGATGAGGTGGCGATTGTCCAGGGTGTACCCCGCCTTCCGCCCGAATGCAGCTGAGATAGGTTCCAGCACCCCCCGTGACCCCGAAAGCGACGAGCGGTAGAAATGGATGGATATCATTTACTCATTTTTAGCATACACTGTGCTTTAAAGGCCTACTAAAATGAGATTTTCTTATTCAAACGGGAATAGCAGGTCCATTCTGTGTGTCATACTTGATAATTTCGCGATATTGCCATATTTTTGCTGAAAGGATTTAGTAGAGAAAATCGACGATAAAGTTCGCCACCTTTGGTACTTCCGGAAAAAGCCTCTTTTACAGGAAGTCGCAGACGATGACGTCGCAAGTGTGGGGGCTCCTCAGATATTCCCATAGATTTTAATGGGAGCCTCCTACAAAAACAGTTATTCGGACCGAGAAAACGACAATTTCCCCATTAATTTGAGCGAGGATGAAAGATTCGTGTTTGAGGATATTGATAGCGACAGACTAGAAAAAAAAAAAACGCATAGCATTGGGACGTATTCCGATGTTTTTAAACACATTTCCTAGGATAATTCTGGGAAATCCCTTATCTTTCTATTGTGTTGCTAGTGTTTTAGTGAGTTTAACCGTACCCGATAGTCGGAAGTGTACGTCTACGGCCGGCCGGGTGTTGACGCGCAGTGTCTCGGGGACGTCGACGTCAGCTGTAGGGAGCCACAAGCTCAGCTGATATCCGGTAAGTGGCGACTTTTTAACCACAATTTTCTCACCGAAACCTGCTGGTTGACATCAGCTCCGGGAATTTTAAACAAGAAATCACAGTGTATTTGTGTGGCTAAAGGCTAAGGCTTTCCACCTCCATCTTTCTACTGTAACTTCTCCATTATTAATTGAACAAATTGCAAAAGATTCAGCTACACAGATGTTCAAAATACTGTATTATTATGCCGTTAAAGCAGACGTTATTTAGCTGAGTGTGTGATAACGCTCACACTTCCTAAAACCCTGTGACGTCACGCGTATACGTCATCATTACACGACGTTTTCAAGACAAAACTCCCGGGAAATTTTAAATTGTAGTTTAGTAAACTAAAAAAGACGTATTGGCATGTGTTGCAATGTTAATATTTCATCATTGATGTATAAACTATCAGACTGCGTGGTGGGTAGTAGTGGGTTTCAGTAGGCCTTTAATTTGAAAAACTCATTACAAGGTTTGCTTTTTTTTCCCTTCAGCACTAATTATTACTCACTGCAGACTTTATGAGAGCCAACAAACATAATACAACATAAATGACCCTGCAAGGTCTGCTGTCAATAGATTCCGACTGCTAGGATTTTCATATATTCCCATTTAGATAAATCATGTCTCATAATCCTCTAAAGGAGCAGGGTGGGTGGGCGAAGAAACTAGGGCTTTTCGTGTCTTTCTTGCAAGTTCCAGATCCTAAATGACTGTGAAAGTTTCCCAACTTGTCGCATTACAAGACGTCCCAATTCCAGGTGAGATGCATGACTCATGATCTAGAGTAAACTTACAGGGAGCAAAGAAGCGAGAGGGACCCAAGGAAGTGATTGTTTGTCTGCGTTAAAACTTATGATAACAATTTCACTATTACTTGGTTATTATTCAAGTCACAAAATGGAGTATTGTTTGCGCTATTTCATTGGTTATTTATTGGATTTTATTAGTGAAATAGTGGAGCCACCGTTATTTATTTAATGTTTCAAATGCATTAAAAAAATCCATCCGTTGTTATGTCTTTGAAAATAATTGTGACCAATAAGCAAAATTCCAGAAAAAAGCCAATTTCTCCTTTAAGCTCAGTCTTCCATTCAGCCATATAAATAAGCAAGTCAGAGTCCAGCTAGACACACAATGCAATGCGTTTCCACGTCTCGTTTTCAAGCCCTATATGTTTGACATATTTCCATGCTAATATAATATTCCTTCAGTGGGAGATTGTGCCATACTTTGACAACAAGATCATTTGTGACCTGATAGAGGAGAAGCACAAGGGTATCATTTCCATTTTGGTGTGTATCCAATCTCCCTGTCTAAATGTTGTGTCCCGTTGTCATCAGTTAAGTAGTGTTTGCGTCTTGCAGAACGAAGAGTGCCTGAGACCCGGAGAAACGAGTGATGCCTCATTTTTAGAGAAATTGGAGGACACACTTGGCAACCATCCCCATTTTGTCACGTATGATTGAACACTATCAAAGTACTACTATCTCCGATATCTACAGGAGACTAAATATGTACAGTATGTATTTCTGTGTGTCTTGCAGTCATAAGCTGGCAAATGGGAAAACTCGGAAGGTAATGAGTAGAGAGGAGTTCAGGCTGCTGCACTATGCTGGGGAAGTCAACTACAATGTCAACGGTAAGCATCCCCTCACACATTAAGACATTTTTCACCTGATGTACTCAAAGTTTGCGTGTATTAAAACACGTGCAAACTTGATAGCACACGCAAAGCTGATCTGCAAGACTTGTGTAAAGTGGATTGCGACTTATAAGTAAGCAGAATAAGACGTGAAATACATTTTGCGTCTCTCCATCCATCCATCCATTTTCTTCCGCTTTTCCTAAGTCTGGTCGCGGGAGCAACAGCCTCAGCAGAGAAGCCCAGACTTCCCTCTCCCCAGCTACTTCGTCCAGCTTTTCCCTGGGGATCCAGAGGCGTTCCCGGGCTAGCTGAAAAACATAGTGTTTTTGCCTTGTCCTGGGTCTTCGTCATGGTCTCCTACCGGTCGGACGTGCCCTAAACACCTACTCAAGAAGGCGTTCAGAGGACATTCTGTCTAGATGCCCTCATCTGGCTCCTCTCGATATGGAGGAACAATGGCTTTACTGTGAGCTCCTCACGAATGATAGAGCTTTTCCCCCTATCTCTAAGAAAGAGCCCAGCCACCTGGCAGAGGAAACTAATTTTAGCCGCTTGTACCCGTGATCTTGTCCTTTCATTCAAAACCTAAAGCTCATGACCATAGCTGAGAATAGGGACGTAAATCGACTGGTAAATTGGGAGCTTTGCTTTCCGGCTCAGCTCTTTCTTCACCACGACGGTTCGATACAAGGCCCGCATCACTGCAGACGCCACACCGATCCGCTTATCGATCCCACAAACCACTCTTCCCTCACCTGTGAACAAGATCCTGAGGTACTTGAACTCCTCCACTTGGGGCAGGAGCTCCTCCCCTACCCGGAGATGGTACGTCACCCTTTTCCAGGATAGAACCATCAACTAGGACCTATAAGTGTTGATTTTCACCCCACTCGCTTTACATCCTGGCCAGATGAAGCCATCAGGACCACATCATCCGCAAGCAGTAGATACCTAATCCTGCAGCCACTAAACCGGATCCCTGGCTGCTCCTAGATAATTCTGTCCATAAATGTTGTAAACAGAATCGGTGACAAAGGGCAGCCCTGGTGAAATCCAATCCTCACGGGAAACGGGTCGGACCAAGCTCTGACACTAATACCAGGATCAGACCGTGACAATCAGGCGGTCCGATAACCCATACCCTCTGAGCACACTCCACAGGACTTCCCAAAGGACACGGTCGAATGCCTTCTCAAAGTCCACAAAACAAATGTAGACGGGTTGGGCAAACTCCCATGCTCCCTCAGGATTCCTACAGGGAGTATATAGTTGGTGCACAGTTCCACAACCAGGACAAAAAGAACACACTGCACCTCCTAAATCCATTGTTTGAGTATCCGCCGTAGCCTCCTCTCCAGTACACCTGAACAAACCTTACCGGGAAGGCTGAGGAGTGTGATCCCACAATTGTTGGAACACACCATGTGGTCCGGCTTTTTAAATAGAAGAACCACTACTCCAGTCTGCCAATCCAGAGGGACAGCTACCACAGTCCACGCAATGCTGCTGAGTCTTGTCATTTAAGACAGCCCCACAGCATCCAGACCCTTAAAGAACTCCGGCTGGATCTCATCTGACCCTGAGGAACTGCAACCAAGAAGCTTCTTAACTACCTCGACAACCTCAGCCCCTGAAATAGGAGAGCCCACCACAGAGTGCCCAGGCACCGGCCTCCTGATTGGAAGATTTGTAGGTGGGATTGAGGAGGTCTTCAAAGTATTACTTCCACCTATCTACAACATCCCCAGTCGACATCAGCAGCACACGGTCCCCACTATAGATGGTGGTCCAGAATCGCTTTGAAGCCTTACTGAAGTCGTTCTCCATGGCTTCTCCAAATTCCTCCCAGGGCTGAGTTTTTGCCTCTGTATCCACCAAAGCTGCACACCAAAGCTGTCGGTACCTGTTTGCTGCTGCAGGGTCCCATGAGCCAAAAAGACCCGAAAGGACTCCTTCTGGGCTCCTTCAGGTTGACAGCATCTCTTAACATAACTGGGATCATCGCCACGACAGGCACCGACCACCTTGCAACCACAACTCCGATTGGCTGCCTCAACTATAGAGGCATGGAACATGGTCCACTCAGACTCAATGTCCAGCGCCTACCTAGTAACATGTTTGAAGTAATTCTGGAGGTGGAAATTGAAACTCTCTCTGACTGGAGACTCTGCCAGACGTTCCCAGCAGACGTGCCAGGTCTGTCCGGTATCTTCCCCCACCATTGGAGCCAACTCACCACCAGGTGGTGATCAGTTGAAAGCTCCGCCCCTCACAGGTTTGTTACCAGAAATAGGGAGTACGTTGCTATGGGAACCGAAATCAATGTGCTGAGGAAATTAGCTCCGGTAATACTTTAAATGACCAAAATAGGGTTAATATTTTACGAAGGTCCTGCAGTCCTGGGTTCAATCCCAGGCTCGGGATCTTTCTGTGTTGATCTTGCATGTCCTCCCCGTGAATGCGTGGGTTCCCTCCGGGTACTCCGGCTTCCTCCCACTTCCAAAGACATGCACCTGGAGTTAGGTTGATTGGCAACACTAAAATTGTCCCTAGTGTGTGAATGTGAGTATGAATGTTGTCTGTCTATCTGCGTTGGCCCTGTAATGAGGTGGCGACTTGTCCAGGGTTTACCCCGCCTTCCGCCCGATTGTAGCTGAGATAGGCGTCAGCGCCCCCCGCGAGCCCAAAAGGGAAAAAGCGTTAGGAAATGGATGGATGGATGGATATTACAAATTGTTATGAACCTGTCTGTTACTAAATATAAATATACTTGCAGTGTGTGTATATAAAACGTTGATGGAGGGTTTTGAAGTTCTTTTAGAATGCTTTTTTTACAGGCGTTTTTTATCATCTGTAGAATCCTAAAAAAAAATCTCATAATGATTTTGAACGATATTCAAATGTTTTTTTTTCTTGCACTTCCCCTTTAAGGGGCTTATTAAAACAAATTTAATTAATGCCTTTTGATGTCATTAAAACATTTTTTAAGGACTTAAGTTTTTTCACACAGACACTAACATATATCCTATGTGATAAAAAATCTTGAAGTATGCATTTTTTGCCTTATTGCATTGAGAGATGTCTCCTGCTTGTTTGAAAACATAGCAAAATTCCACAAGTAGGAGCATGATAACTTTGATCTGCAGTAAGTGAGAGTGCCTCCCTAGTGATACCCCATATAGTACACACAAAATCCTCATTTCAATAAGATGGTCTGCACCACTTTTCTAATGTGCATTCTTAGTAGATCGCTCGCAAGAAGCCCACTAATGGTACACAATATTTTATAGATTGCACACACAAGGTATTTAGATCTTAGTAAAACAGACCCTATCTTTACACTGCAGACACTACTCACAAAACGTTAAGGATGTTCAGCTTGTAGGTGAAATTTCAGGATGAACCTAAATGCAGTAAAACCCAGAGGAAGAAGCAAATCTTTTACCCCCACCACTCTCCACCGTGACTATAATTAGTATAATTTGTCAATAATATTGTCATACCAAATACCTCTTCGTAACATTGTAAGCTTATTAACATGAAAGGAAACAACACAACGGTCCTTCGTCATCTCCCAATGTGCTTACAGAGAAGCAAAGTGCCATATACGTTTCATCATATTCTGGTAAAGCAAAAAAATATGTTCCCCGAGGTATCACCACCCCCCACCGTGGCATCGCGCTCCCCACTATTTGAGAAGAACTGCAAAAGCACAAAAACTTGACATAAGTGTACTTAATTGAACAATAGTGTAGTTTAAAACACCACATTTGTCAATATTAACAAATATAAAGTAATATATACATGTATATACGTATGTATAAACAGGTATATGTATAAACAGGTATATGTTTTAAATTAATGTCAGAATGATTGCCCACCTCTGATATATTACAACCTACTGTATTCATGAAAAACTGCATCTATGTCCTCTTTAGGTTTCCTCGACAAGAACAATGACTCTATGAACAGGAACCTAAAAGAGGTAACAGCATTTCAAGTGGTTAGAACTGTGTCGACAGGGTTGACTGAAGCTGGTGTGTGTTCAGGTCATGTGCCATTCAGACAACCAGATCATAAGTCACTGCTTCTCCAGAGAGGAAGTGACGGACCAGAAACGCCCGGAGATGGTATCGACAATTCTTAATCCCCCCCCCCACCTCCACCCCTCTCTCTCTCTCTCTCTCTCTCTCTCTCTCTCTCTCTCTCTCCCTCTCTCTCCGTATCTCTCTCTCTCTCAACAATTCTCCCTTTTCTCTCTCGCTCTCTGTCTCTGTCTCTCTCTCTCTCTCTCTCTCAACAATTCTCACTTTTCTCTCTCGCTCTCTCTCCCTCTCTCTTTCTCTCTCTCTCTCACAGTCTTGAAACAGTAATAAACAGTAATACCAGTAGCTTAATCATTGTTGTAATTGTTTTTCCAGGCTGCCACTCACTTTAAAAACAGCCTGTTGAAACTCATGGAGATCCTCATGACCAAAGAGCCATCATATGTGCGCTGTATTAAACCTAATGATGCCAAGCAGCCAGGTAAAGTTATACTATATACACTCTACATCAGGGGTCACCAATGCGGTGCCCACGGGCACCAGGTAGCCCATAAGGACCAGATGAGTCGCCCGCTGGCCTGTTCTAAAAATAGCTTAAATAGCAGCACTTACCAGTGAGCTGCCTCTATTTTTTAAATTGTATTCATTTACTAGCAAGCTGGTCTCGTTTTGCTCAACATTTTTAATTCTAAGAGAGACAAAACTCAAATAGAATTTGAAAATCCAAGAAAATATTTTAAAGACTTGGTCTTCACTTGTTTAAATAAATTCATTTATTTTTTTACTTTGCTTCTTATAACTTTCAGAAAGACAATTTTAGAAAAAAAAAACAACCTTAAAAATGATTTTAGGATTTTTAAACACCTTACCTTTTTACCTTTTAAATTCCTTCCTCTTCTTTCCTGACAATTTAAATCAATGTTCGAGTAAATTTTCAATTGTTTTTATTGTAAAAAATAATAAATACATTTTAATTCAATGTTTCATTTTAGCTTCTGTTTTTTCGACCAAGAATATTTGTGAAATATTTCTTCAAACTTATTATGATTAAAATTCCAAAAAATTATTCTGGCAAATCTAGAAAATCTGTAGAATCAAATTTAAATCTTATTTCAAAGTCTTTTGAATTTCTTTTAAATTTTTTGTTCTGGAAAATCTAGAAGAAATAATGATTTGTCTTTGTTAGAAATATGGCTTGGTCCAATTTGTTATATATTATAACAAAGTGCAGATTGGATTTTAACCTGTTTAAAACATGTCATCAAAAATATATATTTATTGTGAGGAATCATTAAGATGATCAGTGTTTCCACAAAGATAAATATCATTAATTATTAATAATAACATAGAGTTAAAGGTAAATTGAGCAAATTGGCTATTTCTGGCAATTTATTTAAGTGTGCATCAAACTGGTAGCCCTTCACATTAATCAGTACCCAAGAAGTAGCTCTTGGTTTCAAAAAGGTTGGTGACCCCTGCTCTACATAGTATCATGCGATCATAGACAAGAGCTTATAATAAATGCCTTTACTAAGATAACACTTATTTAGATTGACAATAAAAGTGTTAAACAGGGCGTCATACTTAGTGGTGTTTGTACTATTTGTTAATTATATAGCTAAAAACATAAAAAGGGCTAACTATTAGAATTTCTTAAAAGGGAACTGCACTTTTTTGGGAATTATACCTATCATCCACAACCGTTATGTGAGACAAGAACACATGTCTTTCCCTTTTCTGTGCATTCTGAATAATAAAAACTGCTAGTAAGAGACGGTTAACAGTACAGGTAATGGAGATGTGATCTAAAAACCTCTGACACTGTTTTTATACATGCTGTAAGTATGTATGTAATATAGTAACAAGCACATTCATGATAATATTTACAGTATTACATTTTAAGCATTACCAAAACTATACGGAGCTCACTGGTTTCACGTAGCAAACTCTACTTTTGTCAACAACAACTACATAGAGAGCACTGTCAATCAATCAACCTTAATCACAAGTGTCGCAAAGGGCTGCACAAGCCACAACGGCATTCTTGGCTCAGATGTTCGCTACTCTCTATGTTTGCTACTATTAATGGCAGACTTCATGAGAGCCTTGGCGTTTTCACGTAACACTATTGCTAAAAGGTTTCAAATAAAACATAAAAGTGACTTACAATGTGTCAGGTTCTGTTGGTCTTGAAACCCAAGATGCAGAGATGGCAGGCGTAGCGCAGGTAAACATGACTTTTATGCCAAAAGGAAATAGGGCCACTGATAAGCGCACATGCAGAAAACAGGAAACAATCAACTAGCCCTGACTGGAGGGCAAGGCAGGCTTAAATAGCAGCCAACTGATTGACAACAGGCGTGGCCTGGCTGCCAATAAGCATCAGGTGAGGGGAAATAGCGCTCAGGGAGACAAGCAGGAAGTGAAACTAAAATAAGGGCGCTGAAAGAAAATAAACACCAAGTAAGGAAACATAACCGGACGTGAATGTGACAGATGACACACAATGTTCGCTTTCACTGGGATGCCAACTGATGTTTGTATCTTTCAGCTCCTTGAGCTGCTGAATTCAGAATAATCCTCACTCATAAAAAAAATCTGTATCATAGCAATGGTTTTATGCTGTGTTCCATTTGTAGAAGAGCCATACAGTTTTATAGCGTGTGGATATTCAAAGTTGACCAACTACCCAGCTTGGTCCCACAAACTTCTACTATACAGGTGAGATGAATGATTTAAAATCTAGCATTAACTTTTACTAACTCATAGGCAATACAGCAGCAGCTCCTCCTTTATGTTATGACAGGGTTGCATTAAACAACGTGACTAGCAGCTCAAACTAGCTAGTAGCTAGTAACTGGTTACTTTTTAGTGGTCGGAGGAGCAGTGTGAGCAAGGCTATATTTCATTGTGCCAGAAAAGTAGTTCCTCCGTGTTAGATCTTACAATAATAATGTTGCCATAGCTTTGTTAATATGCAGGTCATTGCAGTAAATGGAGCATTATTGGCAGTTTTGGGATGTTTTTTAGAGTGCCAGGGTAATAGATGAATCCCATTACCTGCATTGTTAGCTGCTTATATTACCTTTTTTTTACCATTTTTAATTCACATAAAAGGTAAAAGACGTGTGTTCTTGTCTCTCATAGGGATTGTAGGACAAATTCTATGAAACGTTACGGTACCCCTTAAAACATAGCCACACCAAACAAAACAGGGTTATTTTTCGATCATGTCCTACCACGCCACAAAGTATCCCAGGAATTAGTTTAGTTATTTTTGTGTTATCATGCTTACCAATCAAAGCTCCTTTCAGTAACAGACTCCTTCACCCCAAAGTGTGTGAAGAATAGGTATTTTTGCTGTTATAATATGTAAATAATATCTACATTACAGTCAATCACTCAAGTATAATTGTCACTCCACTGCAGTTAGTATAGCGCAGGGGTGCCCATTACGTCGATCGCGAGCTACCAGTCGACCGCGGGGGGTGTGTCAGTCGATCTCCAGCCAGGCTTTTAAAAAAAATAGACCTAAAAATTTGTGATCATCAATCTTCACCAAGACGTCACTTAAATGACATTCACGGTACCGGAGGGTCTTGTGAGATGACGCTGGCTGCTGCAAGATCATTATTATGAAAATATGACCGAGAGGAAGGCGAGAAACACTTTTTATTTCAACAGACTCTCGCGCTGTACCTTCCGTCCAAACTCTAAAGGCCGACTGCACATTTCCTATCTTCACAATAAAAGCCCTGCTTCATGCTGCCTGCGCTAACTAAATACAGAGTCTCGGAAAACTGGCGTGCACAAGCGATCCCTCAGAAAGCTGGCGTGCACTTCACTTGTGCACGCCAGCTTTCCGAGACTCTTATTTTGTTAGCGCAGGCAGCATGAAGCAGGGCTATTATTGTGAAGATAGGAAATGTGCAGTCGGCCTTTAGAGTTTTGACGGAAGGGACGGCGCGAAAGTCTGTTGAAATAAAAAGTGTTTCTCGCCTTCCTCTCTGTCATTTTTTCATAATAATGAACTGGCAGCAGCCAGCATCATCTCACAAGACCCTCGGGTGCCGTGAATGTCAATCAAGCAAGCTACGGAATTTGCCGCCAATGTTTTTCTTGTAAAGTGTATGGAAGCTGGATGAATTAGATGCCAAAAACCAACCACTTTCATGTGGTATTGTACAGAAAGGACAACTTTTTTTCTCCTCCATTTGAAAATGTGGGCGTTATCATCATTACTGTCTGATTCCAATCAATGCAAGTCATCAGAATCAGGTAATACACCAACTTATATTCTTGTCTTTGTGAAAGAAAGACATCTATATGTGTTACACATGCTTGTATTATCATTAAACACATTTAACTTGTTTACAAAAATGTCTCTTTCATAAATAAATAAATATAAATGATATATATAAATGAGGTAGATCCCCTCAAGTTGGTCAATTGAAAAGTAGCTCGCCTGCAGAAAAAGTGTGGGCACCCCTTGTATAGCGTGTGTATTCACTCACAATATTGCGTACCTATTTACTGCATACAGATATAGTTTTTCACCAACAAGATACGTACCAGTAAAGTAGCTATAGTCATCTGTATATTTGTTTTTTATTCATTATGTACAGTCACCATCTGCATGAATCCTCTTAAGAACCAGTGTCTTTTGCAGTGGACATTTCATTGATATTCCGTCTTTTTCCGATACTGACACACTCATGTGTGCTGCTAATGTGAAACCTGAATATCTCCAACGCAGAAAACTAACATAGGTTTATTCTGTGCTATTCTATGATAACATAACCTCCTTGGTGGAGGCTAAGTACCCCACTTACATAAATCGTGTGTAATCTCCAATCTGCAAAGCCGCTTAACTTTTTCCACTTTTTTTTGTTACTGCCTTATTCCAAAATTGAATAAATTAAATACCTAATAATGACAATTTGAAAAGGTTTTAAAAGACTAGCAAATTTATTAAAATAAAAAAACGAGAAATAAAAAATGACATGTACATGAGTATTAACAGCCTTTGCTCAACATGTTGTTGATGCACCTGTGGCAGCAATTACAGCAGTACATTTTTTTTAATACAAAGCCACAAGCTTGGTACACCTTTCGTTGGGCAGTTTCGCCCATTCCTCTTTGCCCTTTCCTCTTTATAACACCTCTCAATTTCCATCAGGTTGGATGGGAAAAGATGGTTTTCATCCAGGATGTCTCTGTACATTACTGCATTCATATGTCCCTCTATCCTGGCTAGTTTCCTAGTTCCTGCCACTAAAAAAATATCCACAACATGATGCTGCCACTGTAGAGATCATGCTTCACTGTAGAGATGGTATTGGCCTGGTGGTGAGCGATACCTGGTTTCCTCTAAACATGATGCCTGGCATTCACGCAAAAGAGTTCAATATTTGTCTCATCAGACCAGATATTTTTTTTTCTCATGGTCTGGGAGTCTTTTAGATGCATTTTGGCAAACTTTTCACAAAGAAATGGGTTCCTTCTGGCCACTACTATACAGGCCTGATTGGTGGATTGCTGCAGAGGTTGTTGTCTTTCTGGAAGGTTTGCCTTTACCCACAGAGAAATGCTGGAGCTCTGTTAGCGTGACTGGAATAAGAAAAATGCAGAAATGCACAGAGACACCCTGGATGAAAACCAACACTTCCCATCCATTCTGATTGAGCTACTTAGGTGCTAAAAGAGGAATGGGCAAAACTGCCCAAAGATAGGTGGATCAACAAAGTATTGAGCAAAGGGTATGAATACTTATGTACATTAACATTTTCAGTTGTAAGAATTTAGCAAAATAAAAATAAAACAACTTTTCATATTGTCATTATGTTGAATTTTGAAGACCAAAATTTATTTATTCTATTTTGGTCTAGGTTTGTAACATAATAACATGTGGAAAAGGTGAAGTGCTGTGAATACTTTCCAGATACACTGTATCACAAACACAATATCTCACACAAACTTATATGATTTCCACCTGCAGGGCACTTTGATGAAGTTCTTGTCAGACATCAGGTGAGGTACTTAGGCCTGATGGAAAACCTGAGGGTCAGAAGAGCTGGCTTTGCCTACAGACGCAGCTTTGAAGCCTTCCTGCAAAGGTGACCACTCACTTAAGTCGCAGATCTCCTGGATATTCTGCGTTTGTCCTTCTGTCGTCATGTTTACGTGGTAACACCTCCAGGTACAAGCCTCTGTGTCCTGAGACATGGCCCAACTGGGATGGTAGGCTTGAAGATGGTGTGGCCACACTGGTAAACTACCTGGGCTACCAACCAGAAGAGTACAAACTTGGCAGGTAATGTTTGCTCCCAAGGGGATCTTTAATAATTTTTCATGTGTTGTAGTTTTCTATTTTTTTTACAAAAATTCTTGGCAGGTCCAAAATATTCATCCATTTGCCCAAAACACTTTTTCTAACTGAAGATGCACTACAAGCCAAAAAACCAGAGATAGGTGTGTGACACGATTACAAGCATATGTTAAAAAATAAAAATATGTTTGAAATAATTCCCTACTAACTTCATGTTCTTTGTCTCAGCTTTGACCCTGCAGACATCGTGGAGAGGCTACAGAGAGAGAGCCAAATACAAACGCATCAGACATGCAAGTCAGTACACCTTACACATTACTATAATCGCAATCATTGTTGAAATTGTGAAACCATACATGTTTTTTTTCCTTAATGTAAGTTAGAATTACATTAAAAATATACACATAAAAATAATTATAAAATGCATTTCTTTACCACAGATTTGCAAAAACTGAATTCAAATTCAACTCTTTTTAAATTATTAATGTTAGCTCAGCTTACATGTCACCATCGAGGGCATAGCACCAAATTCTACACCCCCTTACACAAGAGTCCTAAACACATAGGGGTGTTATTCTTCATGCTATTTAAGCATTTGTTCTAGCATTTTGAGGAAAACAGTAGAAGAGGACGCAAAATAGAATACTAGCGGCTTAACTTCTTTTTCCCTCGTTTTCGTTTCGTTTTTCCCAGGTTCTGATTTTTCCCCTTGAGGATGCTCTTAATATTAGAGCTAGCATTTGACTTGAGTAATTGAAATGTTTTCCATTCAAACTCCAACCAAAAGTCAGAACTATTAAAATGATTGCGACAAATTACACTCCTCCCTCTTGGTCCATTCCATTTGGTGCTCGTCAATTACACTGGAGAGGTCCATACTTTCCTCATATTCCCATAATTTAGAAATGTATGCAGGCTGACCCCTTCTTTAGTTGTATTTTTACAACCTGCAACAATGTATTTGTTGCATTGTTGCATTGCATTGTTACAGACATTTTGAATAATTCCTTTATATTTTGCGTGAAGATATCGTGATTCGGGATGAAGATGCTACCAAAACACATACTACACATCATGAAATTGTTTTGCAGGGAATTCGACCAACAGATATAATTTTTAGGTTCAGAACTATAAAATAAGTGTAAATGTTGTCAGCAGTAGAGGGGCCTTGTAATATGCTTTGTGCAGCTAATAGTACCATATGGTTGTATATTAAAAACACTTTGTAATCATTTACATATATTTGACTGTTAAATTGTTTTTATAATTTATTTGGTACATTGTAAAGAGACTTTACAATATCCTGTATATACAGATGTTTCAGTAAATATTTATTATTTTTTATGGTGAATTTGAAAAAAAATCTGTCATGCATGCTATTAATGCCATTTTATACGCATATTAATGTATATAATATTGTACGTGCCTGTATAGTCATAGTGATTCAGTCTGCGTGGCGAGGGATGAAAGGACGCCGGAGGGCAAGGAGGCGCAGACAGGCTGCTGAGTTGATACGCAGGTGCCTAACTGTCTTTGTTATACAATTTTAAATTACACTCACAAAATTAGGTGCACATGTACCGTACATAATTATATTTCAGATGTACCTAAAGACTTGTCTGGTTAGTTTGTCCTTGTGTCTATTTAACTGTCAGGTTCATAAAAGGCTTCATCTATCGTCATGAGGACTACTGCCCGGAAAATGAATACTTCCTGGATCATGTGCGCTACTCCTTCCTCATTAAGCTTAGCAAACACCTACCCACAAGTGTTTTGGACAAAAGCTGGCTGGCATCTCCTCCCTCTGTGACTGAGGTAAATTCAGTTGTTGTGTACAGAAACATCACCAGGAAACATTGAGGGTCATTAATAGTGTTGGTTTTAGCTGTTGCCCACATTTGCATTTCCGCACAGCAGCATTCTATACAGGGGTCCTGCCCATTGAAGCTAAAACCGCCACTTGTCATAAATAGTAGGTCATGGTTATAGTTATGATATTAGTTTGTTTCGAACATACATACAGTTACAGTATGGTACATCACATATTTACAGTTTCTCATTAGAAAATGTCCGAAAAGGAGTAGGAAGAAGCACAGCATATTTAATCCAACATCTTTTCCGTTTCATAACAATTTCTAACAATTTTTTTCACTTCCTGCACTCAATTTCTCATTCAAAACATTTAATAAATAATTAATAAAGTCTTCATGAATAAATACTTAAGTAAGTTGTGATGACATAATGAGATGAATAATATTGGCTTGTTTTTTGATAAGGTTCAATATTTTTATCAGTACTTTTTAGCTTAATCTATTTAATAATTTAATTCCACATGCTGATATACTAAAGGTCTTAAGTGTTGTACATGCATAGAAATTATTTAAGTTACATTTTTCTATAAGGTTATATTTCTCCTCTTTTTTTGAGAAAAATTGTTGTACATTATTGGGTAGTAGGTTATAGTTTGCCATGTACATTTAGCTGTTTGCAAATGCACCAAGTCATTGACTTTTAATATTTTTGATTCAATAAATAAAAGGGTTTCAATGTTCTCAATAGCTAACATTGTATATTATTCTAACTTACTTTTTTTTTTCAAACAGTGACTGAATAAACTGTACTTTTGCATTTATTTCCCCATATTTCTACACAATACAATACAAATTTGGTAACAAATATGTGAACACTTGTGAGCAGTAGAAAATGTGGACTGATTTTTGGTCCAGAACTTATTTTGCTATGTTCATTATTAAAGTATTTATTGCCACCTTATATAATTATATCATTTTGTATGATAGTTCCAGTTAATTCTATCATCTATTAATTACACCTAAAGATGATTTATTTTACCCTGTCAATGTCTACATTGTGTATTTGTATTTGACTTATGTTTGACTTTCTAAGTTAGTGTTACCAAATAGCATTATTTTACTTTTACTGAGATTCAAAGATTTTCGTAAAACCCTCTCTTTAATTTAATAATTTCTTATGTTATTATTTGTATTAGCGTCTGTGTTATTTCCTTAACAAAATGTGAATGTATCAACTAGTATCAAATAGTACCAACTTTAAATCCGTTCTAACTTTACAAATGTCGTTTATATACAGTAGAGATAGAACAATTAGGGTCCCAGTATTGATCCCTACGGTACGCCTTAAGATATATTTAGAGCTGCAGACAGTAGTAAAGAACTTTCTATGGTATCATTCAAGTCCTCAACTGACAAAGGATATGTCGTCTTTCCTTATGGATTTTGTCCAATAGCCAAATGCAGCTGAGATAGGCTCCAGCACCCCCCGCGTCGCCAAAAGGAACAAGCGGTAAAATGGATGGACGGATGGATTTACAAAGAAGTTATTAAAGCTTTCAACGACTCTCGTTCATATTGTAATTTTTTTAAGTTTCATCTGAGACATCTGAGAAGTATCAAGAGTAATCCTTATTAGAGCCATTCTCAATGATACTGGGAGGCCCCACATTGCTCTGTAAATAGAAATGTGGATTGCATATTTTGCTTTCCCGTGCAGGCCTCGGAGCACCTCTGGAAACTGCACATGCGAAACATGGTCATGAAGTATTGCAACGGGATCCAGCCCGAATGGAAAAATCAAGTTTGTTTGACAAATTGAAATAATGCATGCTCTCACTGAATCAAAACAGTGCGGATTCGAACAGTTTGCGTGATGGCTTTCTCTCGGCTAGATGACGCAAAAGGTGGTTGCCAGTGAGATCTTCAAGGATCAGAAAGAGAACTATCCTCAGAGCGTTGGCAGGCTGTTTTTGGACACCAGGATTGGTGCGTGTTGACACCCTCTCTAATTACAAAAATACAGTATCTAATTTTCCTGGTGCTTTTTATAGAACATGATCAGATCAATCTGAAAGTTCTCCAGACACTCGGCAGTGACAAAGTACAGGTGAGACTGTCCTTACAGTTAAAATGTTTGGATGGATGTTCGAGCTGCAACACAGTACATCTGCTTGTGCTCCTCAGTATGGCGTCCCAGTCACAAAGTACGACAGAAGAGGTTTCAAGCCTCGATCTCGGCAGCTGCTGCTCTCTAACACCTTTGCTGTGCTGGTTGAGAAGACCAAGATCAAGCAGAAGATCGACTACGCTTCTCTCGGAGGTCTTAATTACCATCATTGTAGTATAACAGTGTTAAAGAATGTCTACTGTGCAACATTTTAACTGTCTTTTTACACTTAAAAATAGCAAATACTGCAGTAGGACAGACACTGTAAGATTGCACAAAAAACTAGCTTAGAGGGTGATGAATGGGCCAATATGTTACATTTTGGTGGGGATCTGGATAAAAGTGCTTATAAAATAATTTGTCGTTATCCTATCAGTCACAAGGGCACCCCCTCATTTGTTTGTTATTATCCATGAACCAGGAAGTAGCTTGCTCTCTAAAATTTTTGAATGACATTACAAATATAATTTTTTTTTTTTTTTACCATACCATACCACAGACTGATTATACGTCCTATTTTCCCCGGACATGTCCTCTTTTACAGGCCTGTCCGGGTTGTCCGGGCGGGGTTTCTTAAATGCCTCAAATGTCTAGTGTTTTGAGTCAGGGTTGCGTGTACATACCCCGTTTCCATATGAGTTGGGAAATTGTGTTAGATGTACAGTGGGGCAAAAAAGTATTTAGTCAGCCACCGATTGTGCAAGTTCTCCCACTTAAAATGATGACAGAGGTCTGTAATTTTCATCATGGGTACACTTCAACTGTGAGAGACAGAATGTGAAGAAAAAAATCCAGGAATTCACATTATTGGAATTTTAAAGAATTGATTGGTAAATTATGGTGGAAAATAAGTATTTGGTCAACCATTCAAAGCTCTCACTGATGGAAGGAGGTTTTGGCTCAAAATCTCACGATACATGGCCCCATTCATTCTTTCCTTAACACAGATCAATCGTCCAGTCCCCTTAGCAGAAAAACAGCCCCAAAGCATGATGTTTCCACCCCTATGCTTCACAGTAGGTTTGGTGTTCTTGGGATGCAACTCAGTATTCTTCTTCCTCCAAACACCACGAGTTGAGTTTATACCAAAAAGTTCTATTTTGGTTTCATCTGACCACATGACATTCTCCCAATCCTCTCCTGGGACCCCATCAAGAAAATTCCTAGCGCCAACACTGCTGTCAACAGAGGAGAAAAAATGCTTAATTTAAATAAATATGTTATTTATTAAAGGAAATTCAAGTATCATTGGCAAATTTTCACCTTGACCCAGCTTTGGCGTGCGCTTTGGCACGCATATATGCGTCCTCTTTTTGGGATTTCAGAATACGGTCAGCCTACCATACCATATCAACTTTATTTGTAAAGCCCTTTTAAATGTTAACAATCCAGTGTTGGCAGAGAAGTCGTAGCCCTAAAAAATGACATTGTAGTTCTATGTGCACATTAAAACAACATATTTAAAGGTGACTTAAAATTTTCACAAAGTGCTGTAAAATTCTATGAGCAATGCTGAAAGTGTATCAGCAATCCGAGCTGAGCAATTGTTCAACAATTGGCGTTTGCCCTCAATAACAGAACTCTCAGCATTTTTATAGGGGATTACAACCATCCAAATACAGTTAGGTCTACCTCTGTTTTTGTTAGAAATCTGTTCCAAAAAGATAGACAAAGACAAAATCGTACAAAACTGAAGCCTTTTTTTCCGATAAGAAATAATTTAAATTTGAAAAAGTATTAGCACAAAACACATTTCACAGAGAATAATTATTGTTGTACATGCAGAAAACAATGTGAAATACATTTAATCACAAATGAAATGTAATAAGTGAACATTTAACATCACTTTATTGAAGACTCTTGAGCCAGGTGAGGAAGGTGATAGCCAATCTTAATTTCAATTGTGTTTCTCACCTATTTTTCAAATAGCTGCCACTTTCACCTTTCTTTCTACTTCTTCTGCTTATTTTGTTCCTTTTTTTTCCTGTATTATGTTGAGTGCATTATTTTTACAGAGTAAGCTGTGGATTGCAGCTGTTTATAATTAGTGCCACTTCTGGCTAATCATGATAGTATTTTCAGGGCACCACACATTAAAAACAATAAATACAGTTTTTTAATCAAACTTTAATTGAAGTTAATGCATGTTTTCGTTTTTGGACTTTGTGTTTTAGGTTGATTGGCAACACTAAATTGGCCCTAGTGTGTGAATGTGAGTGTGAATGTTGTCTGTCTATCTGTGTTGGCCCTGCGATGAGGTGGCGACTTGTCCAGGGTGTACCCCGCCTTCCGCCCAATTGTATCTGAGATAGGCACCAGCGCTCCTCACGACCTCAAAGGGAATAAGCGGTAGAAAATGGATGGATGGCATGTTTTAGTCCAACATTAATTTATGGAAAATAAATTGTTTAAATATATATTTTTTTCAGTGCAATTTAATAAATTTAGTTTAATTTAATTTGTTTAATCATCCTGTAAATATATATTTTCTTATCTTTCTGACACATCTTCAACCAGTGTTTGATCCCAGTATAAGTGTTTACTCTCAACACAGTATGGCTGTTTATTAAATAAGCCCAGCACTAATGTTGCGTGCCATGGGGGAGGAATCATGAAAATTGTGGGGGATATGTATCTTTATATTCTTATCGGTAACAGAGCAGAAAGTGGCCAAGGATACATATAGGGTAAAATTTCATATGAAGCCCCATGTTATTCATTGACATTTTCCATCAACTTTTTCAAGCAAAATGGGGCCCTCCAGGGCTTGTGGGGCCCTATACACAGCAAACTTGCTGTGCATTGGGAAGGGCGGCTCAGTTTGTAATCACTAATAAGGAGAGATTCTTCAGCACAGGGTATTACATGCATTCTGTTGCCTTTTTCCTCGTATTTGTTTTTGTACTTTGTGTTTTGCATGTGGATTTGCTCAGTTTGAGTGGGATCTAGGACAGATATTGCTGCACATTACTGCTGTCCTTATAGCCTGGGTGTCCAACACTAACAAATCATGGCATGTTTGGCTCCATGGTGGGTTATTTTGGTTGGAGACTGAGTCACACAAAAAACTAAATCAAACAAAAGTGGCAGGCGTACAAAAAGCGAGCTAATGCTGTACTCTTACTGCATTTTTTGTGTCCACTTCCTGCTAAGTGACTCAATATTTTCTCAATTCAACACTAAGGTATCTCTGTGAGCTCTCTCAGCGATGGAATGGTTGTTCTGCACATGCCCACTGAGGACAACAAGCAAAAGGTAGGCCAGTAAATATTTGTTTATTTGTATGTATACATGGGGTCACCCTCAATCTGTATGTATCTCCCCCATCAGGGTGATGTGCTGCTGCACTGCAACCATGTGATAGAGCTAGTGACAAAACTAGCCCTTATAGCCCGCATGTTAAACTATATCAACATCAAGCCTGGAAGGTGAGACTCTCTCCAATGGCTGCAGCAGAGGTCCACAAAGGGTGTTTTAACACAGCTGTCTTTTTATTAGTATTAGGTATGCAGGGGCTCGAGGCACCGAGGGAATTGTAGATTTCGTCAGGGGCTCAGAGCTGAAGGTGGCCAAAGGCAAAAGAGGACATCTGTTAGTGGTGAGTTAGCAGATGCTCACATGTAGAGTCAAATCATAATCATTGTGGATTATATATATTTAAAAAAGCCTAATTACTGCATTCAATTTGACTTTGTGCCATAGACTGCTCCTCGGATCAACACCACATGAAGAAGCACAATTCAACCAAATGTTAACTAACACTTTTCGCTTACTGAAGGGTTAAGCTTTACTGTCACCACAAATGCAGCATGTGTATTGTAAAACCCTAATACACGCATACCATATTTCCTCATATAGTGACCAGGGGTTTACCGTGCGTCTATTTGAGATATGGCAATTTAAAAAGGGGAGACCGATATATAGTATTTTGTTAGTATTGAAATGTTTTTTACAAATTCGATAACATCAAACATCAAGGATTCGAATAATCTCAGCAATTCCAACAGCACTCTTCCTAATGTCACAAGATAGAGCCGCCAGTGCTGATAGATGGGGGAGCCTAGAAGAACAACACATGCTCCCATTTCAGAGTTTTCCAAAAGTCTCCACCATATTTATTGCTAAAAAAAACAATGATTTTACCCACTGAAGCCCCCCACGCTCCGGCACGGCCGTTATAATAGGTTTATGAGCAAGGGCGAACACTCAGCTCCAAATATATTTGCCACAACCAATCGTGTAAAAGTAACTCACTAGCTTTCTTCAGATCACCTTATTTTGCCCGTCAACCATAATCCTTATGTGAGACAATAACACACGTCGGTCCTTTTTCTGTAAATTCTAAGTCGTTAAAAACTGCTAATAAAAGGCGGCTAAGAATACGGATAATTGGAATTAATCGTTTCCAAAAGGCCAGACAACGCTCTATTTACATGCTGTGACCTACGTATTAACCAAGCTGCCGCGACATTATTGTAAGAGATAACACAGAGGAACTACTTTTGTAGTGTAGCGACAAGTCGCCTTGCTCACACTGCTCCTCTGACCACGAGCAAATAGAATAGAATAGAATAGAATATATCTTTATTGTCATTGTACATTGTACAACAAAATTGTATTCAAAACTAATTCAGTGCAAATTCATAACACATAAAAACATAAGAACATTGATAAATAGATAAAAATACACAAAATTCATAAACATACCAAGCATACAGCTCACATGCACAGTCATTTTTGTCATCTTGTGTTCAGCGACACTATTGCTCTCGGATAAAAAGTGTTCTTAAATTGGTTTGTCTGGCATTTTATTGTCCTATATCTCCTGCCTGAGGGCATCAGTTCAAAAAGTTTATGTCCAGGGTGAGATGGGTCCTTTATTATGTTTTGGGCCTTTTTGAGGCACCTGGCACTGTACAGTTCATCTAGGGAGGGGAGAGAGCAGGCAGTGATCTTCATGGCAGTAGTAAGTAGTTAGCTCCTACCTAATACCTAGCTTGAGGTGCTAAGAGCGTTAGTTGCGACCCGCGACCTACTGCTCTACTGCTTTTGAGTTAGTAAAAAAAATCATGCATCTCACCTGTATGGTAGAAGGTTGTGGCACCAAGCTGGGAAGTTGGTCAACTTTGTAAATCCACACGCTACTAACTTGATACTATATGGCCCTAAACTTAGCTTTCAGACCAAAGCAACATCACGAGGAAGTGAGGATTATTCTGAATTAAGTATCTCAAGGTTTACATAAGTGCTGAAAGATACAACCATCCCATTAGACGGCATCCAAGTGAGAGCGAATATTGTAAGTCACCATACTTGCCAACCTTGAGACCTTCGAATTCGGGAGATGGGGGGGTGGGTTGAGGTGGTGGTGGGGGGGGCGGGGTTGAGGTGGGCGGGGTTTGGTGGTAGCGGGGGTGTATATTGTAGCGTCCCGGAAATGTTAGTTGCAAGGGGCTCTGGGTATTTGTTCTATTGTGATTATGTTGTGTTACGGTGCGGATGTTCTCTCGAAATGTGTTTGTCATTCTTGTTTGGTGTGTGTTAACAGTGTGGCGCATATTTGTAACAGTGTTAAAGTTGTTTATACGGCCACCCTCAGTGTGACCTGTATGGCTGTTGATGAATTATGCCTT
The DNA here is from genome assembly GCF_033978795.1 of Nerophis ophidion. NCBI lineage: Eukaryota > Metazoa > Chordata > Actinopteri > Syngnathiformes > Syngnathidae > Nerophis > Nerophis ophidion. The sequence goes on along the minus strand of NC_084614.1, from coordinate 27,140,234 downwards.
GCTTTAACTATGAGTATTTTTAAAAGCTGCATGTATTCTGTGACCGGGCCGACACGCTGTTTGTACGGAGGAAAAGCGGACGTGACGACAGGTTGTCGAGGACGCTAAAGGCAGTGCCTTTAGGGCACGACCCCAATTTTGTTTGTCCGGTTGGAAATCGGGAGAAATTCGAGAGAATGGTTGACTTTGAAGTTATTCGGGAGGGGCACTGGAAATCGAGAGTCTGGAGGGTTGGCAAGTATGAGTCATTGTTTTATGTTCTTATTTGAAATGTTTAGCAATATTGTTACTAGGGCTGGATTGTCAGGCTTGAACAAAAGGATTGGACTCAGATGCAGAGTAGGGATACTTTGTCAGGCTTTTATTTTAACGGCTTTCACCTCCAGAGTCAGGGTAATACACTATCTACAATAACCAACTGTCGGCAAAAAAAGTTCCAAAAAAACGAACAACCGAGAATCACTCCTGAAAGGAGAAAAACACAAAAACAAAGACAAACTATAATTTGCACTGTATCTGCTATAAAACTTAATAGAAAACACTCCAATAGGAGGAAGAAACAAAGGCTATAAAAAATGTTTACACTTACTTTAATCTAATAAAGGTTAACAAAAAATCACCCAAAAACCTGAGAAAAGAAAGAATCGTAAGAAAAAATTATAACTCACCACTTAGGCTAAAAAAACTAAATAACAAAAAATCACTCTGCTGAGGAGGAGAAAAGTCAAACTCAAAATACCAACGAAGGAATTCAGGATCAAGGAATACAAATGCGGGACGAGGCAAGGCATGAACATGGACGCAAGAAAGGCACGACAACTCGAGACAATCTGGCACAGAACCAGGGGAGGCGTGGACTTATAGGACACATGAGGGTAATTGGGAAACAGGTGGAAACAATCAGGGGTCAGGGATGACGTCAGACTGATGATACAAAAGGAAGGGCAAGTGATCTGAAACAAGAGGAGTTACTTTTCAAAGAAAAACATGCAATTCACAAGACAATAGAAACCAAGACAAGACATCCCTCACCGCGGTGTGACATGGATGATTTAGGCCATAAATAAAATATGGGGACGGCGTGGCGCAGTGGGGAGAGTGGCCGTGCGCAACCCGAGCGTCCCTGGTTCAATTCCCACCTAGAACCAACCTCGTCACGTCCGTTGTGTCCTGAGCAAGACACTTCACCCTTGCTCCTGATGGGTGCTGGTTGGCGCCTTGCATGGCAGCTCCCTCCATCAGTGTGTGAATGTGTGTGTGAATGGGTAAATGTGGAAGTAGTGTCAAAGCGCTTTGAGTACCTTGAAGGTAGAAAAGCGCTATACAAGTACAACCCATTTATCATTTATTATTTACATCTTTTTCTCTGAAAACTCATTTTTCTATAACGATTTACATTTTTGGGTAAAAATTACAAAGGATAACAGAAATTGTTGCTGAAATCATTATCTTATTTAAAATGAAATTGGCTAATAAAATGCTATACATACCGTATATCTAAAGACAAATCCTTATTAGTTTTTGGTTTTAACATTTTAGCTTTTCCACATTACTCTATGCTTTTTTGCTGGGGTTTTATTTTTATTTCTACAATGTGCTGCCGGTCCATAAAAACGCTGTTTCCCACAAATGGTCCAAGAGCCACATAATAGGTTTAATTATTTCACCAAGAGGGCAACGTGTTGCCATATAACATAATGACGTCTCCAAGCTGCGTGTTGAAGTTCTTGGCACTTATGGAAGTGATTTTCTTCTGCAGATTTTCTGTGTGGTGGTACTTGTAGAGTAACTACATTACCCTGAAGTCTTTGCGGTAGAGTGTAACCGGAAGTATGAACAAAAGTAGTAGTAGAGATACTGTAGAGCAAGGAGCAAGTACGAATATCCTGCAGATTTGAAAAAAGTTCCTATTCTACTTAAAGCTGCCTTTACGTTACTGACAGAAACAAGCAAAAAACATAACTTTCTGCATGCCTCGCAACATATTTGTATGCACGCTCTATAGGCTTGTGGAAGTGGATATCCGCTGACACGGCAAATACTTCACTTTTGATGACCACTTTCATTTGATTACCAAATAAATGCACAACGCAAGCAACACTTCTCTCTTTTACTTTATTTCATCCATCCATCTATTTTCTATTGCATGTTGTAAATGTTACATTTGCAAAATTGACGCCACAGATTCTTCTGGTGCATCTTCTCTGGCAGGGCAGGTGTATATGCTGTGTGTTTCGCCACACTTCAATTTGGGAGAATTTGGAGGCGCCAGTGAGTTTATTTGTGTGTGTGTGTGTGTGTGTGTGTGTGTGTGTGTGTGTGTGTGTGTGTGTGTGTGTGTGTGTGTGTGTGTGTGTGTGTGTGTGTGTGTGTGTGCGTGTGTGTGCGTGTGTGTGTGTGTGTGTGTGTGTGTGCGCGCACTGCAAAAAAAAGAGCTGACAAAAACTGATATAAAAAAATAGATTCTAGTAAAAAAAAATACTAAAACCTAGTAAAATTATTCGTCCATGCAGCTAGTTAATTTTTCTTATTAAGGCTTGCTAAATTAAGATTTGTATATCAGGAAATTAGCAGGATTTGTAGGATAGAAATGGCCATTTTATTCCGAAATCAAGCATTAGTCAACCTGCAATTCTTAAATTAAGCATCCTCGCGATGTTGCAGAATCTTTAAAAAAGATTTTCTATGTCTGGAAAACCAAAATATCTTACTTGAATAGTTGTTTTCTCAATTTTAAAATTTTTAGACCACAATACACAAATAGAAATTATTCATGCTAAAATTAAGATTATGATGTAAATTACATGACTAAAATCTGTAGATATTTATAGAAATACAATTTAGAATCTTAGCAAGTCGCAAATAATTTGCAATGTGTGTGTGTGTGTGTGTGTGTGTGTGTGTGTGTGTGTGTGCATGCGTGCGCATATTAGTGTGTGGGTGAAGTGTGCTCTTGCAGGGAGGAGGAACCTCACATGGAGGAGCAAAACATAATAGAGAGGTACTTTGATTTCAACCATTTTCTTTATTATTTAGCAATGTCATAATTATTTTTGCGGATTAGGATTAAAACCAAATAATCATGCAGCTTTAAGTGCAACATGATAACGCTCCAAGACTCTCATTAAGTCTGCAAATAGTTGTAGCAAACACAGAAAGTGCTTGCCATGTTTTTGTCATTGACGGAAGTGGAGTTTGTTGCTATGCACTCAGTGAACTTACCCAGGGAAAAAAATTATCGTAATGCTTTTAATGATCAAAGTACTGTAAATATGACATGTTATTCTGAATGTTGCTACATTACATACATACTTAAAAGATGTACGGGTATCTAAAATGGTGTTGGAGGGATTTTTAGAGCGCCTTATAGGCGTAGTACTGTAGATCAGTGGTTGTCAAACTTTTTTCACCAAGTACCACCTCAGAAAAAAATGTGTCTCTCCAAGTACCACCATAATGACCAACATTAAAATACAGTAGCAAAGTAGTAGAAGTATTCATTAAGTAAGTATAGTATGTGCATCAGGTATGTTTAATATTTTGGCCACTGCAACATCACACACAGTTTGAAAAGTAACACAGTTCTTTAATCAGTCACTTCTGTAGATCGTATCACTATTACCTGCATCGTAACAGCAGTTGTTTACTATTTAAAATGCACAGAAAAGGATTGTGGATAATGGCCAAAATACCTAAAAAAAAGTGCGGTTTCACTTTGAATGTTTACTTGCTTTTTCTTTTTTTAGTACCTTTATACAGTTTAGCTTTACAAAAATGCCGCGTGTGCTCTGTAGGTGGTAAAAAAAAGTATATCGTGACTGAGTCCGTTGTATGTTGGGGTACACAATTAATTGAGGCGTCTGTAGGAGTCAAGGCCACTATTTGAGGAAATGACATAATTGTGTTTAGAATAATACATGGAGTCATCACATGTTTGATCTTTTTATTGACAGCCTTATACAAACATATGTTTACTCTATAAAATAATAAATATGCAAAACACTATCTCTGTGTCTCTGTAAGAGAAATAAAACAACCGTTGTACAAGTCAAGGTAATAAATAAGTCAAATAAATAGCATTATCTATATTTGGAAAATCCAGTGGATTAAGGGTTTTGCAAACAAAACAGGATGTTATGTTTTGTGTTGTAGGATTTTAGCAAGACAGAAACTGTGGGAAATACCCAGAAAAGCCCTTTGAGTTGTGTCTGACAAACCAACTTCAATGATGTAAGGCCACCATGACACCAAAGCTCATGTTTTTGTCCAGTATTACTATTTTTTAACAGCCAGAATGAGGAAGTCACGGGCCAGCCTGGTGAGGTAACGGTCAAAATCCCGCAGAATGATGTAACCTTCAACTCGGCTTTCCCACACAGTTTTAGAGGCGTAGCTCGAAGGCGACCGAGAGGCGGGAAAAGTGACTTTCCTGCCCTGAATGTGGCTCATCTAGACCAGTAAGCAAAATGTCAGTATTTTCTTTGCATGTGCACAATGTTCATGAGAACAAATATTTGTGGAAGCGTACCTGACTGCTGATTTGTCTCATCAGGTCCCTTAAGTCCAGCTCAATGTGTTTGATGCTCTCACATAAAGTGCAGTGCACCCCTTTATCTTTGTCATTCGTTTCCAGACCTTTCCTCTTCCACTCCAACATATTCCTGTAGGTTTGGATGTCTGACAGAGCGGCATGTAGTCGTTCCCAATCCTGGATGCACAACAAAATGTAAGAAGTCTAATAAAGGTAGCTTATTTTTTCTTTTACATAAAGTCACTGACCGTAAGCTGTAGCCAGCTGTCGAAGTCTATAGAAAGCACAGGTAGCTCCTCTAAATACCCACCTCTGTCCTCAAAGTCCTTGTTTCCTAACTGCTGCTCCTTCTGATGAAGACAATCAAAAATCCACAGTTAAAGCTGAGCAGGCACAAGATGGCGGTTTGTTGGAAGTGTTCACCACTTACATATTTATTCAGCAGCTGCTGGACACGGCTTCGGGTAGACCTTGCGAGGAGGAAGGCGTCGCTGTATTTTGCCTGGTGGAGGCCGAAGGATGGATCTGATGACTCGGCACAGTTCCACATGCAGCAAAGAATACCAAGCGCGCAGCACCAAATAGTCATCATCTGGAAATAAAATGGGTATGAACACTTTTTAACTTCTCACCAATGAACACAGTAAGGATAAACACATGTTTGCATTAAAAGAAGTACATATTGATCACTTTTATAGATTAGGGATGTGCCAATTCACCGGCCACCAATTAGTATCGGACAATTTTCTTTTAAAAAAAAGTACATGATTGCAATTGCTGATGAATGCCTTTCAATGCCGATCACAAATGTCAAACTCCTCTGGCTAACATTGTATTGTATTTATTTTTGTATTGTAGCTAATTCAATTATAGTCTAGCTTGTCAGCTACATCATAGTTTATCGATCGCCATATACAGCAAGAAGCCGCTCCCCTAATTAATGAAAATCACCCCCATCACGGCAGAAAAACTAAATTTTTTTTATGTCTTAAATATCAGTATCAAGTACCATTATCACTGCAGGGCGAGTCTAAACATGTTAAACACAGAGAGCAAGCAGGAGCAGGCATGTTAACAACAGAAAAAAAAATTGTTTTGTTAAGTTTAAAAAATGTAGATGTAAGCATTGTACAGCAGAAAGTAAGCAATTATAAAATTACATTAGCAAGTGGATTAATAAGAGTCAGAAAGAGGATACTATAACAACAACTGTTTGTGTGTCAGCATTGTCACAGTCGGCATATAACGCGTAAGAGGGCAGATCGATCCATAAATTGATGGTGTCGATACCAAGAGTAGTATCAGTACATGATCGAAGTGCAGCTCGAGGTCGTATGCAATCCGCTCCAAAATTAAAAAAGATTGCTGCCTTTCGTCCATCATCATTCAAGAGAATCCAAATGCTAACATACAGTAGACTCGCTCAATTGCGTCTGTCACAATCTGTTTGCTGTGGTCTGACACAATAATACACTCAAACTAAAAAAAAAACCCTAAAATAAACAGTATATTCCAGGTGATTGATGAACATACCTTGCAGGAGCAGTAGAAAAAGCACTCAGCAACTGTGAGTGTGGGGCTGCGCGTTCACTTTATATTAAGTGACATGTTTTCGGTTTCTGAGAGATCTGGAGTTTTGTTTCTTTTTTTTTTTTTAATTCTTTCTTCCCTGTATATTGTGGCTGCATCTTGTGGTTTGACACATGAGTAATGCAAAAGAGGGGAAGTGGCACAATCGGAAACTTCAAAGTCTTAATTGGCTCCCATTGTCGAGAACACTTTGGTTGAGATTGTGTGGTCAAAGTCTGTAATACTTGGTGTTTTAAAGATTGATAATATGTGTTTTTTATTAACATACCTTGTTTATCAATGCTAAAGTTATTTTTTTAATCTTAGAAATGTTCTTTCCTTGCTAAGACTATTTCATATAAAAATCTTTAACAAGTATCTAAACCTTTAAAATAAATGTTTTTCACAACAATTAATCAATTCAACAGTGAATCTGTTGTAATTGACATAAAAAACAAAAAAATAATTTATTTCCTCAGGCATTACATTTAACTGTGCACCTAAACAGAATATTCCAGGAGTCTCTTGAGACAGATGACTAATAACTGGAGGATGGTTTCGGTAAATTTCAAAGGGGAAATAAACTGATGCAATTTAATGTTGTAATGTAATGTAATAGTGATTAGATTATTGTCTCGAGAACAATATTAACTTTTAACTTTAAATGTGAAAACTTTTTTTTAAAACTTTATTTCTTCTTTTTATTTTGCATATATATACAGTACACAATACACACAAATGCCTACAAATGTGTGTGTGTGTGCGTGTTTGCGTGTGCGCATACATGTATAGACAGTATATATAAATACACAGATACACACGCATATGTATACATACGCACACATACATATATATATATATATATATATATATATATATATATATATATATATATATATATATATATATATACACACACACTTGTAGGTATCTGTGTGTATTGCGTACTGTATATATGCAAAATAAAAAGAAGAAATAAAGTTTAAAAAAAGTTTTCTCATTTAATGTTAGAAGTTAATATTGTTCTCGAGACAATAATCTAATCACTATTACATATATATATATATATATATATATATATATATATATATATGTATATATATATATATATATATATATATATATATATATATATATATATATATATATATATATACATATACACATTTGTACAGCCATATTCCGAAATGGAATAAATAATTTTTGCCCTCAAAATTCTGCAGACTATACCCCATAATGAAAAACTAAAATGTTTTTTGTTGTTGTAACTGTTTCAAATTTATTTTAAAAAAATCACATTAGTATTCACAGCCTTTGCTCAATACTTTGTTAATACACCTTTGGCAGCAACTATCAGCCTCAAATATTTTATAAAACGATGACACAAGCTTGGCACACCTATCTTTGGGCAGTTTAGCATATTCCTCCTTGCAGCACCACTCAACTCCCATCAGGTTGGATGGGAAGCATTGGATTTCATCCAGGCTTTTTTTTTTTCGAGACGACAAAGATGTATTCCATTTTGGAATAAGGCTGTAGCATATCAAAATGTGGAAAACGTTTTATATATATGTGCATATATATATATACTTATGTATGTGTATATATATATATATATATATATATATATATATATATATATATATATACATGTATATATATATATATATATATACTTTCCGACCTCGGATATGCGGATGAAGATGGATATGGATGGATGGATGGATGGATGGATGGATATATATATATATATATATATATATATATATATATATATATATATATATATATATATATATATTTTTTTTTTTTTTTTTTTTTTTAATATATATATATATATATTTATATATATATATATATATATATGTGTGTGTGTGTGTGTGTGTGTGTATATAATGTGTGTGTGTATATATATATATATATATATATATATATATATATATATACTGTGTATATATATATATATGTATATGTATGTATTTATATATGTATGTATTTATACGCACACACTTTTACATAACTGAGGCAAAACAATGTTTGTAATGTGATTTTTGCCATTTGTTTAACTTCTTTAGTTATACTAGAAGGGTTTCTCATGGTTCCGTTTTAGGTCCTCTCTTTTTTTTATCATTTGGGCTATTTAACGGGGTCTTATAAACAGCAGAGCGCTCCTGTAACTCTGACAAAAAAAGTAGACAAAAATTAATTGTATAGGACGCTGGCTCTCTAGAATATACAAAATAGTACTAATAGTGAGGGGAGAAGTCCAGTCCCTGGTTCTTAGCTTTTTGGAAATGTGGGCCACCCCAACAACTTTATTGTCATTTTTATTTAGTTATAATTTAGTTAGTTCAGATGTACTTTTTTGTCCTAATTGCTTGTATGTTTGACCTAAATTTCTGAGATACAACATTTTGATTGTGTTTGTACATATTCATACTGTACACTTAACCCAAAACCCTAATATAACCTGAATGTTTTATAATTTTTTTATTGATAAATAATTGCTAATTATGAAGAGGTGACTACTTAACTTGGCACTGGTACACTTTAATCACTGTGGGAATTTACCAATATTCGTTGGAATGACACAATGATGAACTGCTAATAACAGCTGTTATGTATACATAAATACATCCAAATGAGCACCATGCAGTTGTGTTGCTTTCTTTTTCTCTGTGTGTGTGTTTTCATCAGTTTATTGTGCAATTTATAATTTATTGGATCGTGCAAGCCGATTTTGTTACACAATAGCTGCAGCTTTACACACATCAGAAACAAAAACAAGAACTTTCACTAGATGTCATTTGACTAAAATATGTTTTACATGTTCTCAACAATTTCAAAACATCAGAACATTTGCATGAAACCCTTGGTAAACTCTCCAGCCAACAAAAAAACAGCAGAAGTTTTGACCTCCCTCTTTGTGGCAGTTTCACTTTGGCAAATCAGTTGCTAGGAGGGAAGTCTGAGCATGTTCTTTGTACTTGACATTGAAATAGGTTTTCTGTGTCCATGAAGTGTTCAAAAGCTTCAAAGTTCACTCTTTCTTCAGCCTTATATATTAGGCCATCATCATGTTATTTCTTCTGCCAAGGCAATCATCTTCAGTTATTGTCAAATACGTTGGTAGATTAATCAAATCTGCTGTTTGCAACTTTTGCTTACAGTTACATTTTTCTAAGAAAAATATATTACATAAACACTATTGGCCAGCCTATGTTACCATTTGTGGTTTAACAGAACACATTTGTTTTAAAACTGTCTATATTTTTCACAATTATAAGTTTATGTAATACATTTTTTTACAGGCCCTAATAAAATAATTGGTATTCCGTCCCTATCTCGTCCACACATATGCGCATGCACACATACAAAAACAATACAAGAGAAGCAACGAACAATTTGCAGTCATGTTGTTGTGATGGAACATACATTCAATGACAGCTAACGCCAGCTATCCAAATCCCTATCATAAGCTAACAAGCTAATGCGCATGCATGCGTTACATACGTAGTTACATTATTATGTCCCAGAAGCCATAAGAGGGTGGGGTATGCAGGGTAAAATACATTGGAAAGTTAGCGCCCTCTAGACATCAGTGTAAATGTTGCAAACATCCCCTTTAAGTGAGTTTTACAATTTTGCAGGATCATTTTGTGAAAGAAGCTACCGTACAGTACAGTACCTGTTTATGGTTTTCCACAGCTTTAATCGAAGTGTCCCACAATAATCACTACAAGGGCCCCTGACAGTTACAAAATAAATGTTAATGTTTACTGCACTCCATTAATGTATATTTGTGTACAGTCCAAAAACTACCATATTTCGCATTTATTTCCCGTCACTAGGGGCTTGGCACCAAATTCTGGGCCCCCATACACAAGACTCCTAAGGGCCTTCCTATCCCACCCCATACACACACACTTTAAATGCACAAAAAAAATAGTTATTGCATGGATTTGGTTGAAACCAGCCTAAATGGGTCTTTGACTTTTTAAAGATGAGATTAAGATAACATATCTAGAACATATCTAGATACACCCCCCTGCAATAATTTTGTTTTCGTCTATTTCAGTTATATTTGGCAATATAGTAGGATCTTTGGACAAAACGACAAACTATGATGACTCTATCTCATGCAGAAAGTATCACATGTGGTGATCTTGTTGAAAAAAAAAGGGCTTCCCTCATTTTCATAATCCCTGCCCTCAAAGCCCCTTAATAGGTAATTTCCCTTGTGGGTATTCTGCTCAGCACTGACTTTTTTCAGTCTCACTCTTGGTTTTGCTATGCATTTCCTTCCCCTTTTTTCCCATTTCATTGTACAGCAACACATGCTGTGACAATGTTGTCATTCAACACATGGTGAAGAAAATAGCAATGATTCACAAGAACACTGCCAAAATCCCTGCATTAGTACTTTTCTAATAATCCCATTTTACTGCATCTCCAAGATCTATTTGTAGATCTAATTACTCAGGCTACCAAAAATTAAGAATACCTACAGTGCCGTATCTGTAACGGCGTAATATCCTAGGTGGCTGTAATGGTAAGGCAGAAGCTTGCATGGAGGGCACGGTTTATGCCAGTGCCCGTGCCAGTCTTACGTCAGGAAAGAAAACAAAGCCTAAACCAGTTTTTACGATTGACTCATTGTGATGACCTCTGACAGGAAAAAAACTAAAGTCAAAATAGGGAAATAAAATAGTGAATGGTCTAATACAATCCTTCTCAAATAGTGGGGGTGCGTGTGACTTCGGGGAACATGCACTTTTTGCCGGAATATGATGAAGCGTGTGTAGCACTTGGCTTCACTGTAACCAGGGTGGGAACCTAAGAAAGGCATGTTTGTTGTTTCCTTTAATGTTATTAAGTTTACAACGTTATGCAGAGTTATAGTTATAACAATTGTATACACAATTTATATCATTTATAGTCACAATTGAGATTAAGGGGGGGCAAAAATTTTAGTTTCTTCCAAAGGGGGGCATAACAGAAAATAATTGAGAAGCACTGGTCTAATCTAATGGTGAATTTTTTCATACATAATATTGCTTTCCTGTTTTTATAGTATTCTCTTCTGTTTTCTTGCACATTAATTCTCTGTTTTTAATTAATGTTTTAAGAACACTGGTACCTCAACTTAAGAGTATCCCAACTAAAGAGTGTTTTGAGTTACAAACTGTCTATTGGCTAATAAGTTGCAAGCAAAAATTTGAGATTCAAGCATCGCCGCCATTAGTTGAAACAGTAAATGTCACAGTGAACCCCATAAGAGCCGACCAAAACGTCTGGTGTTACTCGCCAGCATTACCGTTTAACTAGAGATTGTACCAGACTGAGCAAAACAGTTGGAGTGCAGCATTGCTAGTCTGCACCACAGCCAAGAATGTTAAAGTAATATATTTGAAAATATGGAAAAGCTGCTGATGGAAGGAGATACTGGAGTCCACTCTCCAAGGTGTTGTACATTGTTATTACATTACTTCATAAAACTACTGTAGTTGTTTGTGTTACATTTTAGTGTATTGTTTTTATAAAATATTTATTTTTAAAAGGCATGTTACATGTTGGAATTGTGCTGCTTAATAAAATCACAAAATGTAAAATCAGCCAAACAATACAAAGGGCAGATTATTCAAATTGTATTGGAACAATAACGTTGATCAAATGCAGGACACGTTAGCAAAAAAAAGTGCCCTGACTAGTTGGCTGAGCCGAGTAGAAACAGGGACATAAAGTTGAGCAGAATAACAAACAGCAGCTGCACCAACTTTGGAAAACAACACATTCCCGACTCGACTTGTTCGGTTGGTGGGGAAGAAATGGTTCTTCTTTGTCTTTCCACAACAAAGACAAAAACATTCCGTACCAATCTAAGCATTGGCTCCTTGTGATATCTAAAAGTAATTTTAGAATACTTGTATTGTTTTTTTGAAGCCATGATGGGTTTAACCGCCTGTTTATTTATCATTATTTCTATCAACATAATCTTCTCAAACGCTCAGATCCGCTAATCTTTCAACGACCCGAAAATTCTTGACTAAAAACTTAATTGTAAAATACGCCATAAGGCTAGCGAATCAGATCATGTATTTCGGTTGGATCTTACAGGGTTCACTGTGACATTAAAGTAAAATCATGGCCAGCAACACTCTTGTTCTTATAATAATTTTAATATAAACTGCACAGGCACTACCAAATACAGACTGGTTTCGGCAATGTCTTCATCAGTGTGAAATTTTCAACAGGATGTGATGCACTTAAATAATCACAGCTGTGGTCAATCAATTGATATAGTAAATCAAGAACAACTTCAAAAATGAATGTGCACAAATTAAAGACAAAATGGAAAATTGTACAGAATGAATCAAAGACTCAGTACAGTATCATAGGAAAATTAATGAAGCAATAAAAAATTGTTTGGACAAGCACTATAATAAAAGGAGACATAGCTCATCAGCACAGTGAAACCAATAAATAAAGCGCTGGAATCACTACAGTTCCCCCTATATAGAATATAATACTTATAAAGTACCAAAATGGAGCACCAACCTGAAGCCATACATCAAGCCACAAAAAAAGTCAATATGAAGTACATGATATGCATAGACAACTTCATGGAAAACCATTATAGAAAACAATTATATTTTTTTCCTTTGTTATGAAAAAGGGAAGTTTTTGTCATGAAAAGGGGAGGTTTTTCTGGTTGGTGCACTAATTGTAAGTGTATATTGTGTTTTTAATGTTGATTTAACAAAAAAATAAAAATAATAATAATAAAATATTCTTCTGCGGCCCGGTACCGGTGGTTGGGGACCACTGCTTTAGGGTACTCAGTTTGTAACATGTGTATCCAAAATGCTTCACGTTGCCCCCTCTCCTCAAAGGTTTCATTTCTTCCAAACCCTTAGACCTCAATGAACATATATCATGTCCAGCACTATTAAAGTGTCTTGCTACAGAGGATTTTATATCACAATTCCTAATGCTACGTTTATGTTCTGAAATGCAAATTTTTAGCCCTCTCTTAGTCTTTCCAACATAACAAAGGCCACACGGACACTTGAGAAGATACACAACAAATTTGGTTTTACAGGAAATTATGCTTTTTATAGGGGAATTTAAAACCTGAATGAGGATTGGAGAAATATTTACCTTCAATCACAGCATTACATAGCGTGACATTAGCATCGTCAACTAATGACAGGGATGCTTGTAACTCACATTGTTGCTAGCAACTTAAAGCATTTAGACAGCTCTTATCTCAAAACACTTGACTTGAGGTACCACTGTATTGGATCTATATGATTTTACATGAAAGGTGCTTCGGGTTTTTTACGATGCGTATATCGTCTGACCTTTTAGAACAGACTGCTAATACAAACCAAAGCATCACTGTAAGTCCAAGGAGTGTGTTGTTTAAATAGCCATTCAAGCCACAGTACGTGCATTGTATCTTTTAAACTGTGACGTGTCAGCAGAAGTGAATTTTCTTTATTCATTACGTGAACTTTTCGAAAATGCCAATAGCTTTAAGAAAATAAAAATATTAACCAATTAAAAATGTTTAAGAGAAACCAATTAGGTGCTGGTGGTCTGTGGAAGGTTTCATAATGTTTACTCCTTTTCTAACATGTACATTTCTGATACTGTAAAATAGTAATTAGTCTGCACTAATGCCCCTTTCTGAAATGGTGACTAGATAAAGATGTTAAACCATTTTAAAGTATTTGGTTTGAACCTGTTTTCCTTGATACATTGTCAAAATATAACTACAGATGTCAACATTGTGTATGTGCTGAAAGCTTCATGTATGAGTGCTGCCTTTGGTAAAAGTTGAACTTTTTTAGGTTTTGCTAACATTTGCTTTATTTTATTTAGACTCGCCGAGTTGGTGCTTTACAGTAGACTCCTGGCAAAAATATGTTTTAAGAAAGAAAATAAAAATAATACTTAAATAATAAACGTTAAAAGTAAATCAAACAAACCTTTAAAGAAGTTGCGCATTCTTTGACTCGGCTCCCTTGAACTGGAGTGGATGCCAATTTTCTCGTCGTCTTTCATAAAGGCTTTAACTCTTCCGACTTCTTGTTCAAGGAACTCTCAGGAAGTGTTTATCTTTTTCGTAATTTGAACAGTTCTTACAGCATAGGGCAGTGGTTCTCAAATGGGGGTACACGTATCCCTGGGGGTACTTGAAAGTATGCCAAGGGGTATTTGAGATTTTTTTTAACTATTCTAAAAATAGCAACAATTCAAAAATCCTTTATGAATATATCTGTTGAATAATACTTCAACAAAATATGAATGTAAGTTCATAAACTGTGAAAGGAAATACAACAATGCAATATTCAGTGTGACAGGTAGATTTTTTTTTGGACATGTTCCTTAAATATTGATGTTAAAGATTTCTTTTTTTGTGAAGAAATTTTTTGAATTGAGTTCATGAATCCAGATGGATCTCTATTACAATCCCCAAAGAGGGCACTTTAAGTTGATGATTACTTCTATGTGTAGAAATGTTTATTTACAATTGAATCACTTGTTTATTTTTCAACAAGTTTTTAATTATTTTTGTATCTTTTTTTTTTTTCGAAATAGTTCAAGAAAGACCACTACAAATGAGCAATATTTTGCACTGTTATACAATTTGATAAATCAGAACCTGATGACATAGTGCGGTATTTTACTTCTTCATCTCTTTTTTTCAACCAAAAATGTTTCGCTCTGATTAGGGGGTACTTCAATTAAAAAAATGTTCACAGGGGGTACATCACTGACAAAAGGTTGAGAACCACTGGCATAGGGCATTGTTCTTCAAGAAAGGTTAAATGGTGCATAGTACCCATTGAGAACAGAGCTAACTTGACCGCCACACATATTTAATGAGCCAGACGTGACGTCACGTAATTCCCAGCAATAGGTAATGTTTGTTTTTACCATTTTTTTAACAAATCAATAAACATCAAAATGGCCCCTGCATACTTGGACTTCTTAGTATGCGGTCCTTGTTGAAAAGGTTTGGACACCCTTGTATTAACATATATTTGAAAAATATTTGTTTGAACAAAATGCTTGTTCCGCCGACTTATGAATTTTGAAACGTTAACCATCAATTTGTACGTAAAAAAACAAATCAAATGCATAGAGAATTGTGTATTAATATAATGAGGAGATGATTGATTATTATTCATATATAGTCACTGTAACAAGTGGCCCTCAGAGAGCAGCCATAACTGCGATGGGGCCCTCAATGAAAAGAAGTTAGACATCCCTGCCCTATGGCATTATAATGATCGGTCGCATGAGAGTTGTTATACAGTCAGTGATCAGATCAAAGCTTAGGTCGGTGCAAAAACGAGTGAGGAAAATTCGACTGTTGTCCTTGCCGGCAAATTTCACGGCAAAATACACCCGGTCTTGACTTTAGAACAAACGGTTACAAAGTTTTTAGCAAATAATTGCAGTGCTTTCAAGTAAAACATTTGAAAATGTTCCTGGATGACATTATGACAATAACATTTGTGTCAACATTTTTTTATTATTTTTTGCAAACATATTTTATTGATTTTTACAGTTAAAATCACATTTGACCGTCATTATTTGCTCACTCAAACCCTTCATACATGCACACATCCACTCATACACACTCAAATGTACACTTGAGGAGAGAGAAACTCAAGGTTTACAGTGTAGACATTATTAGGAAAAAAATACCCAGATAATGTATATGTCCATCCATCCTGCACTGGCTTAGGATCAGCAGACGATCCAGACCATAGCAAGATGGATAAACATTCCTCGGCATCAAGGATCCTCAGGAAGTGATCACTAGATCACCTCCCGGGGACCTCTCCACCGTTCTTGTGTCAACATTTTAAGATAATTTTAATTATGCAAGCGAGTAATAACCTGTGATTAATTATGTTTTTTCCAAATTCAAAAGTGTGATTAATCATTCGACAGCACTGAAAAGGCGTATTGCTCCTCAACTTGAGAAAACAAGATTGAGAACCAGTGGCAAAACACGAAAGGACAGCTGAATCAATCAGCCAGAGAAAGGAACTTGAACGAACCCTTCTAATTCAGGTCACCACCTGCTGGGACAAAGCAGGGTGCTTGTTTTGAAAGCTGCCTTTGTGACGTCATCTCGGTGTGCGGCGGGTCGCTTTAAAAGCTGCTCCAACTGCCTTCCTTCTGCCATTTTACTCCCTTCGTAGCTTGAAAGATGTCTGTGACTCTTCTGCTCTTTGTCTTCATGTGCTGGACCGCCAGCACTCACGCGGACCACCATCAGCCTTGTCGTAAGACTTTAAGGCGTTATTATTATTATTAATATTACCATAATGTGTGCACATGAGAGCTTTCAATGGAAAATGTTCCCTTTCAGGTTCGAGCAACATGACAGGAGTCCTCTCTGTGGTGAGTGAATTTTGACAAGAGAAGGTGGGACAGTTTTAGCACATCGTTTCTTTCTCTCCCCAGCTAGGATTGCAGAACGAAATCAAAGCTCTGGCGCCTTACACGTACGACTCCACCAATAAGAAACTCCGCTTCCGAACAGACGCTAGCAATCAATGGAACGCGACTTTGGACCTGGACCTGCTGGTGTTCTTTGAGGAGGTAACGATGCGGCGGCGTCCCTCCGGCCCACTGCCTTGGTAATGCGTCTGGTTGTGCTGTCCACCAGGGGATATTATACAAGATCGACAGCAAGAACCAGAGCTGTGTGAAGAAGTCGCTGCAATCCAGGGTCAATCCTCTCGCTATTCCAGCTAACGCTGTGTTCCATGGCACCATGGTCTTTGGCAGTGCCTCCATTGAAGGGGAAGGAATCAAAATCAACATCTGGGCCATTCCAACACCAGATTTGAAAGGTGGGATTCAGACAATGAAATCGTATGTCTGATTCAGGCATGCTGTACGCAATCAGTCATTATTTCTAGTCACGTCAAACGTTAAAAACTTTTGAAAATAAACCATTGAAAAAGGGTCAGCCTGTATGTAAAGTGCAGAAGCATGAGGGGTGCATCCATCTAAATACTGATAGTAACATGGTGGCCATTTATTCTTTTGTTGGTGACGTCCATCACATCATTCCATTTTACTCGCAGTTTAATCTGTCAATGCAAACAGCATCACTCTCTCACTTTTCTCTCATTTCAATTCAATTTCAATTTAAAGGAGCTTTATTGACATGGGAAACATACGTTTACATTGCCAAAGCCAGCATTAAAACTCAATCAAAACAATTAAATTGTATCAAACTTAAAAACCTATCAAAATTAAAACTATATACAATTAAAATATAGGTCTATTGTAATAAAGAATTGCAAAACCTTTCAATATACAGTGGATGCATATATGTATACAAGCGTACATGAAAGTAAAAATAAATTGTAAATAGCAGTTTTTCCAATGTATTTAAAGGTATATTCTCTGTTTGTAGGTAGGTCTATGGACCTACCTACAACAGTACATACTGTACATACAGTACAAATAGTGAAGGAATATAATCAATGTCTCTCACGCTCTTCTCTCTCTTATATATGTCTCTCTCCCTCTTTCTCTCCTTTCTCTCTGTGTCTCTCAGTCGCTCACTCTTCTTTCTTTGTCTGTCACTCTTCTCTCTCTGTATGTCTCTCACTCTTTTCTCTCTATGTATCTCACTCTTCTCTCTGTCTCTCGGTCTCTCACTCGTTTCTCTCTGTCTCTGTGTCTCTCACTCTTTTCTCTCATTGTCTCTCACTCTCTTCTATCTGTCTCTCACTCCTTTCTCCTTGTCTCTCACTCTTTTCTCTATGTATCTCACTCTCTTCTCTCTCTGTCTCTGCCTCTCTTTCCTTTCTCTCTGTCTCTGTGTCTCTGACTCTTTTCTCTCGATGTCTTTCACTCTCTTCTATCTCTGCTTTCACTCCTTTCTCACTGTTTCTCACTCTTTTCTCTGTATGTCTCTTGCTGTCCTCTCTCTGTCTCTCACTCTTCTCTCTATATGTTGCTTACTCTGTCTCTTTCTCTCCCTTCTCTCTATGTCTCTCCTTCTTCTCTCTGTCTCTCTTTCTGTATGTCTCTCTCTCTCTCTCTCCCTTTGTATGTCACTCTCTCTTCTCTCTCTGTCTCTCGGTCTCTCACTCGTTTCTCTCTGTCTCTGTGTCTCTCACTCTTTTCTCTCAATGTCTCTCGCTCTCTTCTATCTGTCTCTCACTCCTTTCTCCTTGTCTCTCACTCTTTTCCCTATGTATCTCAGTCTCTTCTCTCTCTGTCTCTGCCTCTCTTTCCTTTCTCTCTGTCTCTGTGTCTGACTCTTTTCTCTTGATGTCTTTCACTCTCTTCTATCTCTGCTTTCACTCCTTTCTCACTGTCTCTCACTCTTTTCTCTGTATGTCTCTTGCTGTCCTCTCTCTCTGTCTCTCACTCTTCTCTCTATATGTTGCTTACTCTGTCTCTTTCTCTCCCTTCTCTCTATGTCTCTCTCTCTTCTCTCTGTCTCTGTCTCTCTTTCTGTATGTCTCTCTCTCTCCCTTTGTATGTCACCCTCTCTTCTCTATATGTCTTTCTATCTGTCTCTTTCTCTCTCTGGTTGATAGTCTTTATGGCGGTTGTATTCCATTGGATGTAATTTTCTTGTCACAACAGCTCACAAATCTTGCTACTGTGTTTGCACATTGGTTTACTTCTCCCAGCAGGTAAGGAAGTTTTTGGTATTCATGTTTTCAAACTATTTTTGGGTATTTGGGCAGCATAGCTCGGTTGGTAGAGCGGCCGTGCCAGCAACTTGAGGGTTGCAGGTTCGATTCCCGCTTCCGCCATCTGAGTCACTGCCGTTGTGTCCTTGGGCAAGACACTTTACC
Source organism: Nerophis ophidion (assembly GCF_033978795.1). Classification (NCBI taxonomy): domain Eukaryota; kingdom Metazoa; phylum Chordata; class Actinopteri; order Syngnathiformes; family Syngnathidae; genus Nerophis; species Nerophis ophidion. Next base: position 27,121,277 of record NC_084614.1, on the reverse strand, counting down.
CACCTGCTCCCAGTGCCACCCACACTGGTTTAAATGTAACTTAGATATTGGGTTTCACTATGTAAAGCGCTTTGAGTCACTAAAGAAAAGCGCTATATAAATATAATTCACAATTCACCTCACTATTTGCAATTTGTAGGAAGTATATGCCTCTGATGTCTTGGTACAGGGGGCAAGTTGTAAGAAAGTGCAGCTCAGTTTCCACCTCACCTTGTGCACATTGAATGCACAGTCTGTCTTCTCTTGGGAGCCAGGTCTGCCTATGGAGGCCTTTCTCCATGGCAAAGCTGTGCTCTCTGAGTCTGTTAGGATCTCCTTAGTTTAGGGTCAGTCACAGTGCTCAGGTATTCTGCCACTGTGTATTCTCTGTTTAGGGCCAAATAGCATTCCAATGTGCTCTTGGTTTTTAGTTGATTCGTTCCTATGTGTCAGATAGTTTTATTTTTGTTGTCTTATAATGTGGTTTAGTCCAGTGTGGTTTCTGTCTGGTGGCTCTGCTTGTGTTTGTGAGTGGAGTCCCAGAACCAGCTGGTTTAGCGGTCATCTCTCTATGGTCTCTCTGTAGGTAAGAGCTTTGTTATGGAGCATGTCTCGGTCACTTTCTTTTAGGTGGTTATAAAATTGAAATGCTCATTTTGGTATCTTCCTAATTCTGCTCTGCATGAATTATTTGGGGTTTTTGCGGATTTGCAAAATTCTGTATTTAGAGTCTCAATTTGATGTTTGTCCCATTTTGCAAAAGCTTGGTTAGAAAGTGGGCCACAGACCTCGCAATCATACAGGAAGATGGGTTCTATGATGCAGTCTAATATTTTGAGCCAGATTTGAATTGGAATGTCTAGTTTGATGTTCCTTTTAATAGCATAGAATGCCTTTCTTGCCTTATCTCTCAGGTTGTTCACAGCTTGGTTGAAGTTCCCCGAGGCACTGATGTTTAGGCCGAGATTGGTATAGTTTTTTGTGTGGTCTAGGGCAATTCTATCTAGAATGGATTTGTGTTTGTGGTGCTGGAGGCTGGGTCTTTTTTGGAATATCATAACTTTTGTCTTAGTTAGACTGACTGTCAATGCCTAGGTCTTGGAGAATTTCTGTAGAAGATCAACATGCTGCTGTAGCGCTTCTTTTGTTGGAGACAGCAGCATCAGATCGTCTGCAAACAGTAGGCATTTGACTTCTGTGTCTACGAGAGATATGCCAGGTGATGTAGCTTGTTCCAATGTTTTTGCCAATTCATTGATGTATATGTTGAGGAGGGTTGGACTCAAAGTGCACCCCTGTCTAACACCACGGCTTTGAGGGAAGAAGTCGGTATGTCTTTCCCCAATCTTGACAGCACATTTGTTGTTGGTGTACACTTACTTTATGATGTCATATGTTTTCCCTCCAATGCCACTATCTAACAGTTTGTACAGCAGACCTTCATGCCAGATTGGGCCGAATGCTATTTGGAAGTCAACAAAGCAGGAGTATAATTTGCTTTTGTTTTTGTTAATTTGTTTGTCAATTAGGGTGCTGAGAGTGAAAACGTGGTCTGTTGTAAGGTGATTTGGTAGGAAGCCTATTTGTGATTTGCTCAGGGCATTATTGTTTGTGAGGAAATGTACAAGTCTGTGGTTGATGATCATACAGAAGATTTTACCGAGGTTTCTGTTGACACAGATCCCACTGTAATTATTGGGGTCAAATTTGGCTCCACTCTTGTGAAGCGGTGTTATCAGTCCTTGGTTCCAAATATTAGGGAAAATCCCAGAGCTAAGGACCATGTTAAGGAGTTTTAGTCTAGCCAATTGGAATTTGGATTCTGTGAATTTTATCTTTCATTTATTTTGTTCTGTAGTTCTTGTATAGTAATTGGGGAGTCTAGCAGGTTCTGGTAGTCTTTTATTGTTGACTCTAGGCTTTGTAGTTTATGTTGTATGTGTTTTTGCTGTTGTTTTTTTTTTATTGGGCTGAAGAGATTGGAGAAGTGGTTTACCCATACATCTCCACTTTGGATGGGTAGATCCTCATGTTTTTGTTTGTTTAGTTTGTTCCCGTTTTCCCAGAAGTTATTTGTTTTTATGTATTCCTCTTTATCATGTAGCTGGTTTCTAACATGTTGGTCCCTTGAGGCCTTTAGGTTGGATAGGGAGGCTGTAAGGTCAAATTTGTTATTGAGGCTTTCTACCGCTCTGTTTACACTTTTGCTGTTACATTGGAAGATTTTTTTACAGGAAGTGATCTCTTTGTCTCTCTCTATATGTCTCTCTCTGTCTCACTCTGTTCTCTATATATGTCTCTTTCTCTTTTTTCTCTCTCTTTCTCTGTCTCTTTAAATTTCTGCAGCTCACTACGGCCAACTTTGCCCCTCCTTATCCCTGCTCTGCTGACTTTATTTTCCTCAAATAGCTGCATGTAAAGGAAGTGTTTTTTGGTGACATTTTTACACATTAATTTTCTTTACATCATGCATTTTTGTTATTTGCACTAGTCTCTGTAGCACTTGATTTTTCACATATATTTGAGGTGGCGACCTGTCCAGGATGTACCCCGCCTTCTGCCTGAATGCAGCTGAAATAGGCTCCAGCCCCCAATACTAAATTGTCCCTATTGTGTGAATGTGTGTGCGAATGTAGTTTGTCTATCTGTGTTGGCCCTGAGATGAGGTGTTGACTTGTCCAGGGTGTACACCGCCTTCTGCCCGAATGTAGCTGGAACAGGCTCCAGCACCTCAGAGGGACAAACAGTAGAAAATGAACGGATGGATATCCCTCTTGTGGAAATAATTTATGTTGTTTTGACATTTTTATATCTATATTTTTTTACATTATTGCTTTTTTTTATTTTGAACTAGTGAGTTTTTTCTTAAACAATTATGTGCAGTAGAATATAATATGTATTCTGATATATTTTGTTTCCTCTTCAAGGCAACAGCTACATGTCTGTATCCATGGGCTGCATACCTTTCAGCTTGATGCATTTGACAGACAACTCCATGATTATATTCAGGTATGTCTATGTTTCTAAAACTTTTACATCACTTATTTCTGTTGTGATGGGTGTGAATTAGAGATGTCTGATAATGGCTTTTTTGCCGATATCCGATATTCCGATTTGATCCAACTCTTAATCACCGATTCCGTTAGCAAACGATACCGATATATACAGTCGTGGAATTAACACATTATTATATTTAATTTTGTTGTGATGCCCCGCTAGATGCATTAAACAATGTAACAAGGTCTTCCAAAATAAATCAACTCAAGTTATGGAAAAAAATGCCAACATGGCACTGCCATATTTATTATTGAAGTCACAAAGTGCATTTTTTTTTAACATGCCTCAAAACAGCAGCTTGGAATTTTGGACATTGATTGACTGATTGAAACTTTTATTAGTAGATTGCACAGTACAGTGCATATTCCATACAATTGACCACTAAATGGTAACACCCGAATACATTTTTCAACTTGTTTAAGTTGGGGTTCACGTAAATCAATTCATGGTAAGAGAGAGCATGAGGAGGTTGAGGCAGGCGGGGTTGAGGTGTGGGGTGGGGGGGAAGCGGGGGATGCATATTGTAGTGTCCCGGAAGAATTAGTGCTGCAAGGGGTTCTTGGTATTTGTTCTGTTGTGTTTTTGTTTTGTTACAGTGCGGATGTTCTCCCGAAATGTGTTTGTCATTCTTGATTGGTATGGGTTCACAGTGTGGCGCATATTTTTGTATTTGGGACGGTGTAGCTCGGTTGGTAGAGCGGCCGTGCCAGCAACTTGAGGGTTGCAGGTTCGATCCCCGCTTCCGCCATCCTAGTCACTGTCGTTATGTCCTTGGGCAAGGCACTTTACCCACCTGCTCCCAGTGCCACCCACACTGGTTTAAATGTAAAAAAATTAGTTATTGGGTTTCACTATGTAAAGCGCTTTGAGTCACTAGAGAAAAAGCGCCATATAAATATAATTCACTTCATTAACAGTGTTAAAGTTTTTTATATGGCTACCCTCAGTGTGACCTGTATGGCTGTTGACCAAATATGCCTTGCTTTCACTTGTGTGTGTCAAAAGCCGTAGATACTATGTGATTGGACCGGCACGCAAAGGCAGTTAAGGTTTATGGCGCTCTGTACTTCTCTCTACGTCCATGTACCACTCAACGCGGCGTTGTAAAAAGTAATAAATTTAACTTTTTGAAACTGATACCAATAATTTCCGATATTACATTTTAAAGCATTTATCCGCCGATAATATCGGCAGTCCGATATTATCGGACATATCTAGTTTGGATTAATCATACCACTTTGTTTTTGCAGCAACATCAATGTTGAACTGGAGGTCAAAGATCCTGACCTCCTGGCAGTGCCTTCCTTTTGCCAAGGATTGCCTGTGGAGGAGACACCAGAAGGGACAGTTTATGGTTTCATGACTGAGTTCCAGTAAACGTAGCCTGTAAAAAATGACACGATCTTTCCCCTTCATTTTAGGTACACCATTCTCCGTACTTTGCATGAGGCTGTATTATAACTGTTTGATCGTCCACCACTCTATGCGCAAATAGATCATACTGTATACATTTGTGAAGAAAGTAAGGGCATGGATATTTTAGGATTCATCATTAATGCTAACTGTTTTTTACTCCAGTAGTGCTTCCGGAAGTCTTTGCGATGATTAATGCAATAATAAACATTAAAGCTTGTCAGTATTTACAACATAACTTTGCTTTTTCTTTTTTTTCAGTAATTTAATTAAAGTTTACAGAAACAATATGAAAGAATTACTTGCTTATTTGTTTTATTGCAGAAATCATATGTTTATATTTTGTCATCAAAAAGTTATTTCACTTATGTGTGTTTAATTGTCACCTTATTTATTATGGGTGCTTTCAGGTGTAATACAGAGGGTGAAATATGACAAATGTAAAGAAATAAATATTTCTTACTTTGTTATTAATTACTTATAATTGGAATCAAACACATGAATGTGTTGTTAATGTATTTGATATAAAAGTACATTTAATTGTTTGTTTACTTTTAATCTTTATGAGACACTAGTGATTTAGGGCTATATAAGTAAACATTGATTGATTGATTGATTAATTATTGATTTACTTATTTTGTAGTTTAATTGATTATTTCTAAATGTAATCAATTATTTTACAATTTAGATATTTATTCCATGATTTATTGATGTATTTAATTATTTCATGAGCCTGTTTGGCAGCACTTTTTATAATGATATCTGTAAAAAAAAACTCAAGCGAATGGGGCTAACAGGAATGTAGTCCAATAATTATACATTTAAATGTTCTTCCAGTCAAACAATAATTTTGGTACTCCACAAACATATTGTCTGCCAAGAAGAAAATTGAAAAGTCTATCAATGAGAAAACATAATGAACCTTCTTGAGCGGGTACAATGATTTCTTTGTTCTGAAGCCTGGAACTTTGGAAGATGTTCAAAACATGGCGGCTAAGGAGGACACGTTCATACTTTTTCAGGAGTTGCTGTTAGATATTTTAGACTTTGCCCTGATGTGGGCTCTACCGAGGATGTCGTTGTGGTTTGTGCAGCCCTTTGAGACACTAGTGATTTAGGGCTATATAAATAATCATTGATTGATTGATTGACTTTGCGGAGTAGCAGCGTATGTTAACGCAAGCCTTGCTGATCCATCCATTTTCTACCGCTTATTCCCTTTCGGGGTCGCGGGGGGCGCTGGCGCCTATCTCAGCTACAATCGGGCGTGTAGCAGTTAATGTAGAGGCATTGATTGAAGTTGTTAGTCGAGTTATTTCCGCACTTTAAGTAAGACCAAGATATCAGTGAGTGCTTCTTGGGTGGAAGTGAAAGTGCCGGTAACCAATCAGATGTTAGGACCCGCCCATTGACTTTGACGACTGACTTTGACGGATAAAATAAATTCATGAAGGGCTGCAACACAGGTTTGTGGAATAAGTCAACAAATCAATAAATAATTTAACAAATAATTAAATATTGAAATGATCCAAGTTATTTTAAAAATCATGTACTTTTAAATCAAATACATTAAAACATATTTAATAGCACATTTATGTATTTACCTCCAATTATATTTAACTAAGGACATATTTAAGTAATTATTTAAATGTGTATTTATTTTTTTTCCCATTTGAACCATAGTGTAAATTTGGCATTTCTTTAAAGGCCTATGTTGAATAGATACTATACAATATACAAATTGTCTCCATAGTGAATATTTAGTGGGTTGCAGCTTAATGAACTGCAGCACACACACATCCCCAGATCCCATTCTACTACCATGCTAGCTCGACTGGTGGATCACTGCCATTTGTGCAAAAAGTGTGAGTTTTCCTCCTCCCACTTCTCAAAAACATGAATGTCAGATTAATTGGAGAATGGAGACTATATATTTTCCATAGGTGTGAATGTGCATGTGAATAGTTGTATTTGTGTCCTTAGTCCTGTGTGATTGGTCGGCATACTTGCAAACCTTGAGACCTGTGTGGGGGATGGGGGGCAAGGTCGGGGGTTGGGCGAGGGCGCTGTTGGGGGCGGGGCGTTGTTGGGGCGTGGTTAAGAGGGGAGGAATATATTTACAGCTATCCATCCATCCATTTTTACCGCTTATTCCCGCGGGGGGCGCTGGTGCCTATCTCAGCTTTAATCTGGCGGAAGGCAACGTACACCCTGGACAAGTCGCCATTTTATCGCAGTAGGTATAGAAATCTTTATTTATAATTTAATCACTTGTTTGTTTTTCAACAAGTTTTTAGTTATTTTTATATCTTTTTTTCCAAATAGTTCAAGAAAGACCACTACAAATAAGCAATATTTTGCACTGTTATACAATTTAATAAATCAGAAACTGATGACATAGTGCTGGATTTTACTTCTTTATCTTTTTTTTTTCAACCAAAAATGCTTTGCTCTGATTAGGGGGTACATCTCTGGAAAAAAAGGTTGGGAACCACTGCTCTCAAAGCCATAGATGTTATTGTCCCATATGCATGCACAGTAGATGGCAGTATTTTCCTGTTTAAGAGTGTCACAACATTGCTGCTTAGGGCAGACGAACTGCTTTACGGTAGACGAAAATGTGACTGCTGTTGTTGTGTGTTGTTGCCGCGCTGGGAGGACGTTAATGAGACTGCCTAACAATAAACCCACATAAGAAACCAAGAACTCGCCCTCGATCATTCTACAGTTATAACGTGATTGGGCAGGCACTCTGTTTATATTGTGGGAAAGCGGACGTGAAAACAGGCTGTAGACACGTCACTCCAGCTCCGCCTGAATTTCGGGAGATTTTCGGGAGAAAGTTTGTCCCGGGAGGTTTTCAGGATAGGCGCTGAATTTCGGGAGTCTCCCGGAAAATCCGGGAGGGTTGGCAAGTACGTTGGTCGGTGACCCCGTGCAGTGTTGACCCGGCTGGGAAAGGCTCCAGTTCACCAGTGACCCGAACGAGACTAAGTGGATTAGAATGAAACAGATCAATCAATCAATCAAAGTTTATTTATATAGCCCTTAATCACAAGTGTCTCAAAGGATTGCACGAGCCACAACAACATCCTCGGCTCAGATCCCACATCAGGGCAAGAAAAAATTCAACCCAATGGGAACAACTGTCGGTAACTACAGTTCATTGCTACATCTGTAAGTGTAAGTTGAACTCTACTATGTAAAGTAAAAGCCATTTATCAACATCACCCAGAAACGCTGCCGGCTTCGCTGGGCCCCAGCTCGTCTAAGATGGACTGATGCAATCAGTCCCCTACCCGGTTCCAGGTGATCTCCTCAATGATTGGTCCAAAGGCACTCAAGTGACTACAGTGCGCCATGACTGCTACAACTTTGAGCTAAAGCTATGTGATTGCAGTGTTTCCTCGTTAGTTTTTTGACGTGTAAAAATTCCCTGTTGTGCAGCATGGGGCTGCTCTACCCACGGTAACTGTGGAAGGCTTTTACATTGCATTCCTGACAAGCAGGTATGAAGACAAGCATGGTAAGTGAAGGTTTGCAAACAACACTGGAGAGCCACCAATTACAGCTTTTTGTGCAAGGTAAACACACTTTTTTTTTTCAGGAGAGAAGACACAAGCTAATACAAATAATGACAGAATAAATTAAAAAATAAAGAGATGGTTTGACAACAGATAATTTTTTTAATCTTAGTAAAACTAAAATAATGCATTTGGTAGCAGTAAAAGTAAAAAACAAATACAAATAGAAGAAAAGGTAAAAGAAACCCAATTTTGGGTGTAATAATAGATGAGAAATTTAACTGGAAATGTCATACAAAATATACAACTTAAAGTGACAAGAAATAAGTCTATAATGAATAAAGCAAAATATGTTGTGGACCAAAAATCACCCAATATTTTCGACAGCTCGCCAGTGTTACCATTTTCAAGTTCCAAGTTTATTCAAATTACCATATTACAATTACAAAATTAGTGAATATCCATTTAAGGATGGTGGTAAGTGAAAGGGTCCCCCAGATAAGCTAGAAGAAGCTTTTAGCAGTCCAGAGGTCATTATATGTATGGAATGCTGAAACATGTCGGCAAGCACAAAAACGCTGTATGATAAACACAAAATAGGAGCACTAGAGCAAAAATACACAGTCATTCAACCACGTACAACACAACAGGAGTCTACCCCACATGAGGCATTAGAGATAGGTGGTTAATAGGTATGATTTCAGTTTCTTTTTGAAGTTGGAGAATGAATACAGCATCCTGAGGCTCTCATCAAGCCGGTTCCAGATCTTTGGTCGCCTGCATACAACACTTAGAGCAGTACAAGCCAGTTGACGATGTTTATCTGATATCAGGTCAAAGTTGCGAGTGTTGTGGGCATGCTGGGGACGATAGATAGGAACCAAGCTACAGAGCCTGAGAGTCAGCCTGTGGGTGACTTGACAGGATAGACAAGCATTGTGATAAATATTGAACTCTGTCAGTCATAAGAGATGATAAGTATGGAATAAATGTCGAGTGGGGGCTTTAAACTTGGACCATGACAGGGCCCGTATTATTTTCTTTTGCATGGATTCTAATTTGTGAAGGTATGTAGGGAAGGTGTTACACCAGATGATATTACAGTAGTTTAGATGTGGTTCAAAGAGAGTTGTGTATAGAGTAAGTAGAGCATAAAGAAGAGAATGATGAAGGTGAAAGAACAGGCCAACATATTTGGATACTTTGTTTAACAGATGGCTAATGTGACATTTGAAATTGAGGTATTTGTCAATGATGACCCCCAGGAATTTTGTGGAGTTCACTCTCTGTATTTCCTTCCCATTGATGTTGATATGGCAGTGCCCAGTATTTGTCTGGTTTTTATTGGAATGAAATTCAATTAATTTTGTTTTACTAACATTAAGTGAGAGCTTATTTCATATCTGAGTTACTGTGCAGAAATATGGGGGAATAAGTACAAAAGTACACTTATTCACTCAGCATGTTACAAAACAGAAAGATCAGTTAAAATAATACATCATGAATGATACAAAAAGTGATTACAAATACATTGGATGCGGCCACCACACGTGACATATTTTACACAAAAGTCACAATTCTAATTGTTGGTCCAAAGTTAATGAAGATTTTGGCAAAATGAATGTAATACTAGGTTTTTTTTGTGTTGTTATATGTATTTGTTTACATTTATTGAACGTAGCAGCAAAGTGCGTGAAATACGGCTGCAAAATTTAACTTTCGCAAAATAAATGCATGTTTTATTGTAAGTTTATAAGCTGGAGTATGTTTAGAGCTATCAGACATATTGTTTTAGTTGATTTTGTCAGAAACAGTAGCGTCAATCTGACAGCAATTGCATGCACACGTCTTTGGTAGGACACATAGCGCCTGTTGTGCAGTGGGCCATACTCTCTTTATATGCCACTCTGCATCAGACAAACACAAGTCTGGAGCTCAAGTCATAGAGAAATTTCTGAAGCGCAACACCTGTGACTAACGTGGAGAAGCTGTATCTCAGCTACAATCGGGCGGAAGGCGGCGTACACCCTGGACAAGTCGCCACCTCATCGCAGGGCCAACACAGATAGACAACAGTCACACTCACATTCACACACTAGGGCCAATTTAATGTTGCCAATCAACCTATCCCCAGGTGCATGTCTTTGGAAGTGGGAGGAAGCCGGAGTACCCGGAGGGAACCCACGCATTCACGGGGAGAACATGCAAACTCCACGCAGAAAGATCCCGAGCCTGGGATTGAACCCAGGACTGCAGGACCATCGTATTGTGAGGCAGACGCACTAACCCCTCTTCCGCCGTGAAGCCTGTGAAGACACATGGAAGTTATTATTATTCATTATTAATATGACTGTAAGTAAATGCATTGTTCATCTGTTTTATAAGTCCCCTAATTTGTAATTTTTTTGTATATATTTTAGTAATCAGCCTGACCTAAGCCTTGATAATAATCCATGTGACCCACACATGGTGTCATATCTTTTGACAAGGCATCACAATATAAACTTTTTGAATATGTTTCAACTACTATAAGAGGCTGTAATCGTGAAAATAACAAATAAATACATTTTTGATATATTTCACTCTATATGTAGTGAATCCACAGCATTTATTCTCAAACTGTGGTATGTGTACTGCTAGTGGTACACAGGCTCCATTTCATTGTACGCCAAAGAATCACTTGACTAAATTACAGTGCTTTAATTTCCTATCCCGGGCAAGGGATTGTTCTGTGTGGAGTTTGCATGTTTTCCCTGTGACTGCGTGGGTTCCCTCCGGATACTCCGGCTTCCTCCCACCTCCAAAAGCATGCACCTGGGGATAGGTTGATTGGCAACACTAAATTGCCCTAGTGTGTGAATGTAAGGGTGAATGTTGTCCGTCTATCTGTGTTGGCCCTGTGATGAGGTGGCATCTTGTCCAGGGTGTATCCCGCCATCCGTCCGAATGCAGCTGAGATAGGCTCCAGCAACCCCCGTGACCCCAAAAGGGACAAGCGGTAGAACATTGATGAATGGATGGATGGATGTTAAATAAAACCGCTGCCTTGTTTTTAATGAATGCTTAGGCCTACTACGCTACTGTATTCCAATGTTGGTCATTATGGTGGCGCTTGGAGAGCCAGGTTTTTTCTTAGGTGGTACTTGGCAAAAAAAAAAAGATTGAGAACAACTGTTGTATAGAATTCAAGTTCCATCCGTTAATCCGTTTTCTACCGCTTATTCCCTTTTGGCCGCTGGTGCTTATCTCAGCAACAATCGGGCGGAAGGTGTGGTACACCCTGGACAAGTTGCCACCTCATCGGAGGGCCAACACAGATAGACAGACAACATTCACACACTAGGGCCGATTTAGTGTTGCCACTCAACCTATCCCCAGGTGCATGTCTTTGGAAGTGGGAGGAAGCCGGAGTACCCGGAGGGAACCCACACATTCATTGGGAGAACATGCAAACTCCACACAGAAAGATCCCGAGCCCGGGATTGAACCCAGGACTACTCAGGACATTCGTATTGTGAGGCAGACGCACTAACCCCTCTTCCACCGTGCTGCCAGAATTCAAGTTCACTTTTTGAAATAACTTATAACTCAATTGAGTCGTTCATGTATGTATTCATGTCAGTGTCCATGTGGCACCTCAGATATTATTATATTAACATGAATCCATCATTTACTGTGTTTATGACTGAAAATGGAACATACTTAACAGTGACGTGCTGTCAGGGGAGCCAAGTGAGATAGTGCCTCACCTTGCCACCAGGTGGGTTAACCATGAGATGTTCAAAAACCATCTATCCATCCATTTTGTACCGCATATTGCCTTTGGTTAAAAAACAAAGTAATACAATTAAATAAGTTTTAATATTTCTCTTTTGGTTTATGCTTTCTATGTTACTTTGGTGGGGTTCCTGTATATTTTGATCGTTTTCATGGTAAAAATAAGAAAATACGGCGAGAAGTGAGGCAGACACAAGTGGTGCCTCCACGGCTACACACAAAGTGTATTAAGCGTGTGCGTGCGAGGGGCACGTGCTTGTTGCCACTGGGGAAAAGGCAGGCCATGAGGCAGCAAGTACCTCTGCCTCACAGTAGGGGGAGATATATTGTCAACTTGCATTTCAATGCCCCAGCAGTACTCTGACTCGCCACACTGGGGGAGGTGGGGGCGCTCAAGCTAGCAGACACATGTCTCTCCAGCGGAAGCCAGCCTTTTCTTTAAAAACTGTATTTATAAAAATATGGTATTTTTACTAGAGTAAGTCAGCGTTTGTGAGTGTTTTTCGACAGATACAAAACTTTGTTTTATTGCTTGGAATGAAATTGAATTAAATGATTGTGTCTGCCAATATGGAGGATTATATACTGTTTCCAAGATGAAATCCTTCTCTAAACTGGACTTTAAGACAAAATGAAAGTGATCATACAAAGTAAGTTTTCATGGAGGATAGCTAATGCTGCTTCAGATACAAATACAGAAAGGTAAGATACACTCACAATACTTGATTTATTTTGTTAAAAGCAAATGGGACCAAAAAGTAATTAATAACTTTATAAAATACTTTTTGGACCCATTTATCTTATCATAATATGATACCGTTTTTATGAAAGCAAATAACTACTTTCTTTTTCCTGTTACTCCAGTGTGCAACCTAAATCAACAATGATTAGAGCTGCACATAAGAATTTAAGTAAAAAAAAGAAGGGGAAAAAAATATCTATACCTCACCTGGTGTATAGTTCACCGCACGTCACTGCTACTGGTGGGCTGTGCGTTTCCCACCTAGGCCTTCAGTGATGTCCGACTTCAATGATTACCTCTCAAAATACCATAATGGATGTCACCACATGACCATTGCTGGAGAAATACTATACAGGAACATTTAGGCACTACTGGCCATTAAATCACATCAACGGTATACAAAACGGGTTATTTTCTGGCGCATTTAAAAATAAATTAAAATGCATCATTAATTAAAACATGCACCATGAATTTCTCTGCTTGGCTTATGCAACTTCCGGTCAATAAAGTTTGATTCAAAGTACACACTTTTCAAAGATATATTAACTGCCCTGACCACATGATGGCGAAACATACACATGTAACAATGTTCATTAAATGACAAGCATGACACACTTTAATAACAAGAGTTCACAACTTTTAGTTGTACCAGAGCAGCTACTGTCAACAACTTGTGATCTGATTGGCTATCGCAACTGTCTATCAACTCTTTGTGTACTAAACGGTCCCGGTGAGTATCCAATCTCAGGACGCGTACATGTCACGTTCAACGTGAGGCTATGAGAAGGCCTAACTGACAACAACTCGTGATCTGATTGGCTATCACAACTGTCTATCACTAAACGTCCCCGTTCACTTACGGCGCACAGGCGCCAGCACTGCTGATTCTGAAGGCTTCTGGCAGATTTGGTACAGCATGGCAACATAAGCTAGCTGAATTCTGATTGGATACAAACTCTAAATAAGAACAACAGCACTAGGACGTGCATATTAAGACATTAAATCAGGGGTGTCAAATCAGGTCCGCAAACAGGTTTTATCCGGCCCGCTGGATGAGTTTGCCAAGTACAACAATGAGCCACATTTTTTTTAATGAATTAAACCGCTGTTCTAAATGTGTCCACTAGATGTTGCAATGGCAATTCTTCGTATCTTTGCAGATGAGCTACAAATATAAAATATTGAAAATGAACAAATTACATAAAAAAACATCCTGTTATTTGATTTTAATTGTATTATTTTATTTTTATAGATTGAAAATTAACACCAATGAGTTGACTGATGAACATGATCACATAAAGTTAAAGTTAAAGTACCAGTGACGCACACACACACACGAGGTGTGGTGAAATTTTTCCTCTGCATTTGACCCATACCCTTGTTCCTCCCCTGGGAGGTGAGGGGAGCAGTGGGCAGCAGCGGTACCACGCCTTGGAATAATTTTTCGTGATTTAAACCCCAATTCCAACCATTGATGCTGAGTGCCAAGCAGGGAGGTAATGGGTCCCATTTTATTCATTCCGATCGTATGAAAAAACACAAATAAAGGTAGAATACTATTAACCACAACATGTAAGTGTAAAAAAAAAAACCATTATCATTTGTACATTTTCAGAATGTGCACTTTTGTTCTGTTTTTAAAGGGGAACATTATCACCAGACCCATGTAAGCGTCAATATATACCTTGATGTTGCAGAAAAAAGACCATATATTTTTTTAACTGATTTCCGAACTCTAAATGGGTGAATTTTGGCGAATTAAACGCCTTTCTATTTATCGCTGTCGGAGCGATGACGTCAGAACGTGACGTCACCTAGGTAATAAAGCCGCCATTTTCTCAAACACATTACAAACACCGCGTCCCAGCTCAGTTATTTTCTGTTTTTTCGACTATTTTCTGGAACCTTGGAGACATCATGCCTCGTCCGTGTGTTGTCGGAGGGTGTAACAACACTATCAGGGAGGGATTCAAGTGGCACCACTGGCCCAAATATGCGAAAATGGCAAGAAATTGGACGAAATTTGTTCAAAATACAAGGGTGTGGGGAAAGCTGACGAAATGGTCGGACGTTTGTTTACCGACGAAAGCTATGCTACTACAGAGATGGCAAGATTGTTTGGATATCCTGCGACACTCAAAGCAGATGCATTTCCAACGATAAAGTCAAAGAAATCTTCCGCCAGACCCCCATTGAATGTGCCGGAGTGTCTGCACATTTTACCGGCGATGCTAAGGCAGACATGGCACAGAGATGTATGGATAACCTGCAGATGCATTTCCAACGATAAAGTCAACTAAATCACAAAGGTGAGTTTTGTTGATGTTGTTGACTGATGTGCTAATCAGACATATTTAATCGCGGCATGACTGCCAGCTAATCGATGCCAACATGCTATTTAGGCTAGCTGTATGTACATTTGAAAATATATTTACATCCAGCGTTTCCCTCCACCCACATTTAATGCCAAACAAACACTTACCAATCGATGGATTTAAGTTGATCCAGTGTCACAAGATGCGAAACTTCCGATCGTTTGTCTGCATATTTTACCGGCGATGCCAAGGCAGACATGCCCGAATAGCGTCAATAGCTATTCGCTCAATAGCTTCAGTTTCTTCTTCAATTTTGTTTTCACTATATGCCTCCATACTCCAACCATCCGTTTCAATACATGCGTAATCTGTTGAATCGCCTCAGCCGCTGAAATCCGAGTCTGAATCCGAGCTAATGTCGCTATATCTTGCTGTGCTATTCGTATTGGCATCGCTGGATGACGTCACAGGAAAATGGACGATGGCTTCACAGATAGCGAAAATTAGGCACTTTAAAGCTTTATTTAGGGATATTCTGGGATGGGTAAAATTTTGAAAAAAACTTCAAAAAATAAAATAAACCACTGGGAACTGATTTTTATTGGTTTTAACCCTTCTGAAATTGTGATAATGTTCCCCTTTAAACAAAGAAAACAATCTGATGTTCGTCTATAATTTTAAATTATCGTGCTGTAATGTTCCTAGTCCGGCTCACTTGGGAGTAGATTTTTCTCCATGTGGCCCCTGATCTAAAATTAGTTTGACACCCGTGCATTAAATGAATATGGATAACCTTAGATAAGTAGTTAATATAAATGAGTAACTATCTTAAATTGTGATCAGGATTCCTAACCACGTAAAGCGAGCATAGACGTCTTTATTAAAACTGGCGGCACACAGCTGCTATTTATCTTTAATTTGTGCCTATTTAACATTGATTGATTGATTGATACTTTTATTGGTAGATTGCACAGTTCAGTACATATTCTGTACAATTGACCACTAAATGGTAACACCCGAATACGTTTTTCAACTTGTTTAAGTCGGAGTCCACGTTAATCAATTCATGGCACAAATATATACTATCAGCATAATACAGTCATCACACAAGTTAATCATCATAGTATGTACATTGAATTATTTACAATCTGGGGGGTGGGATGAGGAGCTTTGGTTGATATCAGCACTTCAGTCATCAACAATTGCATCAACAGAGAAATTGACATTGAAACAGTGTAGGTCTTACAGCAGGATATGTACAGCAAGCAGAGAACATAGTGATAACATAAGAGCAAGTAAATACATTAGAAGTACATTTGATTATTTACATTTCGTTATTTATAATCCGGGATGTGAATGGAGGAGGGTATTAGTAAAGGGTTGAAGTTGCCTGGAGGTGTTGTTTTAGAGCGGTTTTGAAGGAATATAGAGATGCACTTACATTTACACCTGTTGGGAGTGCATTCCACATTGATGTGGCATAGAAGGAGAATGAGTTAAGACCTTTGTTAAATCGGAATCTCGGTTTAACATGTTTTGTGGAGCTCCCCCTAGTGTTGTGGTTATGGCGGTCATTTACGTTAAGGAAGTAGTTTGACATGTACTTCGATATCAGGGAGGTGTAGCGGATTTTATAGAATAGGCTCAGTGCAAGTTGTTTTACTCTTGCACTGAGCCTAGTCTACATGCGGCATTCAATTCCGTTCAGCACTTTCATGAACATGAGAATAAGAGGCGTCGTCACATACATGTGTTTGTTTATGTCCACGTTATCGACGTTTTTTTTCTTCTTTTTTCTTGTAGATCGTGTCTTTATAACATTGAGTATGGGAGCCTTTGTGATAGAGGCGCCCACGTCCCGCCATGCACCGCGGTGCTAAGAGCTAGTTAGCCTCGTAGCTTCCGGAGCTAGCTCGGCACATTTGACCCTGTGAGTGTGAGCGCCTGTGAGCAGCAAGACATCCGGGCGCTGTGGATGGAAGATGGCGACACTTATCCTCCCGGGCGAATGGATCAAAAATTGGGAAAAAAATGGGAAACACGAATTGTGAGTGTTTCAACTTTAACTTGTTAAATACGAGGCGAGATGAGAGAAGTAACATTGCGGCGCTAGCTTGCCGGGAATAATCAAGTGTTGGTCGGAGCTAACGCCAGCTAGCGTACACACAATTGACCGTCTGCTATTTCAAGCGAAAACACGGTTTTGGAGCTTATATCATGGACTATAGCGGCTTTATTATTCACGCAGTGGTTGGTTATGAGTAATAAACTCTGCAAATAGCAGCTAACGTCACATACATTGCTGCAAGCATTGTCTATGGACCTCATGGAAGTGTAAATACGATGCTAGTTAGCATGGACGCTGTTTTTTTTTACCAATTCTAACACAATATGCGATTGCTTGTCTTATCAACGTTTCTACACTCACTAAACACATATTTTTGTTTTAAATATTGTTGGGTTATATCACTTGCAATACGGGTTAATAACGAAGTATAAGGAAATACGCATCATGACACACAGCTAGCATATTAGCAGGACTGTTAGCCATTTTGCTGGTTTCATTGTAGTCAAGTCCATCCAAAACAAAGATGTCATTGGAAGGCCTAAACAAAATAAAGTCATGCAAACTGTCGATTCAAACGAAAACCTATGACTAATCGAGCTCGCTGTTGGTTTCAACGGTCAATCATTGTGATCAGATAGATGTATTGGTAGTGGTCACTGCCAGATTAACGTTTCACGTTCTGCATAAACAACAAAAAATTTGTCACCGTCGCCAACTTTATCGTCTAATATGCATCTTGCAAATTTTAGTAGTGTATTTTCTCATGTAAAGAAATTCTCAAATCTTTTCTTTTATTCTGTTTATAAACAAAATATTACAATACACAAAGGCAGTGAATGTGCTTGCAATTGCAGTCCTAAAGGGGCCCTATTATGCAATACCAACATTTTTTACTTATTGGTGTTGTAAGCACAATACCAATGGGCGCAATTTGCAAAATGCACAACCACATTTTGCAAATTTAATGTCAAATCAAATTGTTTATTGGATTCATCACTATACAGTGTACATCCACGACTAAACTACTACCACAACTTGGTTTACTATTTATAAAATATAATAATGTAGGGTTACCTGGAACTTGAAATGGGCCACCCGGCCTGAATTCACACTTCCCTCGCCAAACACCTTCGTTTCCCAACCCTCACGCTTGGATAAATAGGCCTTGATGCCATCCACGTAGTGTTGGGTGACTGTTTTGCTGTTAGATCGCGTCCAAATTTGCAAAGTGCGTGAGATTGGTGAAATGCTTACAACAACGGCACCTGCTGTTGTGTATTTGGGATCTGCATTAGTCCCCAGTATTTGTAATCAAACTGTAGGGTCATTGCAGATATATTTTATTTAACAAAAAATCTTGCCTATACATACTTTCTCCAAACGATCTGTTTGGAATTTGTGACATCATCGATTGGGAAAAACATCTCCAGATTATCCATATATGGTATACATGTACCCAGAGTGCTGTGCACGTGTCCACCATTGTTGTTTTTGTTGTAGTCAATAAGTTCCTTCTTTTTCTCTTTGCACATGCATTCTCTGCTGTTGCAATTTCAAATACAAAGTAGCATATACTTCTAAACTATATCTGCCAGTTGTTTCAATATGGAAACGCTGTAAACTACAACATTAGGCCCTTTTCCAACAAAATTTCAGGAACTTTTGGTTCCTGGAACTTGTAGTTCCCGGGACTCTAGGTTTCTTTAGAAGTGTATGGTTTGTGTTCCCACCGCATTTCACAGTTCAGAGTAGTTTATACAAATCAGGCTAATGACGTATGGAGGAGTGATTTACTATATTTCTATACTGACACCATGTAAATAAACAGACAATATTAGGTCAGTTATTTTACTAAAAAGTAAGTGAATAAAATACAAAGCAATATGATTTAAAAAAATAAAGTGGACAGAATTGTCCATAAAAAGTTGTTATTACAGAATTGTCCATAAAAAGTTGTTTTTCTGTCCGCAATGTGCAACAGTCAGAGAGTCCTGTCAGTAAATGATGTAGTCATAAGGGTCAGGCAATTCCTTTTGGTCCATTTCAATGTAAGTAACAATATATAAATAATAGATGTTAAGTGTTTGTCTCACGGCGACAACACAAACACATCGGCTTTAGTGTTAGCTTGTTAGCATTAGCATTCTGTTCACTCAGATTGGGGTCAGGCCTTAACTAGAATTTGACAAATGCCTAGGTCAAACATTGGTTGTCCAAGAGGAACTTCGAAAGGTCGAAATTGTGAGTATCCTTGCACCGTATAATTTATATTACCGTATTTTCTGCACTATAAGGCGCACCTAAAAACCTAAAATTTTCTCAAAAGCTGACAGTGCGCCTTATAATCCGGTGCACCTTATATAGGGACGGATATTTAGCCACAACAGGTCTCACAACTACGGTAAGCAGCCGCCGAGTTAATTTTCCCCGTAGGAGAAGCGCGCGGTGCATGCTGGGATATATGACTGCGCCAGGCCATGCCGTTTCATTGCCATTTGTGTGTTTATGTAAAGACCCCAAAATGGCTCCTATTGAGAGACATGATTTCTAGGGTTGGGTATCGAGTATCGATTGGAACCGAGACTAACTTTCTGATTCTTCCGGAATCGTTCAAAAGTTCAAATTTCGATTCCTAGTTTTGATACCCAGTCCGCCGATCGGAAAAAAATAATAAGTCTGCCTACCCGGAAGAAGAAGCCGCTGAACACCAACGAAGAAGCGCCCACTGCCGGAAGTGTTAGCATTGCCGAGCCTATGTAGTCGAGCGAGTCAGTCAAGCATGGATAGCGGGTGTCGACGGTCGAAGGTGTGGCTTTATTTTACTAGAAAAAATGAAATATTGGCGAAATGTATCACGTGTGACAGGACTGTTTCGTGCTTAGGAGGGTGCACGTCGAACATGATGAAGCACCTCCGAGTTCATGGAGTACAAATAAATGCGTGTCCCGTTTTCGACAGGAGACACTATCTGTCCAGAACGCTGACGCATCCTGCCTGAGAAAGCGGATATGGTCATGTTCCTAAACAAGAACTGTCTGATTTTATACTGTACCTGCTGCTAATCTGGACTGGGTTTTGCAAGTTGTTTCTTATTGTTTATTTGCTTTTCTGCACCAGGTTAGCCCATCAGTGGGAGCACGGTAACATGTTTAAGTACCTGCACCATATTACACTTGTGTGTGTAAATGTGTTTTCATGAGGTTTTCAAAAATAAAGCTCTCTTGATGAAAGTGTACCCCTGTGAAAATGTATTCATAATTTATAATATTTATATTCAAGTTCATAGATTTGATATTTATAGATTTGATATTTATATTCTAGTTGAAAATAGCCCTGTGAGGAATTCATAGTAAAGTTCATAAAAAGTTAATAGAATTAATATTGATGGTGAATGTCAGACTATTTCATTCAGAAAGACTGTAAGTTAGCTAGCTCATTTAAAATATCCTAAACTTTTTTTTGACCCTGCCTTTTTTTTTTTTTTAAAGAAAGAATCGGAATCGAGAGAATCGTCAGGAATCGGAATCGAAACAAAGAATCGGAATCGTTCGAATTCAAACGATACCCAACCCTAATGATTTCAGGAAATCAGGAATTGTCGCTGAACTGCTAGACAACAGCAGCGACACTGACTCCATTTTCGACGTCTGGAAATAGTGCAAAGCAATAACAATATATCAATAACTCAACGTTGCTCAAACGGTAGTGTCACACAACACACAAAATAAACATGTAAAGCTCACTTTATTAAGTTATTCCTCATCCACAAATCCGTCCGAATTAAACATGCCATAAGAGGTCTCGCAACTATGGTAATCAGCCGTCTACCTTATTTTCCCCCGTAGAAGAAGTGCGCGGTGCATGCTGGGATATGACTGCGAGAGGCGTGCCGAGTATACACTCAACATGGGAATAGAGCAGCAGAGAAAGAATTTAACATTAACAGCAGCGACACTGACTCGTTTATGACGACTTCGACGAGACGGAGCCGGGCATGTTTGATGCCATATTGGCCCAACTGTTTGATCGAACACTGAAGAAGAAGAATTTGAGGGATTCGTGGATGAGGAATAACTTAATAAAGTGAGCTTTACATGTTTATTTTGTGTGTTGTGTGACATTATGGTTTGAGCAACGTTGAGTTATTGATATATTATTGCTTTGCACTATTTCGAGTGTTACTATATTGTGATTGCATTAATGTTTGATTTACCATAACAGTATCAGACTTTTTTACGTGTTTATTGAATCGGGGAAAATAATAAAACAGCTGTTTATTCATTTTGAGAGTGAACGGAGTTGTCAGAACGCCGGTTTGACTGACCTATCTGACTGTTTTGTTGACATTCCCTTTAGCGCAGCTCCATCTAAAGGATGCATAACATAACCCCACCCTCTACTGTAGCATCTATTCTATGTGCCTTGTAATGCGGTGTGCCTTTTATGAACAAAATATTAAAATATGCCAATCATTGAAGGTGCACCTTACAATCCGGTGCGCCTTATAGTGTGGAAAATACGGTACCTTGAGCAACACAATAAATTTCTAGAATAATAAAAGCTTTAATTCAGCTATAACTATCTAGCACTCATCTAACATTCGATAATCAGCATGATTTTGTAACAGTCCATTTTTATTAATATCCCGAAGTTAAGCATATTAAACGATTTTAACATCATAAAAACATACCAGATTTTGAACCACGACCAGGATTCCAACATTTTGCTTTGTATGGAAAGTACTACTGACTTCCACCACAGAGTCATTGGAAGCCAGGGTACGTTTGGGGTAAAATATCAATTCAATAATTTACATTTTATTGTGCTTCTACGCGCACCCCCCCAACCCCCACCCCACACACACACACACACAGCCATGAAGCTTTATGCAGAGAGCGTCTTTTGCATTTACCAAATGCGAAAGACATTTGGTAAATGGAAATCATATACTGCAGATTACAAGCTGGACGTAGTGAAATATGCAGCAGAAAACGACAAGAGGAAGCAACGCATACCTTTGGAGTTGGGAGAGTTTTTTACAAGCGACATTAAGGAAGAAGATTTCATCGGATTTATCGATTAGGAGTGACAGATTGTTTGGTAAACTTGTAGCATGTTCTATATGTTAAACTTATTTGAATGACTCTTACCATAACATGTTATGTTAACATACCAGGCACGTTCTCCGTTGGTTATTTATGCATCATATAACGTACACTTATTCAGCCTGTTGTTCACTATTCTTTATTTATTTTAAATTGCCTTTCAAATGTCTATTCTTGGTGTTGGATTTTATCAAATAAATTTCCCCCAAAAATGCGACTTATACTCTAATATATATGTTTTTTTTCCTTCTTTATTATGCATTTTCGGCTGGTGCGACGTATACTCCGGAGCGATTTATAATCCGAAAAATACGGTATGTATTAAGGCTGCACGATTTTGAGAAAAAACCTAAGTGGGGTTTTTTCTTCACAAAATTGCGATTGCAACCCGATTTGCAATTTTTATATTTTATACATATAAATGCATGGAACTTCAAAAACAAAAAGTAAAGGAAGGCATGTTACTTTTAGACTGTCAATCAACACATTCTTGTCTGAAGGTGCCACACAGAACAATATGCAATAATAAAATAAATCACAAAGTCTTGCGCTATTTTTAAGTGTTATTACTGCTGTTATGATAACAAACGGTACAATTGCTACAGGTTTTACTTCCCGTGCATACACTTTCGTTTCGTTAGTCAGGGCTTCCCCGGACACACAACAACACTTCCTCATTTTCCGCCAATCACCTTTCAGACATGGACTGTGTGTTTGCAAACATTAAAAAACTGACATCAAATCCAAGCCACACAGACATAACATTAACATTAGCTGGCTGCTCCAGTATGAATTGATATATGTAGCCTATTAATTGCACACTATTGGCAAGTGATGCATTGAAAACTTGACCATCGAAAAAAGACTTTGATGACAGGAAACGGCGCTATCAAAACCGGACGCAAACAAAACGCACACCATTGTGACGTTCTGGATGTTAGTATGTCTGCGATGTGGACATAATTTTTTATATATATTCCAGATATACCCGCGTTCCTGAATAACAATAAAAACTATACAGTGTTTATAATGTAATCAAAATGTATAATAACAATGCAGGTAACCATTTAAAAATATATAAACGTTTGTTTCTATTGACTGTAGACTTGTTTACCCTTGTGAGCATTTTCGTCACATTTGCATCTAAAACTTGGTCGTGGGGGGGGTAGCACATGTGCAAATACATATTTTAACCCTTTCATCACATTTTGCTCCCAAAATAAATCTACTCAAAGTTGATCAGGGTAGAGTAAAATGTTTGCCTACCTGGATAGCATGTTTGAAATAAGCTTTAACCATAAACAAATGGACATGAGATTGACGTGGAAATGTCACTACTGTACGTGTGCTGCAGAGCTATCCCCCCCTCCTCTTCCTCCATGTTCAGACACTTCTTTAACACGGAATAAACAAAGTCTTAGGTTGCATGAACTGGTCCGTAAAAGACAATGGTTTTTTTCACCACTTTAAAACTTGAATGCAGCGCGCTCGTAACTACGAAGGTTAGTTAGTTAGATTCAGTTTTTTTCGAACATGCAATACAACTACAGCGGAGGGAATTTTGAACAACAAATCAATGATTGGAGTGACAAACTTTCTATCCAAACAATAACCTGTTTGTTGACAAAAGCATACAGCCATGGAAGCACATTTATTTCTGTTTATGTTTCAAAAGAGTTGCCGTCGGAGCCGACAAATTGCTGCTGCTGCTGCTGCTGCTGCTGCTGCTGCTAGCCGGAAAAAACAGCTTAAGCTTAGGCCTGGGCCCATATTAGTGAACTAGTCATCGACTATCTTTACGCTTAGTCGGCTAATCGGATAATAAGGCACAAAATTGGTGGCTCCAATTCAGCCATCAACTTTTAAAATCAGTTTGCGCTATTGTAGGCATGTGGTTACTAAAAAGATGATTAATTCACTCATAAATATTTATTTATACTGTTAGCATGCTGCTCATTCGGCTTATATAGAAAATAAAATAACTATCAAACTTGTGGTCAGTTAAAAGAAAGGACAGGCTAAGTGCTAAAAACACAATGTTTTTTTAATGTAAAAAAGGGCAGTTAAAATAGTAGCAATAACAACAAACGATAAAACACCAAAATTGTCTAACTTGCCCAAAAAGAACAGAGTATTTTTTGTTGTGTTTAAAAAGCTGCACACTGGTATATTATTATTTGTTAACTCTTTGCATTTTCATCAATCTAATAGGTTTAATGTATAGCCCTCAATTCTTAACATTTTAGTTATCGGATAAATTGTATGTTTAATCTTCTGATACCGGGGAATTGGTGCCCAATGTTGTGTTTGTCTGCTTTAAAAAATACTTTGATTTAGACAAAAATCAACTGCCGGCTAAAATGAAAGGTAAAGTTCTTTTTCTCACCACTTCGTCTCACATTTGTTAGTAGAGGTGGGAGAAATAATCTATTTTTAGATGCGTCGCAATTGAGACATGGACGATTATATAAATCATTAGTAAGCTGCAATCGCTTTGTTTATTGTGAATAAAGACAGTCCTAATATTTGGCTGACCGTGACGAGCCACCTCAGAGAGATCCAACCAGCTCCTTTATTTTAGGGGATTTATGCATTTCCATTAATTTATTTACCTGTTTTTAATTGCAAATGCACTGGTTTTTAAAGTTGCACGTGATAAACGCTTATTTAGTGAAACAAAAATAAATGTAAAACTGCATCAATATACATAGATGCATCAATTTGCGATTTTTAATCAAATCGCAGTTTCTGAATCATAATTATCGGATTGTGAGGTACTCAACAATTCCCACCTCTACTCGTTAGCTAGCTGGCAAGGTAACAAGCTAACAATCTTACCAAAATGACACCGCATCCTCCAGATGTCTGAGGACCCATTGGACACCAAATCAATTTTTTTTTGCCCTCAAGTGACACAGATCTGATATTTTTTGCCAATCTGAAAGCGTCAAAGTTTTCCAAATCTGATATTGTTGCATCAGATTTTGGCCAAATCAAGAGTAAGTTTGATTCTGTTAGGAATCTTGATATTTTCAAATCTTGCAATGCGACCAAAGATAACTTTAACGTTATCTTTGGTCGAGCTTCATGTTCGCAGCATGATTCCTTTTTTGCAGTTTTCCATCGTCTGCCTTCTTGCTCAACATAACAGCCACGGCACAAATCCAGTAAAACGCTGATCTGAGGCGTACATGTTTTCTCGTGTAGGAGCAACTTCCTTGTTTATTTACAGAATCCGGTAAACTTCAATTAGTTTTCACTAGCAGGTGGGACCACATCAGGGCCTGTTCACCCTTAAATTGGAGTCTAATAAAGATCACATTTTACTTGTAAACTAAACAGTCAGCTGGAAAAAATCAGATTTCGAAAAAATGATGTGATCTATTCAGGCCTTCTTTGTAAACATAGTCTTGACATTCCCCCCGCATTAAATGCTCCTGTGTGTATCACAGATGTAATGTCAAAAATGCAAGTTTAGCTTCGCAAAATGAGCAAGTTATTCATGTCTTTAACAAGAATAGGATGAAATGTTTCACACTTCACATGACCCGCAATGGTCAAATTGCCGCGTCCCTCCAAAAAAAGACGTTTGATGACATCATGACTATTGTTGACAAATTTATTTGTTGGCGACAAATTTTATTGTCTATTTGTTGACGAATCGCTGCA
Source organism: Nerophis ophidion (assembly GCF_033978795.1). Taxonomy (NCBI): domain Eukaryota; kingdom Metazoa; phylum Chordata; class Actinopteri; order Syngnathiformes; family Syngnathidae; genus Nerophis; species Nerophis ophidion. The sequence goes on along the minus strand of NC_084614.1, from coordinate 27,095,628 downwards.
TGCACCCCAAAGCAAAATTCTCCTCACAAACATAAATGTAACCGTTTGACACTTGCCCCCTTAACCAATCAAAGCATAGAAAAGAGGAGGTGTGGTCAGTCTATCAGAGCCCAGTCGTTACTAGCATGCCGTGTGTTGTTTTTTTGATTGATTGAAACTTTTATTAGTAGATTACACAGTACAGTATACATTCCGTACAATTGACCACTAAATGGTAAGACCCGAATAAGTTTTTCAACTTGTTTAAGTTGGGGTCCACGTAAATCAATTCATGGTGCCTCGGTGTGCATTGTTTACACAACGTGCGGTGCGCTACTTATATGTCCGTGTCGTTCGGTACACCTTCGGACCGAAACCCCCGTACCGAAACGGTTCAATACAAATACACGTACCGTTACACCCCTAATATATATATATATATATATATATTTGAATATGAGACTGCTGGGTACAATACAGTGGGGCAAAAAAGTATTTAGTCAGCCACTGATTGTGCAAGTTCTCCCACTTGAAATGATGTCAGAGGTCTGTATTTTTCATCATAGGTACACTTCAACTGTGAGAGACAGAATGTGAAAAAAAAATCCATGAATTCACATTGTAGGACTTTTAAAGAATTTATTTGTAAATTGTGGTGGAAAATAAGTATTTGGTCACTTCAAACAAGTAAGATCTCTGGCTCTCACAGACATATAACTTTTTCTTTAAGAAGCTCTTCTGTTCTCCACTCGTTACCTGTATTAATGGCACCTGTTTGAACTCGTTATCTGTATAAAAGACACCTGTCCACAGCCTCAAACAGTCAGACTCCAAACTCCACTATGGCCAAGACCAAAGAGCTGTCGAAGGACACCAGGAAAAGAATTATAGACCTGCACCAGACTGGGAAGAGTGAATCTACAATAGGCAAACAGCTTGGTGTGAAAAACTCAACTGTGGGAGCAATTATCAGAAAATGGAAGACATACAAGACCACTGATAATCTCCCTTGATCTGGGGCTCCACGCAAGATCTCATCCTGTGGGTTCAAAATGATCATGAGAACGGTGAGCAAAAATCCCAGAACCACAGGGGGGGACCTGGTGAATGACCTGAAGAAAGCTGGGACCAAAGTAACAAAGGTTACCATCAGTAACACACTACGCCAACAGGGAATCAAATCCTGCAGTGAAGTGAAGTGTGAAGTGAATTATATTTATATAGCGCCTTTCTCGAGTGACTCAAAGCACTTTACATAGTGAAACCCAATATCTAAGTTAGATTTAAACCAGTGTGGGTGGCACTGGGAGCAGGTGGGTAAAGTGTCTTGCCCAAGGACACAACGGTAGTGACTAGGATGGCGGAGGCGGGAATCGAACCTGCAACCCTCGAGTTGCTGACACGGCCACTCTACCAACCGAGCTATGCCGCCCCCCATTTGCCAGACAGGATCCCCTGCTTAAGCCAGTGCATGTCCAGGCCTGTCTGAAGTTTGCCAGAGAGCACATGGATGATACAACAGAAGATTGGGAGAATGTCATGTGGTCAGATGAAACCAAAATAGAACTTTTTGGTATAAACTCAACTCTCCGTGTTTGGAGGAAGAAGAATACTGAGTTGCATCCCAAGAACACCACACCTACTGTGAAGCATGAGGGTGGAAACATCATGCTTTGGGGTTCTTTTTCTGCTAAGGGGACAGGACGACTGATCCGTGTTAAGGAAAGAATGAATGAATGAATCAATCAATGTTTATTTATATAGCCCTGAATCACAAGTGCCTCAAAGGGCTGCACAAACCACAACGACATCCTCGGTAGGGCCCACATAAGGGGAAGGAAAAACTACCCCAGTGGGATGTCGACCATGATGAGTATAAGAAACCTTGGAGAGGACCACATATTTGGCAATATACCCCCCCCACACACACACACACACACATACACACACACACACGGCCTAGGCGACCGAAAGCAATGGATGTCGGGCGGATCTAACATGATATTGTGGATCCAACGTAACCGTGAGAATCAAGTCCAAAATGGACCCAATATAGTAGAGAGTCCCATCCAAAGCGGAGCCAGCAGGAAACCATCCCAAGCGGAGGCGAATCAGCAGCGCAGAGATGTCCCCAACCGATACATAGGCGAGCGGTCCATCCTGGGTCCCGACTCTGGACGAGCGGTCCATCCTGGGTCCCGATTTTGGACAGCCAGTACTTCATCCATGGCCACCGGACCGGACCCCCTCCACAAGGGAGGGGGGGACATAGGAGAAAAAGAAAAGAAACGGCAGATCATCTGGTCTAAAAATGGGGTCTATTCAAAGGCTAGAGTATACAAATAAGTTTTAAGATGAGACTTAAATGCTTCTACTGAGGTAGCATCTCAAACTGTTACCGGGAGGGCATTCCGGAGTACTGGAGCCCGAACAAAAAACGCTCTATAGCCCGCAGACTTTTTTTTGGGCTCTGGGCATCACTAATAAGCTGGAGTCCTTTGAACGCAGATTTCTTGCCGGGACATATGGTACAATACAATCGGCAAGATAGGCTGGAGCTAGACCGTGTAGTATTTTATATGTAAGTAAAAAAAAAATGGGGCCATATATCGTGTGAGATTTTGAGCCAAAACCTTCCATCTGTCAGAGCTTTGAAGATGAAACGTGGCTGGGTCTTACAGCATGACAATGATCCTAAACACACAGCCCGGGCAACGGAGGGGTGGCTCCGTAAGAGGCATTTGAAAGTCCTGGAGTGGCCTAGCCAGTCTCCAGACCTCAGCCCCATAAAAAATCTGTGGAAGGAGTTGAAAGTCCATGTTGCTCTGCGACAGCCCCAAAAATATCACTGCTCTCGAGAAGATCTGCATAGAGGAATGGGCCAAAATACAAGCTACTGTGTGTACAAACCTGTTAAAGACCTATAGTAATCGTTTGACCTCTGTTATTGCCAACAAAGGTTATATTGCAAAATTGATTTTTTTTTATTGACCAAATACTTATTTTCCACCATAATTTACAAATAAATTATTTAAAATTCCTACAATGTGAATTCTTGGATTTTTTTCTTCAAATTCTGTCTCTCACAGTTGAAGTGTACCTATGATGAAAATTACAGACCTCTGTCATCATTTTAAGGGGGAGAACTTGCACAATCGGTGGCTGACTAAATGCCTTTAAGCCCCACTGTATAAAGATCAACTAATTCAGAATTGGATTTTTGTTTGGAGGGCTGAAGTGCAGTTCGCCTTTAATATTCTTGGTTGAAGGTAAAGTGTGACAATTGACTGACGGAACCTTTTAATTGGTTATCTACGGTTTGTGCACAAAGTCAAGAGAGTAAGAAAAATGAAAATACATTTTCAGCAGTCTTGCAAGCCAGTTGTAACTCAACAGATCACTGTTAATGTAAACTTTTCAACATAAATATTGTCAAATGCTTATGTGTCTATACAGACGATTGTAAGCTTTTGACTATGCATAATAACCATATGCAGTCAGACATGGGCATTACATATTTTTAATTTGCTTTAAAAATGGCATAAAAAATAATTACATTAGGTTTGTTACTACCTGTAGAAACACTGGGTATAGTGGCCAGTTTGTAAAAAGTTTGGCAAAATGCACCTAAAGAACTCTGATGAGGCAAAGATTGAACTCTCTGGAATGAATGCCAGCCATCGTGTTTGGAGGAAAACAGGCACCGCTCATCACCAGGCCTATACCATTTTTACAGTGAAGCATTGTGGTAGCAGCATCAAACTTTGGGGATGTTTTTCAGTGGCAGGAAGTGGGAAACTATTCAGGGTAGAGGGAAAGATAAATGTGGCATTGTACAGAGACATCCTGGATGAAAACCTACTCTTCCATCCAACCTGATAGAACCTGAGAGGTGCTGCAAAAAGAATGGACAATGAGGAATGGGCGAAAATGCCCAAAGTTAGGTTTGCCAAGCTCGTCGCATGGTATTCAAAATTACTTGAGGCTGTAATTTCTGCCAAAGGTTCATAAAGTATTGAGCAAATGCTGTGAATACCTATGCACAGTTGATTTTTTGTTTATTTTTAATGCATTTGCTAAATAAAAAAAGGTAAAAACAAAAAAATCACATTGTCTTATTGTCTGTGGAATTTTGAGTACAAAAATAAATGTATTACATTTTGGAATAAGGTTGGAACATAAAATGTGGAAAAAGTGAAGTGATGTGAATAACTTTCGGATGCACTTAGCTTTACATGGTCCACAATGAATATTCAATCAATAATTAGTTAATACAACACACATCAGATAACAACATGGAGCTTACAGTAGAAAATAATAAAAAAGCTTGTGATAGCCTTCTGTAAGTAGAGATAATCTACTATACAAACCACATCACTTTAAGAATTAAAAAATAAAGAAAAAAAGAACCCTATGAAAAATTTAAGTCATCTTGTAAAGACCAAACCGATCCATCACTATTTCGGTCCATTACAATTACACTTAGTAAATCCATCCAGTCATCCATTTTCTATCGATTGTCCTTATAATTTATAAAATAACAGTAATAAATTAAATAATATTTATGTACGGCATTCATATGCAGAACACGTCACATTGATCCACAAGGGAAATTTGAACAATTTCCCTTGTGGATCAATAAAGTTTGTATTTGTCCAAGCACAGACCTTTCCATGGTATATAATATATATTATAAATCTATACTATTAATTTGGTTGGTGGTTATTATGTAGCAATGGTAATCATTTGTGTTAAAGTTTTGCACAGACATTTGAGTGCCAGACAGGAAGCCATGTTGACAGCTACCAATGTATGTCTGTGTTTGTAATATATCAATAAAAAGACCTAGTGATTAACAAAAAAGACCTAGTGATTAATAAAAATGTTCACATTTTTGAGTGAATTAACAATGGCTTGTGGATTACTGGATCGCTTAGCAGTTGACAGACAGTAGCAGCAATTGTGAGTTGCTTATTCGCTTCAAACTGACACTAACTCTTCTTAAAGAGTGTGACTATAAGGGATGAGGTTGTTACAAACTTAAGTGTGGTGTTGCATCCTTATTTGTTGATTATCGTTTACCCATATGTAGTAGCGGCACTTGAACCGAACGTGAAAGCGTGTCATAATTAATACAGTCAGCGGTACAAAAAAATATTGATAGCGGTGCCATTTGTCCAAAATCTTTAAAGTCTTCCTGGACAGACTCAATTAGGAACCGGTACCAAAAAATACCCGTACATGGTATACATCCCTATATATTAATATGAAAAATTGAATAAATATAATTTGACTTATGGGAGGTCTTGGAATTCTGTTTTTTTGGTGTGGCCCTCAAACTCATTTGTTCTACATATATATCCATCCATCCATTTTCTACCGCTTGTCCCGTTTGGGTCGCGGGGGTGCTGTATGTTAGCAATAAGTTTAATAAGTGTGACATAACCGTTAGCTCCAATGTGACTGATCTTTCTTGTTTTCCTCTAGTGCAAAACTCTGCAAAGGACTCACAGAGAAAATAGAGCATGGATGTCAGACTAAAGGTAAACTGAAAATTAATATGTACTTTTAAATTAATTTGAAAAAGTTTTAAATGCTTCAGCACTTGTCCTGTTAAATATTTGTTATTATCATATCTGTTAATTCACACTAGTAAATGAAGCGGTGTATGAGTTAGTGGTCTTGAGAGGCTCATGTGTAGTTGTAGGTACTCTAGTACAGTGGTTCTCAAATGGGGGTACTTGAAGGTATGCCAAGGGGTACGTGAGATTTTAAAAAAATATTCTAAAAATAGCAACAGTTCAGAAATCTTTTATAAATATATTTATTGAATAATACTTCAACAAAATATAAATGCAAGTTCATAAACTGTGAAAAGAAATGCAACAATGCAATATTCAGTGTCGACAGCTAGATTTTTGTGGACATGTTCCAACCAAAAATGCTTCCCTCTGATTAGGGGGTACTTGAATTAAAAAAATGTTCACAGGGGGTACATCACTGAAAAAAGGTTGAGAACCACTGCTCTAGTAGAATACAAAACTGCAAATCCTCAGTCCTAAAGGATGTGTCTTGTGTTGTAGGCAAATGTGGCAGAACTGTAATAATTAATGTATTTTCTGTTTACCCACTCAGAAATCCAGACAGCCTTATATGAGGTCTGCTGGCAAGTTGTACAGGGTAACCTCAAGTTGGACCTCATCGTGAACGTCCTTGGGGAGATGATGGTATGACAGTGTGTAAACACGATACAATATTGCAAATGACATGCAGCATTTTCGACTAAAGATGACTAAAATTTAAAATTTTTCCTTTGTCTTTTCCAACAGGAACTCCGAGATGACATGACATCAATTTTAGCAGATGTGTTTAGTATTCTAGGTATTGGATTTTTTGGGATTTTTATGTTTTTCATTGGACTAATAAGTCTCATCACTTTCAAAATGTGGCACGCTATAACTGTGTGTGTGTGTGTGTGTGTGTGTGTGTGTGTGTGTGTGTGTGTGTGTGTGTGTGTGTGTGTGTGTGTGTGTGTGTGTGTGTGTGTGTGTGTGTGTGTGTGTGTGTGTGTGTGTGTGTGTGTGTGTGTGTGTGTGTGTTTTTTTGTCGCAGATGTAGAAACTGTTGCACTGGAGGACAAACACAAGCGCGACCAATATATCCAGTTGGTGGGAGCGTGTTTGGTAAGATTATTAAATCATTTCATATGTACCTAATAGAGGTGAAACGATTTATAGATATTCCTAAATTTCAAGTATATCGATCTGTGCTTGGCAAGTTTGCCTTCTGAAAGATAGGTATTGATCCAAAATTTGTTTAGAAGGGAATCGATCAATTTTATTGATACTATAAAAAGGAATACATTGGATTTAAGAATGGCAGACTTTATATGAAGTTTAACAATTTTGAAAATAAGTATGTGAAACGTTTTCTGTGATGTCATCAAAACTAAAATGGCAAATAGCTTTGGTGGCTCAGAAAGGTCACAACAAATGCTAACTCCATGACACAACAGCTTTCAGCTACAGCACGATTACAAAAGCCATAACTAATACAAACAACACAACACTATAATTTAAAGCCGCAGCACTACTTTAAGCTAAAAAAGACACGACCGCCACATCTGAAGTGAAGTGGAGCAAGTTAGGCAAAGCACCGACTTTCGGAAAACAACAACATGAAGTGTGACACACAACCTGCAACTTGCAGCCAAGAAGAAGTCATTTAATTACGGACAAATACAAGAGATTGATCAAGGAGAATTTGGAAATTAGGAAGCGAGGGGCCAACACCATCAATAGGGATGAGGAAACCTATAACACCCCCCACCCCTCCAGGGCTGCGGTCCCCTCCAAGGTTCCTCATTGTCATCCCATTGGGTTGAGTTTTTTCTTGCCCTGATGTGGTATCTGAGCCAAATATGTCGTTGTGGCTTGTGCAGCCCTTTGAGACACTCATGATTTATATAAGTAAACTTTGATTGATTGTTTGACTTTGAATATAGGAAACTTCAACTGCAGTGTCCAATATCCAGTATTAATGTATTTTTCGGACTATACGGCGCAGTTTTTTTCAAAGTTTGGCCAGGGGTGCGACTTATACTCAGGAGCGACTCGTGTGAAACTATTAACACATTACTGTAAAATATCAAATAATATTTAGCTCATTCCTGTAAGACAGTGGTTCTCATCCTTTTTTCAGTGATGTACCCCCTGTGAACATTTTTTGAATTCAAGTACCCCCTAATCAGAGGAAAACATTTTTGGTTGGAAAAAAAAGAGATAAAGAAGTAAAATACAGCACTATGTCATCAGTTTCTGATTTATTAAATTGTAAAACAGTGCAAAATATTGCTAATTTGTAGTTGTCTTTCATGAACTATTTGGAAAAAAAATATAACTAAAAACTTGTTGAAAAATAAACAAGTGATTCAATTATAAATAAAGATTTCTACACATATAAGTAATCAACCTCTTAAAGTGCCCTCTTTGGGGATTGTAATAGAGATCCATCTGGATTCATGAACTTAATTCTAAACATTTCTTCACAAAAGAAGAAATCTTTAACATCAATATTTATGGAACATGTCCACAAAAATCTAGCTGTCGACACTGAATATTGCATTGTTGCATTTCTTTTAAGTTTATGAACTTGCATTTATATTTTGTTGAAGTATTATTCAATAAATATATTTCTAAAAGATTTTTGAATTGTTGCTATTTTTAGAATATTTTTAAAAAAATCTCACGTACCCCTTGGCATACCTTCAAGTACCCCCAGGGATACACATACCCCCATTTGAGAACCACTGACATAAGAGAGTAGACATCTAAGATTTCATGGGATTTATCGATTAGGAGTGACAGATTGTTTGGTAAACGTATAGCATGTTCCATATGTTATAGTTATTTGAATGACTCTTACCATAATATGTTACATTAACATACCAGGCACGTTCTCAGTTGGTTATTTATGCGTCATATGACGTACGCTTATTCAGCCAGTTGTTCACTATTCTTTATTTATTTTAAATCGCCTTTCAAATGTCTATTCTTGGTGTTGGGTTTTATAAAATAAATTTCCCCCAAAAATGCGACTTATATATGTTTTTTTTTTCTTCTTTATTATGCATTTTTGGCCGGTGCGACATATACTCCAGAGCAACTTATACTCCGAAAAATACGGCAACTGCAGTGTCCAATGTCCAGTGTTTTTGCTAAAAAATTACTGAATTGATTTCAACTCACTAAATTGTTTCAGATGGCATCGTTCTAAAAAAACATTGTTCCTGAATTGTATCAGAATTCACAAATATCAAATCGAATCGTTGTTAAAACAAATTGTTACACCCCTAGTACCTGAGAGAATAACATTTTTGCACAGGTTGATAATAGAATAGATTACACAATTAGAAGTCATATGCTACCCTGCAAAACTTGAAATCCAAGCAAGACTAACAAGATACAACATACTGAAATGTCAAAAGTATTTGCTTATCTACCTGGGGACGGCGTGGCGCAGTTGGGAGAGAGACCGTGCCCGCAACCTGAGGGTTCCTGGTTCAATCCCCACCTTCTACCAACCTAGTCACGTTCGTTGTGTCCTTGAGCAAGACACTTCACCCTTGCTCCTAATGGACGCGGTTAGCGCCTTGCATGGCAGCTTCCGCCATCAGTGTGTGAATGGGTGAATGTGGAAATAGTGTCAAAGCGCTTTGAGTCCCTTGAAGGTAGAAAACGCTATACACATTTACCATTCACCTGTTTATACATATTAAGTTGAATCCCATTCTTAAGTCTGATGTTAGCCCTCTCTTTGCAATTACATTATATCAGTTCAACTCTTTTGGGGAAGGCTTTTCAAAAGGTTTAAGAGTATGTCTACGAGAACTTTTTACCATACTTTCAGAAGCACATTGCGAGGTCAAACTAGGGCCGGGTGATATGGCCTTTTATTAATATCTCGATATTTTTAGACCATGTCACGATACACGATATATATCTCGATATTTTGCTTTAGCCTTGAAATAACACTTGATGCATATAATCACGCCAGTATGATGGTTCTATGTGTCTACATTAAAACATTCTTGTTAATACTGCATTATACTGATTTCAAACTTTCATGCAGAGGCAAATCCCAACTAAGTCAATTTACCAAAACTGTATTAAACAGTGGCACAAACATTCATGTAATTTCAAAACAGAAAGTGCAAGATTGTCAGACATTTTAAAACAAGCTATTAGTGCACTTTAGTGCATGTGTGTCTCAAAAGGCTGCACAAGCCAAAACGACATCCGACATTCGCATCAGATCCCACATTAGGGCAAGAAAAAACTCAACCCAATGGGTGTAATGAGAAACAGAGGGGACCGCAGATGTGGGGCACCCCCCACCCCAACAATTACTAATCAATTTTATAATTGTTCATGTACGAATTGCCACGCAACTAAATGAAAAAATTATTTCACCCACCTCTAGTAATCAGTGATGATGTTGAAGGAAAAAGCGAACGTTGTGATGCATTTGTTAAATTCATGTTCTGACTTATGCTTAAATTAATAAATATTGCATGGTATTATAAATATGCCTTGTACTACATTACAGTCATACTTTCAGTGTGTACATAAAACCTTGATAGAAGTGTTAGGATGTTTTTTAGGCACTATATAGGCAGCCTAGAGCGGCTCCCATATTCTCCATTGTAGGCTGACTTTTGCTTGAATTTATTTACTGAGTGTGAATGCAATAAAAAAAGAAAAGCATATGTGTGCTTGTCTTACATAAATATTGTAAAATATGGTTCAAATTCCTTCCATCCATCCATTTTGTACCGCTTATTCCCTTTCGGGGTCGCGGGGGGCGCTGGCGCCTATCTCAGCTACAATCGGGCGAAAGGCGGGGTACACCCTGGACAAGTCGCCACCTCATCGCAGGGCCAACACAAATTCCTAAATAGTGCAATTCCCTTTTTAATCGATGTGCTGGGAAAAACAATTGATTCTCACCAGCAACTAGGGAGAAGTTCTGTTGCTGTCGGAATATGGCAGTTCCGCATCCACTCACATAGATATTGTGAATGACTGACAAAAGGATTTACTCCATTCACTTCGTTGTACTATTATTGAACAACCGCGCTCAGGTGCTGAGTAATGCACAGAGTCTTTGCACCCTGTTTAAAAGCGAAAAAACAACAACATGGCAATGTATCGGAACGTGCAAAGTTATCGAGTTCATTTTCATTTATCATTTGATTAATTAATTGACTATTTGATTATCGGCTGAGCCTGTACATTAGCAGTCAAGAGTAGTTTTAAAATTATGATTTACATTCCAAAAAATATTTATTGCACGAATGGGTTTGTATCGAGAATCTTGTTTAATTGAGGATCAAATTGTAACCTTAAGTCAAGTAAATATAATGCATAACAGAGGACCTTTTAGGATAAACGAACTGGTCTAACATGGAAAGCAACTGGTAAGAAAATCAGTTTTATTAAATTTTTCAGTGTAGCTTGTATTAATTGAATAATACAATATCTAGTGTTGTGACATGTAGAAATTGTCTCGGATCGTGTCAAACTGCTAAACACTAATGTACTAACTGGTATTCTTAAGGTTTGTGTTCCAGAGACCATTTTGAAGGAGCGCCTGGATCCAGAAACCCTTGAATCTCTTGGACTTATAAAACAAGCTCATCAGTTTAATCAGAAGATTGTAAAGATCAAGACGAAACTATTGTAAGTAAAGTGCACATAAGGAAAACAGATTTGTTTGACCTAGGCTCATTCTACTTGATGATTGTTGACAGTTACAAGCAACAGAAGTTCAACTTGCTAAGGGAGGAAAACGAAGGCTACGCCAAACTGATCACAGAACTCGGCCAAGACCTGTCCGGTAGCATCACCAGTCACATTGTACTGGAAAGCATCAAGTCACTGATAGGTACAAACTTAGCCTTTTCTTCCTTTCTCAGACTGACAACCCATAGATGCTAGATTCAGCCACATGCAGTATTGTCATCTGCACGTAATTCTTGAAACAATTTCTTATAAAGAATTAAATTACTGACTCTGCCCTCTGTAAAAAAACACTTAAAATATTTTTGCCAGGTGTATTTTGTAATGAACCTTTTTTCCCCCCGTCAACAGGATGTTTTAATTTGGATCCTAACCGTGTTTTGGACATAATCCTGGAAGTGTATGAGAGTCGATCAGACCAAGATGAGTTCTTTTTGTCCCTCATCAAGTCCTACATGTGCGAGCCACTGACTCTTTGCCACATCCTTGGCTTTAAATTCAAATTTTATCAGGTAAAAACTTTTGCGTCTGACTGACTCTTGTAATAAAAGCTAGGCTAGAGTACCATAACTATTAGGGGTGTCCCGATACAACTTTTTCACTTCCAGTACGATACCAATATTGGAGCCGTGAGTGTTGGCCAATACCGATATTAATTCGATACAATATTATCTGAAATTAATGTATATACATTTTTTTTAAGGTGGTAAGTTGGAAAAGGTTTGCTCAAGTAAAGTTAGTCAAGCAGAAAACAATGTTAGCCATGAATAACATTAATCTTAAAGGTAAGTAGCATTGATTTATATCGCACCTTCTACAGATAAAAGCGACATAGCACTTCACAGCACACTTCAAAAATGTTTAATTATAAGCAGTAGAAAATGGATGGATGACTATAAAAGACAACAAAAACAGTATTAAAAAACAAAAAATACAGTAGAAATTATATAAAATACAGCTATATTTCTGCCATACGTCCATGGTTTGTTTTAAAATGTTCAGGACTTAAGCAGACACAAAATACACATAAAAACAGCAACTAATAGGTAAGAAAAGTTGATTTTGCATGTTTTTATTATTTCGTAGTTTGGAATGTTAAAGTTTAGATCAAATAAAATGTTTTTTTTAAAACACAGGAAGTAGAACAAACACTAACCTAATGACAGACGTATGCTTTTGGGGTGGAATGTTAATTTGGGTTTTGGGGACATCTAGTGGTCACAATCAAATTTTGTGAATAATGTGGACACGTTTGTTACTGTATACTTTCTTATACACTTGCCCTCAAGACTTTGTATCTGTGCGTCATATGCAACTATAATTATTTTGTACTTGTTTATATTGACAAATGTAGTGTTTGAGACAGCAATATTAATCAATTAAGGACACCTATTACATACTACTAGCTTGTGTTCTTAGCTATTCGGTGCAGTAGCTGCTAGCTCCTAGTAGCCTATAGTGTACCATGTTTACCTTTTGGAAATGTCACTTAAGTAAAAGGAAAGATCACAGCTGTGTGCGTATTAGAGGACATTTAGATGTTAACTGACTGTCAAGTTTTGCACAAGTAAACACGCTGCAGGACTCCTTGTATCGGAGGTTATATTAAAGATTTTTTAAATGCAACCCGATATCAGTCGATACTGGCTTTTTGCTGATATCGGACCGATAACAATATCAAATCAGGACACCCCTTCTAACTATCACAAGCCCGAATCACATAAGTCTTTTCCAGTGACCTTTTTGCCATTTTCCCCTGTACCAAAGCAAAACTAATTAAGATTATACACTGACTTTTGTCATGTTGTTCTATTATTTCTCTGTCAGGAACCAAATGAGGAAACTCCTAAGTCTTTGTATCACATTGCTGCTGCTCTGCTTCAGCACAACCTGATTGATTTGGAGGATCTTTATGTACATGTAAGGAAAAGGAGAACTGTATCTCAACCTAGAGGCACGTAACATGACTCCTGACATGTGTCATTTCAGCTTTTGCCAGTAGATGCTACAATTGTAGAAGAACACAAACGAGTTCTTTCAGAGGCCAAACAGATTGCCCGCAGGCTAGTCATGGTTGTGGTGCCTTCAGAAAAAAGTGAAGACAAGGAAAAAGAGAAAGACAAGGAAGAAGAGAAAACTGAGCAGGTATTCATTTGGCACTTCAATTGTATGTTTCAGCATGCTGTAACTGTTTACATGTAGTTAGCTGATAGGAATGAAAAGTAAATGTTGAAGACCATGGTATATTTAAGATCTGACAATAATATGCTTTTTCTGCCTTCATAGCCTCTTGACAACCAGAAACTTGGTTTGTTGGAAGCACTTCTCAGGATTGGAGACTGGCAACATGCTCTGTGTATAATGGACCAGTTGCCTTCCTTCTATGCTACTTCGCATAAGTCCATTGCACTGGCACTCTGCCAGCTGTTACACCTGACAGTGGATCCTCTTTACCGCGGGTACACATTTTTTTTTCTGGTTTCATTTAAGGCACATCTGTTTGACCAGACAGAGCTTTGAATACATTTGCCTGTTCTCCACAGGTCTGGCCTCCCAAAAGGTGCAAGGGGACGCGTGACGCATCCACTGAAGAACAAGCGGGTACCACGCCCTGCAGAGAGCTTTGAAGACTTGCGCAGGGACACATTCGGCATGCTCGGTTACCTGGGCCCTCACCTTGCTCACGACCCCATCCTCTTTGCCAAGATTGTACGCCTTGGCAAGGCTTTCATGAAAGAGGTAGACTATTGCATAACTGCATTTTTATAGGTGAACTTGCTTATCATTTTTATTATGCTTATCCTTTATTTACAGTATCAATGCAGCGAGGGCTCAGATGTCAAAGACAAAATGGTAAGTGTTATTTTCTCTACTATATGCTACATAACTGTAATTGTGATTCACATGTGTTTTTATTGGCCCCAGGAAACACTTTTAAGTTGCTTCCTGAGCATTGCAGACCAGGTGCTGCTACCTTCCCTTTCTCTGATGGATTGTAACGCTTGTATGTCTGAGGAGCTTTGGGGTTTCTTTAAACTCTTTCCCTACCATCACAGGTGAGACGCCTGCGCATCACCGAGTGCATGGTTTATGCAAACAAGGTGTCAAATAAGACCTCCAGGCAATGCTAGGGATATTTATATGGCGATACATATTACAGCCTCCTGCACTAACAATTCATATAGGAATATATTGTTTGGTTTATAAAATAATTGAACCATTTAACAGCGGGTTACAAATGCTCTTAATTTGGCTGCTGATGTATGTGTTAATAGTGCCATTTACGGTTATTTTCTCAAAACTATTATTATTTTCTTGTGAAGTCACTGTTAATAGCTGTTTTCCTAGCTACACTTAGGTTAAAATGTAATAAGCACTTATTTTTCTGTTGTTTCAATACTTTGCAATAGTTTTTTTCTAGGGACTTATTTTCTGAGTTTGTGATATTGATGTGGATCTAATCACTGATGTATTGACCATAAAATAATACTATTAATTAGGGCGATTAAAATATTTAAATGCCTTGTTCATAATTAACTCAAAATTAATCACGATTAATCACAGATGGGTATAATTTTTAATCATCAATAACTCTATCCTAGAAAGATCATTTTCAGGGGGAGCGGGGGGGGGGGGGCTGTATTCTGTGATCTTTCTACCTGAATAAATGCTTCTGATATTAATTATATTATATTAGATTAGATTAGATAGTACTTTATTTATTCCGTCAGGAGAGTTCCTTCAGGAAAATACTTGTTGTACAAGTTAATTATGGAAGTAGAGTTGTTAACTTGTCAAAGTACATAATTTATTCTTATTAAATATATTCTTTCTTTCCGTTTTGACAGAAAAAAATACATGTACTGCATGAAATTGCCTATATTTTGAACTTTAATATTATCCAATATCGCAACAATTATATTATCACATTGTCCAAAATCTTTATTTTTTTAAAATGAATACCTAAATATCTGCTTGACTTACGATTCCAAAAAGAGTTATCCATCAAATTTTACTCTGAAAAAATAGCAATAGATTCTACGCTAAAATTTACGGTGGTTTTGCAGCATTTTACTGTAAATCCTCCTCGGTAAAATGCTGACGACTTAGCTGTTTTTTGTTGTTGTTTTTTTGTTTTTACTGTAAAATATGTGGTTGTTGTTCTTACGGAGTATTACTGTAAATGGTGAAATGGTGACACATTTTTTTACGGTAAAAAACTGGTAACTCTGTTTGCCAGAATAAAAAAAAACTGTGGTACTGGTGTTCCATTTATAGTTATGTGTTGTAAAAAAAACACTTTAAATTTTACAGTAAAATTCTGGCGACTAAGCTGCCATTTTTCCCTTTTAAAAATGCTTTTTCTTTTATCGTAATAAGCTACATATTTATTTACAGTGTACATAAATAAATATAGCACACAAATGCATAGGCAAATTCATATATTTGCTGTTAATACAAGCCCTCTGAGGGCAGCCAAAACTGCGATGTGGCCCTCAATGAAAACAAGTTGCGCACCACTGATCTAAAGCATTTGAGTAAAACACCCTGTATTTTTTCCCCAGGTACCGTTTATATGGACAGTGGAAGAACGAAACCTATTCCAGCCACCCTTTGCTGGTCAAAGTCAAAGCGCAAACTGTGGAAAGGGCTAAGTATATTATGAAGTAAGTCACTTTTTTGCATGAGCATCTATGAAATGAAATAACTTGCTCACTTATATCCATATTAAACATTTGTATATCTAAATTCACGTTGCAGAAATCAAAATGTCTTTTTTAATTGTAAGACAATTACTAGAAAATGTATCAATGTTGTTGTCTTCCTGTTTTCATGTGATTTGTCTTTTTGCAGGCGGTTGACCAAAGAGAATGTGAAACAGTCTGGGAGACAGGTTGGCAAACTGAGCCACAGCAACCCCACCATTTTTTTTGAATATGTAAGTGTATATCATTTTAGTTTGTGTATAACTAAAGCCATTCACTTTCAACAAATAGGCAGCAACTAAACACATTTTGAGTGGTATACCCACTCTTACTCATACATAATTGAGGCATGTGAAATGTCTGAGAAAAGACAAAAAAATCCAAGTTTTTATACATTGATTTTCTAGTTAAGTATCACTTCTGTGTTTTTTTTAATGAAATATTTAAAAAATATGTTATCAACAATTTTTGTTGAATGCTCGCATCAGCCTCAGGTACTCGCTATTCCACGTTGATTGAGTTGCAGGACAGGGAGACTATCATGTACACCCAAACAAGCTTGCTAGTTAGCATGATCTAGCTCGTTTTCTTATTGTTGCTTACGTTCGCTCTCCGAGCCACAACATTGACGGCTGCCTGCTTTGCTGTTAAAATTTTTGGGACAATTACAATCTGAAAACTGTTAGTTCCAAACCAGCTGTAGTTCTAGAATTTTTTTTAGTAGCCAGCGAGAAGTTATGTTTTGGACGTGATGGATATAAACAGGGTCACAACACTGGAAGTATATTACCCGAGGGAGGGGTTGGCTACAGGGTAGCGTTGCTGAATGAGAAACATTTTCTTTTCTCTGCATGCATGTTGTAAATATGTTACATTACATTTTCAATTATAAAAATATTAGTAAATTAGCTACTAAAAATATTCTGTGGTACATTACATGAAACATTTAGGTGTCAAAAGGACAGCCTAAAGAGGAAGGTGGATGATAATAAATCTTAAAGGTAAAATATTGTAGAAATGCATCCAATTGCAGGAAATTTAGTTTTGACATTCTTGCAAGGCAGCACCATGTGCTAATTTTCTGCTTTTTTTTCGTCAGTTTTCCTCATTCTTTCCCAAAGGGTTGTCATATGCCTGATAATTGACCGATTATATAAATAATGAAATGTGAATTCCCATTAAGACAAACAACCTCATTATAAATTGTCACTGTGCAGAAGGTGGTGGTGTCAGGTTTAAATGGATAATCATTCAGCACTGTCCACTATCTGTTTTCTTATTAGATGCTGTCTCAAATCCAGTGGTATGATAACCTCATTGCCCCAGTGGTGGACTCCTTGAAATACCTCACCTCCCTCAACTACGATGTCTTAGCCTGTATCCTACACTGTTCTCTTGCCCATCAGTGACAAAACAGTCGGGATTTGCTTTGGTGTTGAAGATGTGAGGTGTGCATTTTAAGTCTTTTTTTTTCTTAACTCCTATATTCAGATTGCATAATAGAAGCTCTGGCCAATCCCGAGAAGGAGAAGATGAAGCATGATGACACAACCATCTCATCATGGCTACAGAGTAACTGTCCTAACTTAAGACAAAACTTATTGTTACTATGCAGTGACATGTTTGAAGCTTGAATACCTAACACACTTTTATTCTACCTGCCCAACAGGCCTGGCAATTTTGTGTGGAGCCGTCTTTCGGAAATATCCTATTGAATTGGCCGGCCTTCTTCAGTACGTTGCCAATCAGTTAAAAGCAGGAAAAAGGTCAGTATTTTAGATGTAGCCCCTTCATATCAGCTTGCATGTACTTTCCTGTCATTTTTTTTAACATGTATGTACACTTTACCCGCATTTAGGAATGTGTACCGTTCACATTTGAACCGATACAGTACCAAAAGTGGGAGTTAATACGGTATCAATTTTTGGTACCTTAGTGCTTGTGACGATAGATGGCATTAGTCTTTAGTTTATGGTGTTTTTTGGTTTTTGTTCCACCCTAAAAAGTGTTAGTACTGTAAGTATTGCACTAATTACGCACCAGCTTTTTAATTGTAACGTGCATTTTAGTTGTAGTTTTCATTAAGAAATTTAAAGGTTTTGAAATCGCCATGTAAAATTGCTAATGCAGTAGCATGTCAGTAAAAAAGCCAATGTATATTTGCATCAAGCACTTGCAATTTTGGAAAGTATGAGCCTTACTTTACTTACGTTGAAGTGTTTTTAAGTAAAAAAAAAATTGGCATTGAAAATTGCAACCTCCAATGGGCTCACCACTCATGGTAGGGGCCATAGAGGTTGGGTGCATTGTGAGCTGGGTGGCAGCCAAAGGCAGGGCACTTGGCTGTCTGATCCTCAGCTACATGAGCTAGTTCTGGGGACGGGGAACGTCACCTCGCTGGGGGGGAAGCAGCCTGAGCAAGTGCGCGAAGTAGAGAAGTTCCGGCTGGATATAGTCGGACTTACCTTGACGCACAGCAAGGGCTCTGGAACCAGTTCTCTTGAGAGGGGCTGGACTCTCTTCCACACTAGCGTTGCACGCAGTGAGAGGCGACGAGCTGGGGTAGCAATTCTTGTTCCAACCCGACTCAAAGCCTGCACGTTGGAGTTCAACTTGGTGGGTGAGAGGGTAGCCTCCCTCCGCCTTCGGGTGGGGGGGACGGGTCCTGACTGTTGTTTTTGTTTACGCACCTTTACAGCAGTTCAGAGTACCCACCCTTTTTGTATGCACTTGAGGGAGTACTGGAAAGTGCTCCTCCGGGTGATTCCCTTGTCCTACTGGGGGACTTCGACGCTCATGTTGGCAACGACAATGAAACCTGGAGATGTGTGATTGGGAAGAATGGCCGCCCGGATCTGAACCCGAGTGGTGTTTTGTTATTGGACTTTTGTGCTCGTCACAATTTGTCCATAACAAACACCATGTTCAAACATAAGGGTGTCCATATGTGCACTTGGAACCAGGACACCCTAGGCCCCAGTTCCATGATCGACTTTGTAGTTGTGTCATCGGATTTGCGGCCTCTTGTTTTGGACACTCGGGTAAAGAGAGGGGCGGAGCTTTCTACCGATCACCACCTAGTGTTGAGTTTGCTGCGATGGTGGGGGAGGATGCCGGACAGACCTGGCAGGCCCAAAGGCGTTGTGAGGGTCTGCTGGGAACGTCTGGCAGAGTCTCCTGTCAGAGAGGGTTTCAATTCTCACCTCCGGAAGGACTTTGAACATGTCACGAGGGAGGTGCTGGACATTGAAGTCCGTCTGGACAATGTTCCGCATCTCTATTGTCGAGGCGGCTGATTGGACCTCTGGCCGCAAGGTAGTTTGGGCCCATCGTAGCGGTAATCCTAGAACCTGTTGGTAGACACTGCTGGTGAGGGACGCCGTCAAGCTTAAGGAGGAGTCCTATCGAGTTCTTTTGGCTCATAGGACTCCGAAGGCAGCGGACAGGTACCGACAGGCCAACCGGTGTGAGGCTTCAGCGGTCGCGGAGGCAAAAACTCGGACATGGGAGGAGTTCGGAGAAGCCATCGAAAACGACTTCCGGACGGCTTCAAAGCGATTCTGGACCACCATCCGCCGCCTCAGGAAGGGGAGGCAGTGCACCGTCAACACAGTATGTGGTGTGGATGGTGTTCTGCTGACCTCGACTTAGGGCTGGGCGATATTGGCTTTTATTAATATCGCAATATTTTTATGCCATATTGCGATATACGATATATATTACGATATTTTGCCTTGGCCTTGAATGAACACTTGATGCATATAATCACAGCAGTATGATGATTCTGTGTGTCTACATTAAAACATTCTTCTTCATACTGCATTAATATATGCTACTTTGAAACTTTCATGCAGAGAGGGAAATCACAACTAAGTCAATTGACCAAAACTGTATTTATTAAATACTCTGCATTCTCTCACGGGTGACTTTTTTTAATGAAAGAACAAATTAATAGTGTTGCTACCTTTTTGTAGTAACACTTCTGCTGCATACTTTGCATTGATTGATTGATACCTTTATTAGTATATTGCACAGTTCAGTACATTTTCCGTACAATTGACCACTAAATGGTAACACCCAAATAAGTTTTTCAACTTGTTTAATCAATTCATGGTACAAATGTATACTATCAGCATAATACAGTCATCACACAGGTTAATCATTATAGTATATACATTGAACAGCATATTGCTGTTGTCTGCTGAATATATTCCCACTTGAAGCCAAACCACCCTGCCCCAAGTGGAGGAGTTCAAGTACATCGGAGTCTTGTTCACGAGTGAGGGAAGAGTGGATTGTGAGATCGACAGACGGATCGGTGCAGCTTCTTCAGTCATGCGGACGCTGTATCGATCCAAAGCTCTCAATTTATCGGTCGATCTACGTTCCCGTCCTCACCTATGGTCATGACCTTTGGGTTATGACCGAAAGGACAAGATCACGGGTACAAGCGGTCAAAATTAGTTTCCTCCGCCGGGTCGCGGGGCTCTCCCTTAGAGATAGGGTGAGAAGCTCTGCCATCCGGGGGGAGCTCAAGGTAAAGCCGCTGCTCCTCCACATCGAAAGGAGCCAGGTGAGGTGGTTCGGGCATCTGGTCAGGATGCCACCCGAACGCCTTCCTAGGGAGGTGTTTCGGACACGTTCAACCGATAGGAGACCACGGGGAAGACTTAGGACACGTTGGGAAAACTCTCCCCCGGCTGGCCTGGAAACGCCTTGGGATCCCCCGGCAGGAGCTGGACGAAGTGGCTGAGGAGAGGGAAGTCTGGGCTTCCCTGCTTAGGCTCCTGCCCCCGCGACCCGACCTCGGATAAGCGGAAGAAAGTGGTTGGATGGATGGATGAAAATTGCAACATCACCTAGTAGTTTGGCTAAATCTTCTCTCAGTGTTGCTAGAGTGATCGCTAAGTGCCAAACTGCAAAGAGCCGGCTGAGTTGGCAACCAGGCGTAATGTAACGCACAACCCAGCGACTGTAACATGGCACCGGTGAATTAGTGTAGGTTTTTGCCAAAAATGTACCCTATTTGGTACCCATCCTTACCAACATGTAACACAAATGTAGCAAACTTTTCACTTTTTTTATTTTATTATAAAGTAGCACTGAAAGGTTTGTATGCACCTTTTTATGTATAGCGGTGAGTAACTGGTTTGACTGATACTATAGATATAGCCGCTGTTGAGCAACTGAAAAAATAAACTCTAATTCACAAATGGTGAATGCCATACTACATACATACTAAACTACAGAAGGAAGTCTATACATCTGTACCATCTTGAATGGTCTTGGTAAATAATTAAATTATTGACAGTGCAGTTTGAAATCTGATGTTTACTTTGTAATTAAATAAACAGCCTCAAAGGAATGTATCCTGCGTAAGCACTTTCTGACCAAATATCCACATTTCTAGGTCTGGCCTCTGGGCCTTTGGGCTCTTAAAACTGTGGCCCTCTTCATTATGTAGTTGAATAGCCCTGCATTACAAATTACTAGAATGAAAAATAGTGACAACATGAACGCCAACAGTATTTGGACAATTGATATAATGGTTCATTTAGTCATTGTTTGCCATTACTTCATCATTAAGAAATAAATGATATTCATGGGCTTCATTGGCTGCACATAATTGTAATCCAAGTATTTACCATTTGATTTACCTGGATATTTACTTTAGAAATTAGATATTTTGTTTTGTCTTCATATATTTACATTACCTGTTTGTATTTTTTAGTTTTGACCTGCTCATTCTAAAGGAGGTTGTGCAGAAAATGGCTGGCATTGAGATCACCGATGAAATGACGTCAGAGCAGCTTGAGGCAATGACTGGAGGGGAACAACTCAAAGCTGAGGTATTGACTTTATATGACTATGAGATATGTATTTATCTGCTCTTGTGAATTTTTAAACTGTAAGAGACTTTCTCCACAGGGCGGCTACTTTGGTCAGATCAGGAACACTAAAAAGTCATCACAGCGTCTGAAGGATGCTCTTCTGGATCATGAATTTGCTCTGCCACTGTGTATACTCATATCTCAGCAAAGAAATTGTGTAGTTTTCCTAGAGGGTGGAGAGAAACATCTCAAACTAGTCGGTCACCTCTATGACCAGGTATGTGCTATGTTGTATTTCTTGTATCTTCTGCGTATGTTGCCTTTTAAAGTAGACTGTCAAATTTTAAGGATTTCTACAATAATATGTAGAACGATTTGTTTATATCAAAGTCCTTTAAATTATGACTCCCTATTGGACTGGATGATTATGACCAAATTAATAATCATTATTTTGATTGATATTGAAATCACTTTTAATAACATGATTGTTCATTAATTTGAAAACATGAGTATTTATTGTACCACCAAAACATTTGAAGCTGTTAAAACAAAGTGAGAGAGAAAGCCTCTTAAGTTACAACTAAGACCTGTTTGTACATTGACCTTACATTGATGATGTCGTCCACAACAACACAAGCAGATGAGATGTATTGTTGGTTCATAGTTTAGCTCTATAATTTATTAGCTGTTTCAAATAGCTGTCTTGACATTGTTTAGTTTAGGACGTGTTTCGGGGATGATTGACAATGACCAGGCACATTATTTTCCCAAACTGTTCCTTTTCCTCTCAATGACAGCATTTCACCCACTTTTTTGTAAAATGTTCCTGATATTCTGCTTTTGTGTGCGGATTCAATTTTATTGGCCAATTCTGTTACTCTGTCCACTGTTACATCAACATGGAAATGCATTACTTTTGTTGTTCAGTTGAGTGATTATTGATTAGGCATACTAGCATTTTGTAAACTAAAACATACAAGTAGCAACCACAGTGAGATCCCAAACTCCTAATAGACGTGGTGTTGTTTCCACTCAAACGCTCGCTCATCAATTTCACAATTACAAGCTCAGGTTTTTGCATGCATGATGCGTGGCCCATTGATCTTTATAATGTTTTCATGATCCTGAGAAGCCAAAGTCATAATCACAGTTTGATTAATCGAAAGGGACAAGCGGTAGAAATTGGATAAATGGATGTCCAGCCCTAACTGGACAACAACTGTGTGTTTCCTGCAGTGTCATGACACACTGGTCCAGTTTGGGGGCTTCCTGGCCTCCAACCTCAGCACAGAGGACTACATCAAGCGTGTTCCCTCCATTGACATTCTTTGTAACCAGTTCCACATTCCACATGATGCTGCCTTCTTCCTCTCTCGACCAATGTATGCCCATCAAATTTTGGTAAGTGGGCAGTCTTTGGCATGGGACAGCTTCTGTTCATTAAGACAGTAGTGTGAATAGTTTTTTGTTTGGCACTTCATATTGATAATAATTCTGCACTTTAATGATGAATTTGTTTCCGACAGTCCAAATATGATGAGCTTAAAAAAGCAGAGAAAGGCAACCGGCAACAGCAGAAGGTGCAGAAGTATGTGGCGGCCTGTGAACATGTGATGACACCAGTACACGAGGCTGTGGTGTCCCTCCATCCACCCAGGGTTTGGGAAGATCTACGACCCCAATTCTACGCCACCTTCTGGTCTCTTACCATGTATGACCTGGCTGTGCCCCATTCGGCCTATGAGCGGGAGATCAATAAACTCAAGGCGCAGATCAAGGCTATCGAAGATAATCCTGAAATTGTAAGTTACTGGCTCACGTCAAACCACCCACATTTAAACAATGTACGAAATACTTTTTTATAGCCTCACTACCTTTTTTACACCATTTTAAATCTATGCTCATATCAGCAGGCAAACGTTATTTGTGTTATGCTGGACAGACATCAGTATGGTAGGCATTGTGAGAATTTTCTGCTTTCTTTCTGCTACAGCCTATGAATAAGAAAAAGAAAGAGAAGGAACGGTGCACTGCTTTGCAGGAAAAACTGCAGGAGGAGGAGAAAAAACAGTTGGAGCACGTCCAAAGGGTGCTCCATCGCCTCAAACTGGAGAAAGACAAATGGTTGATGACCAGTAAGTATTTGATAATGCTTATCTGCTAAGCGGACTTTGTTTACACCTGTACAGATTCTTGCTATAACACATCTGTTGATTCCAGTAGCATGCAACAAGGATCAATTGTTCATTTATTTAACAGTGAAAACTAAGCTTGGCGATTATATGATCATCCTCGATGATCGTGATTAATTTGAGTTTGATCAGCTCAGAATCAGAAAAGTTTTAATTGCCATTGTTTGAGAACGGGTTCACAAACTAGGAATTTTACCTGGCGCAATCGTGCAACATAAAAGACATATATCACAGAATAGAATAACATGAGCTGTAATTGAGCTATCAGATCTTGGTATTGTTCATATATATATTGGTAATATATGCTTTTAGCATATATTACCTCGATCAAACATGGTGGAAATGCTTGTTAGAAAATACCGCAGTAATAGACAGTAGAGATGCAACTGTGCTTGGTATAAGCATGCACAGATATGTCTGACACCTTTATTGACAGTGATCCTGTGTGTCTGTGAATATTTGTGTGTGCTTGTCTTCACGTATGTGTGCGCGCGACCGTTCTTGTCCACTGTCACGAAAGTCAGGCTTGTCATGACGTGATATCCAATCAGCTTTGAGCCTTTTATCCCAGAAGAATTAAAAAAAAAAATATGACCAACACTTGCAATGAAGTTGAAACAACATTTAAAAGGAGTGGCCACCTCAGGGACAGATGACTACTGTAGCTCACATTGTGGTGGGTGCGGTAATCTTGCCCTGAAGGCGGACTCTCAGGCAGGCATGGAATGTTTTTGTGACTGAACAACTGTATTGGTTCCAAGTGGGAGAATAAACACACCTACTAATTTATTCAGAAAAATATATATAAGTATTTTTTAACCAATACTTTTTGTTTGTTAATGCTCTTATTCAACTTTTTGTTCAAATGATTTTTGAGTTTGTGAATTAAAAACATATTTTTCCTGAAAAAATTACGTTTTATGTGTTGGTACACATTATTTTACAGTACCTTAATTTTAATTTGCACTTTACTGGACTTTCATGAGATACAAGCCATCTTCTACAGTGTTTCAGTTTTAAAAAAACTCCACAATCTGTCACTTCTTGCCATTTGTCAAACCAGTGGTGACAAGCCCTGATATATACAAGTAATCAAATAATACAAACAATACATTACCATTTAAAAGTGTTGTTTGGTAAATTTTAACTTGAAAATAAAAGTGTTATAGTATTCAGTACGCCACTGATACTTTGTTTGCTGCAGAATAATGTTTGTGATGACAAGCAAAATTACAAAGGAACTTTGAGAGGAAAACAAGTAATTCTCTTAAACCGTCCAGAATGTGCCGAAAAAGAATCAGAACTGACACCCAAAAACTGAAATACAGACCGTTGCGTTGGGTTTCCTGTAACTTTGCACCTTTAGTTAACAAAATCATAGAAATGAACAAAATGATAGCTGTTGGCTGTGAGCATATATTACCTCAATCAAACAATGTCTGTTACAAGATACTGCAGTAGTTAACAGTAGGGATACAACAGTACTCTGTATCTGTATAATTCTGCAACGGACAATCAGTCTTTAATTAAAAAAATAATTGTGATAATTTTTTTGCCATATCGCCCAGCTCAAGTGAAAACTAATAAATATATATATATATATATATATAAACTCTTATTGAGCATTGGAACAATGCATAAGTATTTTGTACATCACAGCATACATTTATGTTTCTTTGTCTCTTTCTAGTAATAACACAATGTTGCCTATTCCTTGACAGAATCCACAAAAAATGAGACCATAACAAAGTTCCTGCAGCTCTGTCTGTTCCCACGCTGTATCTTCTCCTCCATCGACGCTGTGTATTGTGCCCGCTTTGTCGAGCTAGTTCACCAGCAAATGACACCCAACTTCTGCACACTCCTTTGCTACGACCGGGTGAGGCACTGCACAGCTTCCAAGTGCTTTTAAGGGGTAATGGGGTATAACATTAGTGAAGTTAGGGTTGGCTGTGCTATGCCATTTTGTCAAGGAAAAAAACTATTTTGATCATCAACAGCCCTATTTTATTAACACAAATATTAAGTGATTATTGGGTCAATTCAAAAACACGTGTAGTTTTCATATCCCATATTTCAATGCAAGTTTGATTATTAGTTGTGTAAACATTTTTATTTCTTCTGCAGGTATT
Organism: Nerophis ophidion; assembly: GCF_033978795.1. Lineage (NCBI taxonomy): Eukaryota > Metazoa > Chordata > Actinopteri > Syngnathiformes > Syngnathidae > Nerophis > Nerophis ophidion. Next base: position 27,069,488 of record NC_084614.1, on the reverse strand, counting down.
CTCAGCTATCATTTACACTGTGGCCAGTTGTACAGAGAATGAGTCCCATCACTACGGGCGCTTCCTTTGCTGCATGCTGGAGACAGTGACCCGTTGGCATAGCGATCGTGCAGTCTATGAGAAGGTATCCTTCTGCGTGCATGATCGATAACATTCCAAGTACGAGTGTCCCGATACAATTTTTTCACTTCTGATACGATACCAATATTGGAGCCATGAGTATTGGCCAATATCAATATTGATCCGATGAGATATCAGCATGAATCAGCCATGATTTTATTATTTTGTATTGTGAATTGTTAGTAAAGGTTTGGTCATGTGAAGTTTCTTAGAACAATGGAAACGAAATGAAAACACTAATTTGTTTATTGGCTTGTGCTGTCTTAAGTTCAAATTCAGTGGTAATCTTTTTTGGCGACACCGAGTGGCCACAAACGGGCAGGTTTGTTTCTGGATACTAGGAATATGCTTGTGCCTTGTACACTGCCTGTGTAATATGCAACCATAATTATTAGACACTTGCTTACTTTGACAAGTGGGTTTTAGACTGCAATATTGTTCAATTAATGGTACTTATTACCAGGGATATCCATCCATTCATTTTCTACCGCTTGTCCCTTTCGGGGTGTCGGGGGGCCTGGCTGGAGCCTCTCAGCTGCACTTGGACGGAAGGCGGGGTACAGCCTGGATATGAATCCTACGTTTCCTGATTCAATTTGATTCCGATTCTTGGGGTTCCGATTCGATTCAGATTAATTTCGCGATTTAATACAATTCTTGATTCAACATGATTTTTGATTCAAGCCTATTGTCACATTTTATTTGGTGTATAAATTACAACATTTTCAAAACTAATTTCAGTTTACAAAAGCTCATCTTGGCTGCTGATGTAAGTGCGGACACGACCTAAAAATAATTTTTTTATGCAACGATTCTTGAAATATTTGAATCGATTCAAAATAGCAATAAAAATCACGATGTGGATGCAATTTGATTTATTTCCCTGCACCCTTACATAGGAAGTAAAATTTGTTTGCTTAGCTTAGTTGCTAGCTCCTATTAGCAAACAGCCTACCATATTTATGGTAAATAACCTGACTAAAATATAATATAAGACCAACCTTTTAGAGGACATTTAGCTGTTGACTGGCTGTCGAGCTTTGCAAAATGCGCTGCAGGGCTGCTTTTATCAGAGATTCTTAGATTTAAGGCAAAATCTGATGTTTTTTGTTATGCTAAAATCGGATCGGGACATTCCTTCTTACTTTACAAGGTTAGATAAGTTTGATATTACTTTTATCTCCATTTGCACATTTATAGGAGTGTGGTAATTACCCCGGATTTCTAACCATCTTGAGAGCCACTGGCTTTGACGGAGGTCAACAAGCAAATCCCCTGGATTATGAAAACTTCAGGCATGTGGTGCACAAATGGCATTACATGTTGACTAAAGTAAGCCATCTTAAATTGTGTGTTTTCTACTATGATTACCAGACTAGAGTTCTAGGAAACATATATTAATGTTTCCCTTTGGTCTATCTAGGCTTCAGTTCATTGCTTGGAAACTGGAGATTACACTCACATCCGAAACATCCTCATCGTTCTCATCAAGATTCTGCCGTGTTACCCCAAGGTTCTGAATCTGGGCCAAGCGCTGGAGTACCGTGTCCACAAGATCTGCGCTAAGGAGAAGGACAAGAGGCCAGACCTCTTTGCCTTAGCCATGGGGTAACATAGCATTGTGTGCAGTTTAGCTCTGTTTGGACTTTTCAAATGTAACTAGGGTGATGAAAAGACCCATTGCTTTATTTGTCACAAAAAAATAAGCACGATATTCACAAAAAAATCTGACATTACAGCAGCAATAGATAACAGTTCATGTACTTTCTAAGTGAACCTCTACAAATGAATATTAGCCTCAACATAACAAATAGTGAACCAAAAAGAGTTATTTTAATTTGCTAGTATGGCAGCCACAGTCTTCCGTCTCTTCTGTAAAACCTTGTATGAACCCTTTACATCTTGCAGTTACTCAGGTCGGTTGAAAAGCCAGAAGGTGCATATGGTCCCTGAGAATGAGTTTCATCATAAGGAGCCGCCAGTACGCAATGCCACCCCTGCCAGTCAGCAGAATGGCCCCAGCAGCATGACCAAGCCTGTCACTACCACAATCAAGACAGAGGATGGTATCTCAGAGGATGGTGGTGAGTGATGGAAGTTGGCATTATTCTGATGATCCAGGCAAGCCATTTATGAAGAATCTGTCAGAAAAAAAAAACTACTATTGCTTTGTTTGCAGAGCGGGGGAAAGATAAATCTCAGACCACCAAGCCAATAACCAAAGCCAACAGTGCAGCAGCAAAAGTGACAACTAGCAATGGGAATGGTGCTCCTAATAGGTAAGCACATCAAGGTCTATTATGGTGCTCCGAAACTAACTGTGCTTTAATAACTACTAATTCAAATCTTTTTGTCTGCCAGTCTTAATTCTCTACATGAATAACATGCTAAGGTTCAGCGCAATCTCATAGGCAGCCTTTTGAAAAGTCAAACTGTTATTCCTCTTTCAGCACTAAAGCCGTGAAAGAGCGGGACGACAAAGAGAAGAGCAGCAAGGAGAAAAAAGAGAAAAAAGAAAAGACACCAGGCAGCACTCCAGAAACGAAGGCAGATGCTCGCCGAGAGAAGCTGAGAGAGGAGAGAGCAGGAAAGGATGATCGGGTGGTTCGCGAGGGTAAGGAGAAGACGCCCAAAGTCGACCGAGACAAAGTCAAAGCTGAGGAGAAGAACAAAGATGACAAGGCCAAAGCAGGCAACGGGGAGTCCACGGAGCCTTGCAGAGAGCGCGATGCTATCAAGGAGTCTAAGAGCAAGGAAAAAGGAGACCGGATCGTTGTGACCACATCCCTCAAGTCACCTGTTCCAAGATCAGAGACAGCTGAATCTGAGAGGGGTAAGGAACAGTTCTGGTTGCCTGGTACACTGCCGCTTTCTATATAACTCATAAAGTCAACGAAAATAATATACCATTAAGAAAAAAAAAATGTGCGTGTTAACTCTTTCTTCCTTTCAGATCACAAAAGACGAAAGCTCGACGGTCACTCTTCTCCGTCCCACTCCTCGTCTGTTAAGGTTAGTATGGCTTGAGGAAGGCTGTGCCCGTTACTTCTCTATCTGCCGGAGCGTTCCCTGCTGTTGCACATTCCAGCATCCCTGAAGATCCCCAAGAAGAGTTTCCCTAAATGCAGGCTGCAAGGCATCTGGAAAGTCCCATCAAATCCACATGCGTTGGAAAGCATTCCATGGACATCTGCAGGATATTTTTTTCGGAATTGGGAGAAGACTCCTAAAGGACTTAGCGAAGAGAATATTGTATATATTGAGAGTATTTTTGTAGTGAAAGATATATCTATTTTCATACTACTGCAAGTGGTCGGTGTGCCTTAGAAAGAAAACGCATTTTATACGCATTTCTATATTCCTTGTGGATTTTTTTTCCTTTTTTGCCATTTAAGGGCAATTGCTTGGCAAGAGATTTTTAGATTTTTTTCCAAACTGAGAGTTTACACAATTTTCCTCCTTTTTTGTGAGCTGAGAAGATTTTCTGATTACTGCAATGAAAGCATTTTGCTTTGGCCCTGTCCCTCCATGGTTGCCAAATCCAGCAGTGAGTGGGATGCTGATGGAGTGCCTCTACACCGCAGCTGATCCACCAGCCCCACCCCCATCAATCGCTGTTCGATCAATCTTCCTGTCTGCAAGTCATTCGGTCCTGCCAGGCTCTGCCCTAACACCAGCTATCAGGATCAGCTGCTACACTACCTCCTGGCGAGCATTCCATGGAGCCACCAGCAGCAAAGTTCAACATTGATGATGAATTCCACATTCTTGAATCATCCAAAAATACAATGGAATATAAGCCTGCCTCCACAACAAAGACAGGCTGCGGGCACGAGGTAACATCTGGAGCTTTGCCCTATCTGCTGGGAGCTTGTGATAGGTCTATATTTAACCTTCCACCAGAGAAATAGGCTCCCTGTGTCATATCCTGAACTGTAAGTGACAGCCACAGTTATCACTGTAGGGATGTAGTTTATCCAATGCACACATGCAGAGTGATTTGTCTTGCACAAGTGCACACACACACCCAATTTCATGCACTTGCACTTTAGATGTATTCTTCTACATATACAATATGACCTTTTTTATAGTATGATGCCTTAAGCCACACATGTCTGCATTAATGACACTAGCAGTTATTTAATACTTGCTCAGGGTTATTTTAATTATTTACATTCCACATGATGAGCCAATTAACTCTCCTTTATGTGATAACATGTCAAAGCCTAAGCTCTTGAAGGTCAGATGTCAAGGGAGAAGTACGCTGTTGGTCCGGCCAGCCAAGCCCCTCCCACAACCCCAAAATCCTATCTTCCGACTCTCTACTGCTGTCTGACAACCTCCTCCCAAACCTCCCACCCTCCCTCAGCTCATCTGTCATCTCCATTCATCCCCACAGGACAATAGCAACGATCCCAAGGAGTCCACATCCAAGGTTTGAACCTAATTAGCTATTCCTTTTACAGTTTTATTTTATATAGAATGTTTATTGCCTAGTCTGCCCCTTTTTTTAATATCCGACCCAGTTAACAATCGCCTGAGAAATTTTAAGTGTAGGGTTGCACACTAATTGAAACAACTGTCAATGGAATGTGTGGTATACAGGTCACATTGTTGAAATAATTTTAGAAATAATGAATTTTATTAAATTTTTTGTACAGTGGAAATCTGTTGACTGTGCATACATCATATCCTGTATGTTGCACAAAGTTTCCTCTTATAACTCAAAACCACATGAATGGCACAATGGTTATAATAAGGGGTGTTCCTATCAGGGTTTTATGCTGCTGAATTTGATAAAGGAAAAAAATAAACCGCTGCCATAGTCAACAAGCAATATAATGTTTGTTCAATATTTTTCTTCATAATTGAATTATAACTAAAGATGCTCTGGTTTATCAACCACAGATAAAAATTGGCTTTTGTGATCGTCATTAGTCGATCTTGTACTTTTTCATGAAAATTACCCAATACTTATCTGTGGTTAATTGATTAGCGCATGTCCAGTTACAATTCACCTATGAAGAAAAATAATGGACAAACAGTACATTGCTTGTTGACTACGGCAGAAGTTATCATTTTTCGTTTATCAAAGAACCAAATTTGCGGTCGTTAGGGAATTTCACAAATATGTTTATGCCACTCACATTTCAGAAACCCTTTTTTTACATCTTCTGAATGAAAGATGCAAAAGAAATTAAACTTGGACATACTTTATAGAAGTCAATGTACAGTTTGTGAATCAAGAAATTACAAAAAAAGAGTTTCACTTGTCTAATTGACTGGCAACAAAGTACCACAGTAAGCATGTCTAAGTTTTGACCAAATTGTCAATATTTAGTGCGAGCAAAGTATTGTCTAGCACTGCTTTAATCATTTTGGATATGGAATTTACCAGAGCTGCAAAGGTTGTCACTGGAATCCTCGTCCACTCCTTCATTACGTTGTCACTGGATCTGGTGGATGTCGTGCAGCTTGCAGTCCTCCGTTATTCTGCTTGACGATGCTAAACAGTTGCTCAACTGAGTTCAGGTCTAGAGGAAACATACTTGGTCTCTCCATCACTTCATCTTTCTCAAGCAAGACATCTGGCTGGGGTTTTTAGGCTCGATATGTTGGAAATCTGACTTGTGGCCTAATTTCCAAATGGAGTGATTATGCTTTACAATGTCACAGAACAAGTTGGAATGTTCCAATACTTTATGTATTGTGCCAATTTTCACCCAATGTTTCCTTTAATAAACTAACAGCACACTCTTAGCCACACATCAATTATTTTCAGTGTTATACTACTAAACAATATGTACATTGACTTCTCCTAAATATATCCAAGCTTAATTTCTATGTTCCTTGATAAAAAAATATTTGCTGGAATATGAGTGAGTGTATTAACTTATGTGAGATAATATATTTTATTTTACTTGTAAATAATATAACTTTAACTATTAATTAAACATGTAGACAATATATTTCAAACATTTACAGCAAACATTCAGATTCTGCTAGAATCTATATGTGTTTGTACAGTGTATTTGGAAAATATTCACAGCGCTTCATTTTTTTCTCCCTTTTCTGCTACAGCCTTATTTTTAAATTGAATAGATTTTTTTTTAAAGAAGTCTTAATTTTTTTTCTACCTTTTAAAACATTTCCTTGTGGTCTACATAAGTAATGGTTGATCATTGGTCACAATTGTGCATATATAATGTTTTAGTGACCGTTTTCAGGCCGCTTTCTGATTGCTCTTATGGATGCGCTGTTTTGTGGGCGGTCTTATTTCATTGCCTCCATTTTGACTGCGTCTTCTCCCTGTCACCCATGTTGTAGTTTTAGCACTTTCATATGGAGTCTACTGACAGATATGTTAGAACTATACGCTACCTTGTATTGTAAATGGCAACAGCAGAGAATGCCTGTGCATGTATGAGGCAGTTTGCCCCACAACAAGATAGATAAAAAGAAGTAGCTTATTGACTACAGCGTTGGACTACAATGGTGGAGTTGTGCAAAGCACTTTATGTAAATTTGTACCACATAGAGATATCTGCTAATGTCACATCTGGGAAAAGTGTCACAAATTGGGCAAATTCCAAATAGCTCATTTGAAAGGTGTATGAAAGAAGGCAAGATTGTTTTATAAATATATCAACCATGCCTCCATGGTTTGATTGCACATTTTTGGGACTTGTGCAACTGCCAAATACACAACAGCAGGTCCCAATAGGTCAGAAAGGTTGGTTTTGCATAAGTGGTCCCCTTTAACTTAGAAGTGGCTTAAGTCAGACTACACCACTATACAGGGCTAATTGGTGGATCACTGCAGAGGTGGTTGTCCTTCTAGAAGGGTCTCCTTTCCGCAGAGAAACACATGAGCTCTGTCAGAGTGGTCACATCCTTCACTGAGACCCTTTTCGCTTTCTCGCTCACTTTAGACGGTCTTAGAAGAGTCCTGGTCATTGAAAACTTCTTCCAGTTGCGGATGAAGAAGGGCACTGTTCTCATTTGGACCTTCAAAGCAGCAGAGATCTTTCTGTACAATCCTGTCTCTGAGGTCTAATTCCTTTGCCTAATTCCCTTACCTTTATGTAGGGTCTGTGCTCTGACATGCAGACATGCACTGTCACTGTTGAACCTTTAATAGACAGGTGTGCTATTCTTAATCTTTTCCAATCAGCTCAATTCAGATTGTGGGCTCCAACTCATTTGTCAAAACATGTTTTGGATAATCAGTGGAAACAATTCGCACCTGACCTCAATTTTCAGCTGCTTGGCAAATTACGTGTGAATACTTTTGTTCAGGTGGTGTTTGGGTTATGAATGGGTTTAGTTTTAAAGACTGACGTAATTTGAGTTTTAGTGTGTCTGATCTTATAGCTAAATTAACTCTTAAATATTTTACACTGTTGACATAACACATTCAAGCCAAATTAAAAACAGTTATAAAAATACAGAAATTAAATGGTAATTAAAAAAAGAACAATTAATTGTATTCTTTTTTGGGAAGAGGTAGTAGAAGAAGGAGAACAAAAACAATCTTTATTTTCCTCTATCAACATAAACCTCAGTGAAATACATTAATTCTGCTCTTCCAGCCAAAACACTCAACTATTTCATCTCAGTAATGAGAACATTATGCTGCTTAGATATGGTCATTTTTTATGGGGGCAGATTATTTGCAGCTACTGGTGGGTCTTTCTGTTCTCTGAGATTTTTATGTTGCTTGTTTTCACTGTATTGGTGATTGCTTTTCTTTTCTTTGGCATAGTGCCACCAGAAGAGCCTGTCTTATGCTTGGGATAAATATTGAATTGCTATAAGTAAACCTAGCTCATGTAGTATTCTGCTGCTATACAACTATAAACTGGGTGAGTACTGACAGACCAAAAGGGTTTTAATTCATACATGGGTTCACTTAACAAGAAACATTCTACACGGAAAACCAACTCCACATATGATTTTAGTTTTTGATGCGATTGTAGAAGTGTTGTCATTATGTGGTGTTGCATTTAACTTCAAGGTGAAAAATGTGTTTAATTTTGGAATAAAGCTTTAAGTGGAAAAAATATGAAGCGTTGTGGATACATTGGGTATGCATTTTCCCATAATTAATTGTATCTTCATTAAATTAGTCAAGGCTGTCAAAATTAAGTGATTACTATTTCCTCATAACCAGATAATGAATTTGTTTTAGAAATCCATTTTACTTTCTTTTTTTTTTTTTTAAGCAAAACGCATATTCACAGACTAACAATTGTGTACAAGTTGTGCGATGTCAGCAGATGTGCCAGTTTAACTTTCCTTAAATATTATATATTCAGTCAATGATGGGATGTGTCAGGTTGTGTCATGTTCATGAGAAAGCAGCTTTTTGTGTTCTTGACATCATGAAAACAACTTTAAATCGTTTTTTCTGTTCTCTTAAATATGATAGATTTATCTCAGGTTTGTTGCTAACAAAACACAGATCTAGGCACACACTGCTATGACATTAATTAGTCACTTTTTAAATAACGGGACTTTTTAAAAGACCAACTATTTTGAAGGAGTTTAGTCTGCATGTGTTGACAAAGATTGATGACAGGTATCCATCATCGACCAGCATTCTTCATCATTCTTCTTTTTACTGTATTTACTGTGCCTGGTTGATTTCAAACTGACTTGCAAACCCCAAACATTAAGACATCTGCTCTCTGCTTTTCCTCTGTTTGGGTCTAATTGTCATTGCAGCACCACATCAACTACATTTCTGTATCCCGGTCCAAAAGCAGAGAGAGGGAGCAGGAGAAGAAAGATCCCGAGAATGCACTTGGCCGATGCAAAGAGAAGAAAGAAGAAAAGGAGCGCAAAGACAGGAAGAGAGTGAGTAAGAAGACAATTACAAATGTTTCTATCTGAAATACAACAACTAAAAGTTTGTCTATCAGGACCATGTTGTCCCCGAGCAAGAGTTCAGCCAAGAACCCAAACGCAGAAAGGACGAGAACGGAACCAGTAAGTTAGTCGACATTTCTGCCTTACCCCTAAATTCCACAGGAAGCGTCACGGCCGCGGTGCATAATCGCCACCAAACGACTGTTGCGGCTCCAGCATGCAGCAAAATAGCGCAGACTTTTACAAGATTTCCGAATACGCGCATGATCATTTGATAAATCAAACACTGAAGTAAACACAGCGGAAAGTCTTAAGCTTGGCCGTCCATCAATACCCACAAGTGGGCGCGTGTGTGACGGCACTGACTTGACTAGACTCTTGAAAAAGACATGCCTTATTGCAAAACGTCCATTCTATTTTCTTTATGGCAAGCGATAACACAACAGTGACATCATCCCTGGCGAGCATTGTAACAACACACAACTACCATAAACCAGACCCCTGCTTCCCCGGCTTCCGCTTTGACTGGTATTTGACACAGGACCCCATATGCGGACATACTGTAGCTTCCCAGGATATGCCTGTATGACTCTTTAAATGGGACATCCAGAATCAGCATTTGGGTCGACAAGGTGAAATTACATCTGAAAACCTTTTGACAAGTTGACTTCTTGTCCATCTCCGCCCATTAAAGACATTTTATGGTCTAAAATAGGATCCAACTTGAAGACAGACTATTTTATTTTCAAAGTAAACCTAAAAATGTAATTTGTATTTGTGCAAGGCGTCCTGTCCAACACGAGCAGATTTTAGCTAAATGTATCCGCCGTGTTGCGGCGAACGGCAAAAGTAGAAGCTCTTCGTATATTTAGCGCCGGATCCGTAACAGCAACGCCATGGCTGACACATTGACTTGAATAAAAATGGAAAGAGTCGGCCACCGAGGTGATTACGTACCGCAGCCGTGATGCATCCTGTGGAAATTGAAGGTAATGGGCACAAACGCATCCTCAAAAACATGTCTTCTCCTCAGATTTGTCTAAAAACAGTCAGAGTGTAAGTCCTTGTGACTCACCCGTCTCCATGGAAAAAGAGAAGAGTAAAAGATCGAAATCTTCCAGCAAAGAGAAAAGTGACTCTGTGAAGCCTGAGAGGACTTCTACTGGAGGGAAAAAGGTGTGTTGCTGAATTGTGCTCTGTTGTTTATGTTCCATCTCAATGAACGTTTGTGTGACTTGGTGTGCTGCAGGAGTCTCGACACGAAAAGAAAGAGAAGAGAGACAGCAGCGGAGGAAAGGAAGAGAAAAAACAATATCCTTAACTGCACTTTTGCACTGTGCTCCTTAATTTTAACATCTGGACACATCACATCAGTAGTTTCATTTACACCATCACGACCACGTCTATTGTACACGATCATGACGTCTTATGTACCTGACCATGTGTTATGTACTCAATCATGATATCTCATGTACACGATCGTGACACCTCCACCCCCATTTGGGACTGCCCGCACTGTTAACATTTTTTAGAACTCCATTCAAATGCTTAGAGTTCAGATATGGAATCAAATGATTGCCACCCCAGTAATGATTATCTTTCAATAAAAATAATCACAAGCTCTCATAAAGCACCCATATCAAAGCGGTAGAAGATGGATGGATGGGTGTTTCCATTGCCAGTTTATGTCGATATTTAGGTTTTGCGCATTTCTAGAGGTAATTGAAACACAGCTTATGTGACTTTTGGAATGAATTTTATACCTACTTCACAAATAAAAAAAAGTCAATTTTGTAATAATAACTAACTAGAAAATTAAGTTTACATTTTTAAAAACATTTTATATCTTATTTAACTGTCCTTGCAAGCCAGAGTTGGCATGCTGGCTAACTAGTCAAATATTTGAGTGACGTAGCCAAATAAGCTCTGGATGCGCTTTGTCTCGCCTCTACTTTAGCTGTGTCTTGTCATCTGTGATTGTCAGAGTCCTTGTATAGGGTCAGAGACTGTCTTTGTTAGGTTGCTAGCAATCCAATGCTATATGCTGATCAGCTGTACTCCGTACAGTCAGCCGCTGCAGAGTTTTTGTGTGGCCTTTTTCGAGCACAACCTTGATATAACACATTCTCACAATATGTATTTATTATTAATACAATTTGATTAAAAATGTCACAATTGGAAATATTTTTAATGGAGTCGGGATTTTTGTAGTCAAGTTCATTTTATGAAAATCTAAGGAGAAACGGGAAGAGTTGGCTGCTATGCATATGTTCACAATCATGACGTCTTTTATTTACCGATCATGTGACGTCTTACTGTATGTATGCAAAGGAAGGAACATTTCATTGTGTAGTACATTGCCACATGAAACTCTGACATGTTGGTCATCAGTTGCATCATTTCTCTTAACACTCACACTCATAAGTCGTCAGACAAGCACAGATAATGTGCACTGATCAGGTAAGATGCTTCTTTAGAACATCAAGGACTAGAATAGAAGAACATTCAGTCCATAAACGTCTCTCTGGTCTTACGTTCACCAGCAGGTCAGGAAACGCTGATTTTATCTGCAAGACATCTGCAACTCATCTGTGCTTTAACCTTTGATCCTACGATCACTTCTTCTGTTTTAAAATGAGCACCCTTCAATGCTGGTGTGGCATCACATCATTCATTTGCCGTCTGCATCCTGCAGAAAAACAGTTGAAATGTTTCCCCAATTCTACAAACTCGAGCAAAAAAAATGCTCTCCTGACAATGTTGATATTTAGTAAAGTGTTGACTGTAAGGAGTAATTATGATCTTTGTAGCAGCTGCTCTTGGACTCATTAAAGTCCATGTCTTGTTTTGCTTTTTATTTTGGCTCTTTTTGTTGGCAGTAATATGCTTTCCTTATTCATTACCTTCATATACTGAGATAATTTTTAATTTATTTATCTCCACCTTTTAACGCCTGTTAAACAATTAAAAAATATATTTAAAAAGAAAAAAAAAAGACCATTTTGTATATTGTGTACAATAATAAAGAAGGAAACTTGTTTTTTCTGCTCGCTTTTTTATGGCCCACAATTTGTCATTCTGTGGTTATGTGCAAATTACATTTTTACATAAATTATGACAGGAATTATGAGAGACTCCATTGTGTTAAAAAAAAAAAAAATGAATTGTTAGAGTGCCACACAGCAAACATCGTGAAGCTCTGTTCTCCAAAAGAAATTACTTATTTTAAGAAGTCATTTTGGAGATTTTATCTGCTGTACTCAATGAGTGTACGCTTGTTTGTTTTTTGGTTTGTTTTATTTAAAAACACGACAAATAAATAGTTATTTTATAGTGCGTCACTTTGCTGTGGTCTCTTTTTTCCCCACTTGGTTTAATGAAAGATACAAGTTCTTTAAAAAAAAAATCACGTTTTAAATATCCGCGACTGAAATAAAGTGTACAAACTTGCGTCAGAACTATTTGCTAGTTTGGCAGCTTTTAAATGACTAACAGTGGGTCTCTTGAAATATGTTTGTGATCTTTAACAATGTCTTCATTTATTTTAACATATTTCAAATTTGCTTGTGTTTTGCAATCACAAGAGCCTCACTTTAAAAATACTTTTGTCTAATTTCCCCCCAAATATAACATACATTCTAACTACACAACTGAAATGATTACTGCATATGAAGTATTTTAAAACTTAATTCCATCAACATTAAACATGACATTACAAATATAGCCAGCAATGTATGATGTCCTTATAACACACAATTCCCAAATCTTATTGGTTATATTACACTTTGTCTAGTTTGATATTCCAGTATTTCCATTCTGCGAGGGTGTCTGTCCTAAAATAGAACTAACTGTTTTTTGCACTTACAACAGATGACCAGTGGGTGGCATTATATCGCAACACACAATAGCGACTGATCCATTTTGCAATATATATTATCTGCATAAAAACTTTTTGAATAATGTCCACCGTAGTGACAACTGTACAGTAAAAAAAAAAGTGTTAATATTCTAACTATGCTATACTTTTGATGCCTTTTTAGATTGATAAAATTAAGATCTGTTTTCTGGTAAATTTTATTATTAGTTATTAATTTAATAGTAGTATGCATATTATGAATACAATCGCTTTGACCTTTTTTGCTGTTTTAATTTTTAGACATTTTAATGTTTTTTTAACTTGAGTGTGCTGCAAGCTATTG